>NC_084841.1:3172915-3510915 GCF_033115175.1 Lepus europaeus
GGGAGTTGTTTTATGGGGAAAAAGAAAGTTTATCTAAAATTCAGAGCTTAAGTATCTTTCTTATTTGTGTTTGTGTGTGTATTTCTTTTTAAGATCAGGACTTATGCAAACTCTACTGTATCGCAGAAGGATTTGATTTCTTCTTTTCTTTGTCAAATAAAGTCAAAGATGGGACTCCATGCTCGGAGGATAGCCGTAATGTTTGTATAGATGGGATGTGTGAGGTAATAACGATTGTTCATTCATTCAACAAACGTCTCTGGACAGTGTGCTTTGTGCCAGGCCTCCTGCAGGGACATAGAAAGAACAGAGGGAAAAGAGAAGCCCCTTCCTCCAAGTCCCAGCCCAGTGGGGGAGGGCAGAATGCACCGTGGCGACCCAGTTTCGTCGCCACAGAGGTGTGCACAGAGCCCGAGGAGTGGGGGGAGTGGGCTCTTTCTCAGATGTAGGTTGGGGACACGTGCTGGCTTCCAGCTGTGCAGCTGAGCAGGGCCAGCGTGGGGCCGCAAGCGCAGGTGGCTAGCAGGGGGTTCAGTCCTCAGCATCCTGGGATGGCCACAGGAGCCAGGTGTGCACAGGGAGTAGGGGAGAGGGGAGGCTCTTGAAGCCTTGGCGGCCTAGGTGGAGAGCTGGGGTTTCCACTCTGCCCTGTGGGACAGGCTGTGGGTGTGGGAGCAGCAGAGCCCTGGGCGCAGCTGCCTGGCATTCGTGAGGAGGGTCAGAACGCAGGGGCAGCTGAGATCCCAGCCACGTGGCAGCCCTTGTGGCAAGTCTGCCAGACCCACAGCCTGAGGCCGCGCCGTGGGTGGGGAGGGGGCAGACAGGCCTGGCAGGACTGGCAGCTAAGTGAACACCAAGTGGCCACCTTGTGGCCGCCACAGCGGGAGTGGCGAGCAGTTTCATCCTAACCAAAGAGGAGGTGCTGCAGTGTCAGACACATTGCCCGTAGACCACAGCGCTCCTTTCCTCTGGGCTGTGTGCCGGGGCCCAGCGGGTCCTCCGCAGACAGCCTGAGTGTCGTCACCTAAGGGCCTGAAGATTAGACCAGCTGCTTCCAGGAGGGGCTCGTGCAGCTTTATCACACCCTGGCTCGTCCCATTAGGAGTTGATCCATCAAATAGTTCATAATTTTTCGTTCTGATCCGGTGTCACAGTCCCTCATTCGTAACTCTGGAATCCAAAACACTGTCACGTTCTGGGGGGAGCTTCATTTGCTAGGCGGCATAACCTGCCCTCAACTGACGCAAGACTGTTGATTGACTGATTCACACCGTGTGCTGCAACTGTGTGTGGCTTTAGCCACAGAAACGCTAATATGTTTCATGACGGCTGTCACCTTAGGTCTTGCTGGGACCTCTAAATGCACCTTTACATGACAGACTCTGTCTTTCTCAAATTCATAAATCCCTGGTTCTGAAGGCATCTGGCCTCAGGTATTTGGAACAAGGGACTGTGGACTAGAGATTTAATTCCTAATACTGTGTAACCTAGAGACTGTTACACGTAGAGGCTGTTCTCTTTGTTGAGAAATGTAAAACAAGCAAGCATCCCAGAAATCACAAAGAGCTTTGATATTCTAAGACACTGAACACAGATGCCCTCACATAATTTGCTCCCAGGGAGAATTTCCACGTGGCCTCTGTAAGTTCTCGGACGTTGTACTCAGCATCCCAAAAGCAGAGTGGCATCTCCCAGTGGACCCTCACTGTGACACCACACGTGTCCTTCTGCGAAGCTCTCCGTCAGTCTGAGTCGCCCCGGGGCTCCAGCATGATGCCCTGTGGGTTTGGCTGAGGGCGCAGGACATAGCATTGCATAGAGGACTGCAGGGGACAGGGGACGCTTCACATGTAAAGGCTTCCCACTCAGATCTGAAGAGTAGAATTATAACCTCACCGGGCACATATTGGGTATCCAATAAATATTCGTTAACTACCTGTGTTCCTGGAGCTTTCTGTTGTAGTGGGGAAGAGATTTCTTGCGTGAAGTGATGACATCATTGCTTGTGTTGTTCTTTCTCGCATGAATGACACGTGACCTGGTGGATCCTGAAGAGGGTTGGGTGTGACAACATCCTGGGGTCAGATGCTGTGGAAGACTTGTGCGGGGTGTGCAAGGGAAATAACTCAGACTGCATGACTCGCAGCGGCCTCCACGCCGCGCACCACCACACCAACCGTGAGTACCTCGGAGTCACTGGTTTCCAGCACACGGTTTAATCTGGAGCTCCGCAGTGGGAAGAGGTTGGGCGACAGTGGAAGCCTCTGCCCAGGCTCTGCCAGGCTCTGCACTGCCCCTCCTGCTGCAGGTAGCCCTAGGCCACTCAAGGCTTTGGTGGAGACTGGAGGTGGCAGTAGGTTGCCTGAATTCAGGTGGTTTTTCTGAATAGTGTAAATTATAAGCACTCTATTCCCAGGAGATGGGAAGAAACTGTTTAGATGTGGTGCACACTCAATGCAAAGCAGACGTCCCAGGTTCAAGCCTGCATTCTCCAGCTTGCTCAGGGGCTTTGCCTTGGCATTACTGAATGAAGTATCCTGTTTCTCTCGGTTTTTCTTTATCTAGAATATTACCACGTGGTCACGATACCTTCTGGAGCCCGGAGCATTCGTGTCTATGAAGTGAACATATCTACCTCCTACATTTCTGTGCGCAATGACCTCAGGCAGTACTATCTGAACGGACACTGGACCGTGGACTGGCCCGGCCGATACAAGTTTTCAGGCACCACCTTCGACTATCGGCGGCCCTATAATGAGCCCGAGAGCTTAACCTCTGTTGGACCAACAAACGAAACACTGATTGTGGAGGTAGAGGCCAGCCTCTGGGTTTGGGGCTTGGATCTGGGGGTCTCCTGCTGTTGTCGGTTCGTGGCTCTTAGCATCATCTTCAGTACAGCAAGGATGTTTGCAGTTTTGGGGAGGAACCCATCCGTAGGCTGTCTGGGACCATGGACTCGCTTTGATCTTCTGTCACTTTTCAGTGTATGTTTATGTTTGTATTCGTATACTTACATGTGTTCTCGTGTCGGGGTGCTGCTGGGTTGATTTTTGCCACAGTCCTTTCTTTCGTGTACATTTAATGACGAGCAGCGCCTTCTGTGGGAGCCTTCTGTGCCTGTGTTTTGGGTGGGCTCAGTGTCTGGCCTCTGTGTCCTGTGGAAATGTGGTGAGGATGAAAACCCAGAGCCCACATGCCTGATGCTGCTGGCCATCCCGTGTCACAGTCAGCCCCTCAGGGACTACAGCTGTGGGGCCACACTGGCCCCAGTGCCCAACAGAGGGTCACCTCCTGACCCAAGCCCTTGCGTTCTCTCCCCAGGAATGCTGAAGCTCACCAGACATAGTGAGGCTTCTATTAATCTGTGGTCCTCTGGACCTGGCACATGGTGTAGCAGGCCACAGATGTACCTCCTCGCCACCTTTCAGTATTGCACATTTCAGTTCACAGTTTAGGAAAAGTACTTGGTTTACTAATTGCTTCCATCCTACCACATCTCGCTTTGGAGGTGGCAGCCACCGGACTCTCCCACCTGCTCTCTGGGTTCAGCACTTCTGTTCCGTGTCTGTCTTCCTGGAGATGCCTCCACAGGTGGTCTGGGTGTGGTGTGGGTGCTGTGTAGCTCCCACGTCTCTGCAGGTCCTGCCTCTGTTTCCCACACTCCAACCTGGAACCGTTCCCTTCTGCCCCTTTGTGAACTTGCTCATCCTGAACTTGTTCCTTGATTATTTCTCTCTGGCCATCTAAGGCCTTTAGCTTGAATGATTATGGAGAGAGAAATGTCAGGGGTGAAGTGAGTGGGGTTTCTTAGGAAGCTGTCCTTGATGGAAGGTGAGCTACAAGGCTGGCAAAGTCAAGGCCGGAGGCATCTCTGGCCTCGCAGGAGGCTGCCTGACCTGCCTCACCACCTCTGCACCAACCAGGACCCGAGCTGCCATATCAGGGAGTGCATATGGTGCAGGTCGCCAGGCAAGGTCAAGTGTGTATCCCCATGAATGAGGACAGCAAACAGCCTACGGCTCCAGTATGGCATTTGTATCAATGAGTTGACAGGGAGGTTTCCAGAAAAGCCTTCTCATCGAATCCAATAATCGTTTGAAAGAAAAGTTAACTGTTCCATATGACTGGGTTTCGAGACCAAAAGTGTGGAGCCCAACCCCATTGCATGCATTAAAGCTGTGACTCATGGGGATGTTCTGCCTGAGTGATCTTCTTCACTAACGAAATATCTTGTCCCTTGGACTTAACAGTACCTACTGGAAGGCAGAGTCCCCTGCCTCCTCTCAGTAGGAAACCCCAGCAGCTTTGATCAGACATGGTGTGGAAGTGTTCAGGTTCTTTTGAACCAACTGGGAAGCATCACAGTGCTTTTTGGGTATCACCTTCTGACCCACCAAGATGCAGGAGACCTCAGGGGATTCCCAAAGGAAGAGGAGCAAGAAGACAACATTGCTTCTCTGTGGTTGCTCAGGCCTTGAAGTCGCAAACAGGCATGCACCGAGTGGAAGATGAAGACCGGAGTGTCCCCATGATCTTCTAGATCACAGAGTCTAGCTGAGTCAGCCTTGTTGAGAAGTGTGGTTGAGTTTCAGGTGATGGGTGTGTTTATTTGGTCCCCCGTGCAGCCTTTGGCTGAGACGGTGGCTGTTCTAGCAGGTTAAAGCAGCTGTGGCAATCGTGTGTGACCATTGACTGCACTTTGTCTTCCTTCATCCCCCCCTCTTCTCCTGCAGCTCCTGTTTCAGGGAAGGAACCCGGGTGTTGCCTGGGAATATTCCGTGCCTCACCGGGGGACTGAGAAGAAGCCGGCTGCCCCGCCCAGCTACACGTGGGCCGTTGTGCGCTCTGAGTGCTCCGCCACCTGTGGAGGGGGTAGGTCCTGGGGGCGGGGCTCCACCTCCTGCCCTAGCCCCACAACCCAAGGTCATCCACTGTGTTGTGTCTTGGATCTGTGAGAACTCGCAGTGTCCTGAACCTTACAAGGAATGAGTGTGTGTTTCCCTCATTTAAACTTTGCCTAAGGAGCACAGGCCCAGAGATCAGCTTGCAAGGATTCTAGTTCTTTCCTCCCTGCCTTGGGTCATCTTTGATCTGCTAAGATGCGTCTGTGTCTGCCCAAGACCTTAGAAATTACCCAGTCACCCCCTCCCCATCCCCTACCACCAAAATGCAGATGGGAGAAAAAGCAAAGATCTTTTCTTTTCTCCTGGAGAGAGGGAACACATTCCTCGGGGCACCTGACATCCACCAGCCCCATTTCTTCAGTTGTACTCAGAGGTCCAGGGGAGACCAGGGAGGCCGCAGCTCAGCTCTTCTCAGGGAGCAGAAATCCCTTCCCCTTGCCAGAGTCCCTGCAGTTCCAGTAAACCCTCTGCAGGGTGCTGGGTCAAGTGCACCTGCAGCTCTGCAGTCCCGCCCACACTCCTGTGGTGGCCGTGGCCGGCTCCTCTCTGCTGGCCGTGGCCGGCTCCTCTCTGCCGGCCGTGGCCGGCTCCTCTCTGCTCCCGGTGTGGGGTGCATTTGGGCCAGGGGCATCAGACCTGCGAAGTCAGAATCTTAAGCGTGGGTTATAACTGCCTTCGGTTGGTCAGTGCTGTCAGGGGGGTGGGGCAGTCGATGGCTCAACGTGTCACAGTTGTCAGTAAGTGACAGTCGTCACCACCCTCTGAGCTCTGGTGCACATTAGGATGCTGCATGTGCAGAGTAACCGTGCCAGGCAGATTTGTCACCTAGATACTCCTGGGATCATCCAGCATCCACACAGCTTCCAGGGCTCCGGAGTTGTCTCTCCTCTTGTGATCTCAGGCTTGTGTAACCTCACTCTCCGTAAGTCAGCGGTGTGCCCAGCCCTCACGAAGAAGCAGCACAAGCCTCGCAGGAGAACCAGTGCACTCACTTGCGCCGTCTCCCACTTTTCTGTGTGCTTAGCTTAGGAGTCTCTTGTTCGCCTCCTCTCTACGTTACTGTATAAAAGAAGGATAAGGCTTTTCACAGCAGCTGGAATTCATTCTGTAGTCAGAATTATCGAAAACGTTGAGATGCTTTGATAAAATCATGATCTTTAAGGCTGAACGCTCCTCTTTCAGATACGTTGGCAGCGTATGGAGGTTTTTAAGTGATTTACAAAGAACTGGCCCGAGTGGATCTCTATAAAAGATGAAAGCAGCACATTGCTCATTAAACTCACCACCTCCTGTGGCCAGGCTCCCTCCCACCGCAGCTGCTGGATGGTTCCCTCAGAATCTCTTATTGTATCTTCTGCATTTTATATCTATTCATGTCGGTCATCTTAGAATGCTGGCCCGCATGAATCTGGCATTCCCCTGTAATCTTTCTGACACAGTGAAGTGAGCATCAGCAACATCGAGAACTTGCCTCACAGATGCGCCACTAGGAAGAGAATAAAACTGTCTGGGTGAGCGTTTAGTTCAGGGCTGAAGAGAGCCTGTCCCGTAATGGGAACACGTCTGAAAACAGACTTATGCACAACCTGTGCAAAACTGACCTGGGGGAGCCCAGACACCGTTCTGCACGAGGCTCCTTATGTGTATCTTTGTCATCTCAGAATATTCAGACCTTTGAAGACAAAGAACACTTAAATTCACTTTCTAAAAAATATTTATTTATTGGAAAGAGTGACAGAGAGAGGGGGAGAGACATTTCGTTCACTCCCCAAATGATCACAATAGCCAGAGTTGGGCCAGGCCAAAGCCAGGAGCCTGAAACGTCATCTGGGTCTCCCACATGGGTGGCGGGTACTCAACCATCCCCTACAAATCTTCCCTTATCTTAATTTTTATACACCCTGTATTCTTTTATCTTGTCTGTATTTCTGTGCTAGTGTCTCCAAAATAATTTTAACTAATAATGATAACAATTAAAATTCCTTTCCTATTGCTGAGCTTACTAGGAGTATTTCTAGTGTTTTCCATAATACTGCCTTCTAGGTTTAAATAAACATACATATGTGTCTATTTATATCTGTAGATACATAGATATAAATATGGGCTCAAAAATATAAATATGCTGATGTGAGTAAATTCTCATTGACTGTCTCTTTCATTAACATTTTTATTAAAAAGGGAGGCTAGATTAATCACATGCTGAACTCTATTGCATTTATGGTTAAGTTCATGTTTGTCCTGACTAGTTCAACTAAAGGTTGAAATGTAGTGACAGGTTTTCCTAATATTGAACCATGCTTACATTCCTGCTGCAAATTGTTACATGGTGATAGACACACACACACACACATCTTTTTTACAGTGTAGTCTTGATCCTGTATTTTGAGTATTTTTCACAGTAGTACTCTTCAGTATTATTGAGTTGTAGCTTTCTTTTGTGTGCTGAGATGTCCTAAATGTCTTTCAGGGCTGGAAACCTTTTAGTGTTAATGCTCTAGAATGGTTTAAATAGCTTTCCTGCTGCCTGTTTCTTACCATTGGGCAGAATGTACTTGAAGCATCTGGTTCTGCTGCTTTCAGAGTTAGAGCTCCAATGAATGTTTATATTATGTGTGACAATTGGATTGCTGCAGTTTGCTTATCTTTTTTGGAGTTCATTTTTCTAATTAAGAAAAACATTTTTTCTATAGGATTTAAAATTTTATTTTATGTGTTTGGAGAACTCCATTAGATTATTTTCGTTTTTCTGCATGTGAGTATTGTCTAATTCCCATTTCTTAAGTTTTGTATGGAATGGGGAAATCAGGGACAGCTCAGCCAGGCAAACACACCACTCGGGTGCTTCAAACAGGAAGTGTTGTAGTACAGAGGAGCTGCTGCTCACAGAGTAGTCCTAAGAGTGGAAGAGTGGAGGTCAGACGGGTGGATACCTGTGGCTCTCAGAGTGACTCTGACTTTTAACAAGTCTGGGAATTACAAAAAACTTCAGAAATCCCCAGTGACGAGACCAGCTCAGTCTGCACTGGGCTGGTGATTCCTAGGAAAACGCCTGGAGACAAAACTGCAGATCAGCAGATCTGTCAGAGCCCATGCTGTGCCCACTGTGGCCACAGGATCTGCTGCTGACGCCTCTCGTTGGCGCCAGCAAGTCACAGGCTCGGGGTTTAGGAAGTGCAGTGCTCTCTAGCCCCTGAGATCCAGGAGCGAGCCTGCCAAAGGCGCGGGCACAGGTGGCTTCTGTGTTCATTTTCTAACACACTGACTTCTCTTTCCATTCTGCTTCCTGGGGCCGTCCTTTTCTGACATCCTCATTAGACATCTGGTTCATTTGCTTCTGTCCGTACTCATCAGTCAGTGGAAGCGTTTAAGATGGTGGATTGTCCTCTGCATATTGCTTCAGCTGCCTTCCACAAATCCTGTTCTGCAGTATTTTCATCATTGTTTTCTTAAGTAAATTTTGTTTTGAACCTGCTAACCTCACTCTTTTTTTTTTTTTTTTGCTTTATATCCTTCAATTGCTAAAACTTCTAAGAGAATGCATTCTAATCTTTCCTTTCCAATCTTATACTCTCTTGCTTATCTGTTTACAGGCTATAAGTGTTTTCAGCCAGACTTTACAGTCCCCTGTATAGGATGAACGAAAACCCATGGAGGTGTGTGAGCCATCACGATGACTGAGGCTGGGATATGACTGATACCAGGGATGTGGAAACTCGTGTAACACATGTGACCATACGCATGACAAAGAATGTCATGGCCTAGAATGCCTATAGTGGCCCATTAAGGGGGAAAGTTCTTCAGAGGCCCAATTTAAAAGTTACTGGCAGGGGCCAGCGCTGTGGTGTAGTGGCCTAAGCTTCCATCCATGGCACCAGCATCCCATGTGGGTGCTAGTTCATGTCCACGGCTATATATGTGTATATACACAGATGTATATATACATATATGTGAAAATTGCTTCACCTGATTTCTCCTTATCCAATTAACAGGTAAAAATTCTGGGCTTTGGACACAGGACTTGGATGATCCTGAGACAGGTCAAGAATGGATCTGAACAAGTATCTCCAATAACAAAGAACATTTATTACATTAAAACAATCAAATTGTTTCTGGTCCAAAGCAAATCTAATTTCTTATTTATTTAGTTAAGAGGCTATCCCTTGTGTAGAATAATAAGTGATGGTGAAGCCATGATTCTTAGTTGAGACTTGGACAGAAGGTTTGAAATCCACATGTTTTTAATTTCAAACAGGAAACCAAGATAAAGTTGCTATTTGTAGACTCACACCTCCTAAAATGCCCTAAGAGTTCAGTTAAAAGGATAAAACATGAGCTTTGAACTTGAAATATAAATAGAGGAAAATGTAAATTTTCCTCCCATCTTCATTAGAGAGATTTTAGCCATTGTACAGTTACTCAGTATGTTTCTCATTTAAATTGGGTAGTTAGGGTTCTTAGACTTAAGGAGTCCATGAGATTCTCTGCAGAAGTTTAAAAATGCATTTCTTTTTCTAATTTAATGGTCTCTCATTCCTGGTTAACGAGTCAAAAATCTCAGCATTGATACATGGGCAAGTCATCAATATGCTGCCCCAGTTCATCTTAGTAAAGTCCAAAACTCACGTATTTTTTGGCTTTTTTGGCTAAGTATTAGTTAACTTGCTCTTAATTTATAAGAGCTTAGAAGTTACTGAACATAAAAAAAGAAAAAAATTGCTTCATGGCTCAAAAATTACTTAATGAGTGAAAGAACAAATTAATCCATGCAAGCTACTGAAATTAGAGCAATGGACAGCGTATGTTCTCCACCCTCCAGAAAGCTGTTCCAGGGATGACACACTCGTGTTCAGCGGTCCTTGTAATTAGAGTCGTCATGTCGTACATTACTCAGCCTGGGCTGCTTTGAGAGGAAAGATTCTACTATTATCATTTTTCCAAATGATCATAAGCCTGATACTTTCTGGCCTGGGATTAACTGTTTGGACTTACAACAGTGAATGTGTGATCCATCCTCCAACTCTCTGGGTGCCAGATGGGAGTCCTGCGGCGGAACTCCAGCCTGTCACTCCCCACTCAGAGTTAGCATCAGACCACAGGGTGAGGGCTTCATTCCCCAAACTGCTGCCACTTCAGGTGCCAGTCAGCAGCACTGGGTCCCCAGAGCCCCCACACTTTCAGCAGATTCAGCAGTTGGCCAGAGTGCTCACAGGACTCAAGGAGCCCCCTTTATTTCCGGTTGCAGGTTTGTTGTAAAGGATGCAA
Source organism: Lepus europaeus (assembly GCF_033115175.1). NCBI lineage: Eukaryota > Metazoa > Chordata > Mammalia > Lagomorpha > Leporidae > Lepus > Lepus europaeus. Next base: position 3,183,082 of record NC_084841.1, read on the forward strand.
ATCACCGGGTCAGGTGGAGGCACACAGGGCTGCGGGTCCTGAGGGGTCCGCAGAACAGGGCTTCTGACCCTCGGAATGGAGACGTGCCACGCTGCTGGCACTTGCTGTGCTGCGGTTTAATGCTGTAGGTGTGCCTGTGTAAACCGCTGACCCTCGGCCCTCCCCTCTGGGAAGGTGGTGAGGTTAGGGAGGGACGTGAGTCTCAGGGTCCCAACCTTCCAGTCCTGCCTGGGTCTTCCTGGTGGCCAGCCACCAACACTGCCTGTCACCTCATTAGCGTACAAAGATACTTGTGTACTTTGTAGAGGCCAAGGGTTTTAGGAGCTGTGTGTCCTCTGTCACACCTGGGTACACCGGGACATAAAAGTCTTGGCTTTTAATTCTGTCTATAGCTGTGCTTCTTTAGAGTGTGTGCCTTGGCATTTGTTAGAAATCTAAAGAATGTGTGGCCTCACCCCAGACCACCTGGACTAGAAACTCTAGGCTGGGGCCTGGCAGCCTGGATTCTCAATAATGAGTCCTCCCGGGGAATCCGATGCACAGGCAGGTTTGAGAGGCACTGACCGGGAATTCGGAGAAGGGGGATTTGGATCTGATTTAAAGGGACAGGGGTGAAAGGAAATCTGCCAGGCAAGGCAAGGCCAGCATTGCAGGTAGAAAGGACAGCCCTGATGGTGGACAGCACACAGCGGAAGTCAGCCTGCAGCAGAACGGGGGTCCGTTCAAATGGTGTTGATCCATTTTCCCAAGTGTACTGTGGAAATAATTTCCCAACCTTAAATATTTAGCTGTGCTCATTTTATTTTAAGATTTATTAATTCATTTGAAAGAGATACAGAGGAGAGAGAGAGAGAGAGAGAGAGAGAGAGAATCTCATCCAGCCAGCCAGGACTCAAACTGGCACTCCCATGGGTGCTGGCACCACACCAGCCCCGGCTGTGAGAGAGAGAGAGAGAGAATCTCATCCAGCCAGCCAGGACTCAAACTGGCACTCCCATGGTGCTGGCACCACACCAGCCCCGGCTGTGAGAGAGAGAGAGAGAGAGAGAGAGAGAGAGAGAGAATCTCATCCAGCCAGCCAGGACTCAAACTGGCACTCCCATGGTGCTGGCACCACACCAGCCCCGGCTGTGAGAGAGAGAGAGAGAGAGAGAGAATCTCATCCATCCAGCCAGGACTCAAACTGGCACTCCCATGGTGCTGGCACCACACCAGCCCCGGCTGTGAGAGAGAGAGAGAGAGAGAGAGAGAGAGAGAGAGAGAGAGAATCTCATCCAGCCAGCCAGGACTCAAACTGGCACTCCCATGGGTGCTGGCACCACACCAGCCCCGGCTGTGAGAGAGAGAGAGAGAGAGAGAGAGAGAGAGAGAGAGAGAGAGAATCTCATCCAGCCAGCCAGGACTCAAACTGGCACTCCCATGGTGCTGGCACCACACCAGCCCCGGCTGTGAGAGAGAGAGAGAGAGAGAGAGAATCTCATCCAGCCAGCCAGGACTCAAACTGGCACTCCCACGGGTGCTGGCACCACACCAGCCCCGGCTGTGCTCACCTTCATCCATCACGAGCTCGCTGCCACTTCTTCGTTTTTGTCCTCTGTACTGAGTGTAGTCTTTAATGCCATCCTCCAAAATGTGTATTATTATTAAAAATACAGAGTGCATACATTTTGCCATTTTTAGCCACTTTGTGATTGCGCAGCTCAGTGGCATTAAGCATGCTCACATTGTTGTACAGCTGTCACCACCATACATCCCCAGAAAATTTTCATCTTACAAAACTGAAACTCGTATTAAATAATAACCCCCATTCTCCCTACCCCCAGCCCCTGGCGACCTCCATTCAACTTTCTGTCGCTGAAGCTGACTCGTCCTTGTAGCTCTTCCTCTGGTGGTAAATGTGATTCATTGAAATAGTGAGCTCACCTAGGGACTTTTCACAGAGCCTGGAACAGCACTTGGGATGTAGATGAGAGCTGAATATCATGTCTACTCCATCCCCACTGCCTCTGTTTATTACGATGTCTAAGTGGGACTGGAAGGATCTATTCAGATTTCCACTGTGGCAATATTTAGTTCTATGAACGGTCTGACGGTGTTATTCTTGTCGTTTCTTATATTTCTTGATGACTTATCACTAGTTGTTTCCTGCTGATACCTCTCAAATGGAAACACAGGGCAGGTCCCTTTAATATTGGGGTTTCTTTTGAAAATCGGGTAGTATTCCCATCTGTGGACACAGCTGACATACTTTATCAAGTACGTGAATGGCCTCTGTGCAGGACCCACATTGATTTTAAAGGTGTTAAAATGGGGGTGGGGGTGGAGAGCAGTGTGTGCATCTTAGAGTTGATGGAATTCGCTAGTTAAAAATCGCGACTACAGGTCAGGAAAGAAAAGTGTCATGGTTGGCCAGTTGGTCATTAACGCAAAGATACGCACGTATGCTTAAGACGTTTTGCAAAGGGATTTTCCTAGTCTTTCATCTGCCTTTCTCCACGGGCACGTTTCTGAGTCTTCATGATGCCTTGTCCCCTTTCCCACAGGCCAGATGACCACAAGGGGAGGCTGCTACCGAGACCTGCGAGTCCAGGTGAATGCGTCCTTCTGCAACCCCCAGACTCGACCTGCCACAGGGCTGGTGTCCTGCCAAGTCTCTGCCTGCCCTCCCAGGTAAGAGGAGGACATCCATCCTGTTCATCCTGACAGCCTTCTCAGGTTTGCCGTGTATTCATTGAGTCTTTGAGCCCCGAGTTTGGAGAATGAGAAGTGCTAGTGACCACCATGCAATTGGAAACAGCAAAGAGCTACCTGGACAGGGACCAAAAGTGTGTATTTGGGCTGCAAAGAGCCTAGATTCTCGCTGCTCCAGGGGAACCTTGGACTGGCATCCTGTTGGTTTTGTTTTCTCTTGAGCCATGGCAGGCTGGCACGAGTGATCACACACTGGTGATTAGATGGTAGCACATCCTCTCATAACCTCTGGCCCATTCACTATTGTTCGCTTTAAGAATGAAATGTGCACGAAGGACTCAGGCCCAAGAGGAATCCAGTTCGTAGGGGAATCTGGATCACAGCAGAGCCTTGCAAACATGCATGTGTGCACGACAGAGCCACAGAAAGCCACAGCTCTGGTCATCCCTGTTCTGCCCACAGTCTGTCACGTGCATGTTGCTAGACACACTTGGGGGTCCTCTGCGCTGCAGGGTGGCAGGGGCCCTGACAGGGAGCATGGTCCTGCCCTGCCCTCAGAAGCCACTGGCCCACTCGGCCTTGTTTCTGTCGTCCCTGTTGTCGTCATCTTTGCATGGGCACCCATGCACCATCACAGAGGGTGGTGGAAATTGCCGAGACAGCATATTTTCAGGGGGACTTTCTACCCGGTGAGACTCGTCAGCCTGCCCAAGGCAGTGAGACCCCTCACTCAGGATAATCCAGTGCACCTTGATCACAGAGGTCCCCAGAACCGGCACACAGGCCCGTTTCATGGGATGGTGCCTCCAAAGCCCAACACTGGATACTCTGCCAAGCAGTGTGCTGAGAGAGGGCACAGTCAACAGGTGATTCTAGGAGGAGTTGCAACAGTACATCCAGACAGCAGAGAGGAAACATTAGGCTGAGCCTACCCCAAATCCACCTGGGGAAAACCCAGGGTGCTCCCTTGCACCTGGCTCGTTGATGTTTCTATCCCACACATCAGAGTTCTTGTGCTGGCCTCTGAAAGACAACTCTCAGGGTCCATGCAGAACCTTCCCAGGGGGCCCAAGGCCATGGCTTCCTGGCCGGGAGATTCTGGAGGAGGACGAAGGTGGCGTCTGCCTGTTCCTGTCACATTGTCGTCAGGCAGCAGGGGCTGAGAAGGAGTAGGGCTTGCTGGGTTTCTCCGCTGTGGGTACAGCAAGATAGCCCAGGTCCCTACCGCAGCTCTGTTGCTCTCTGATGATGGAGATGCTCAGCTGGGGCAGATTGTGTTAGTGGGTTTGAGGGTGAGCCAGACACATGGGCAGCAGCTCTGCACCTGCTGTTAAAGATCCCACTTCAGATGTGCCCTGGGTAATAGCAGTACCTGCCTCCCTGGGTGGAGTAAGGGCTCATTGAGATAAGGCCCAGAAAGCTCGTAGATGTGACGAGCGCACTCTACATACTGGCTGTTTTTATTTTTACTGTAAAGGGAGAAGCAAATTCACATCAGTTATCAATTTAGCCTGTAAAGCAAAATTACAAGAACAAAACACGGAACACTGACGCTCCATTATGTACGCCAACTCTTGTGGATTATTTTCTTATTTCCTTTTAGCAGTCGAGATGGGAGAATAGATTTTCACTTAAAATATGGCCTTGTTTTTCCTATGAAATGTGAGATAGAGGTCCTTGTTGTCCAGGATGCTGGCGATTTGTTCCCGACTAAGTGGGCAGCAAACTCAAGTTCTGGGTTTCCAACAGAGAAAGCGTTGCCTCTCTCGTCAGACCCGGGGTTCCCTTGTGGCTTCTACAGCCCTTTCCAAGCCATGGCCGCTGCAAGCTGAGCGCATGCAAGGGGCCCGCCCTTCCCCACAGTGCCGCTCTGGCCCACTGAATGGTGGGGTGTGGGCCAGCAGGATTGGCCGGTTCATGTTGGCCTTGAAGAGGGTCCCAAAGGACTAGGGAGTGGGTCCTTTCAAACATTTTAATCCACTTCCTCTCGCAATCCATGTGGAAAAGTGGCCCTTCTGTGCTGCTTGGAAGCCTGGCTCCCCATCTGTATCCTGGGCAGGGGCAGGGCCCCCACAGCTCCACAGCTCCACAGCTGGATGACGGTCAAGCCCCTGGGTCCTTAGCCAGCTGGGGTTCCCGAGTTGTCTCTGTAGGGGGCTGGGCAGTGGAGGTCCAGGAGTCTCCTGTTGCGGCAAGGTGATCTGAAGGGGCATCCCAGCTAAACACGGCGTCAGCAGTTCCCGGCCAGCGCCAGGCACAGCCTCTTGTCCCCCTCCTCCTCCCCCTTCTCGCCCCTTCCTCCCCCCCTTCCTCTCTCCTTGGCTTACGATCAATAGATAACCACCATGGCTCTCTTCCAGGCCTCTATCTTCCTTGCAGCATGAATCAGCCTCTCTTATCACTTGCTTTTGAAACGGGAATTATAAATCACAGAAATTTTTATTTCCTTTCTATTTCTCTGTTTATCTAAATGAAGAGGCTGTTTTGCCATTTATCGAAATCATTCAGTCTGGTAACATAAGCAGTAACTGTGGCTTGCTGGAGTGGCGTGGAGACACTCCCCAGACGGTAAAGGGATGCTCGTCCTCTTTCTTTAGCTCACTTCTAGGACTGCGAGGGAGAGTTTGGGGGAAAAGTGTACTTCTCGTGCCCCTCGGAGGCACCTGTGTGGATGTGGCCACTCCCCCACTAGCTGTTCCGATGGTCACATTACTCTTGTCTTTGCCGTGGTGATTCCTTAGCAAAACTATTGCTTTTACAACCAAGATCCAGAGATCAGGTTGCACACTTTAGAAATGAAAGACAAAATTCAGCAGGGGACGAGCGTTTGGCACAGCGGTTAAGCTACCATTTGGGTACTCTACTCGGGTCCCTTATCAGGAAGTTAAGATACCATTTGGGTACTCGGGTCTCTTATCAGAGTTCCTGCGTCAGAGTTCCAGATCCTCACAATTCCAGCTCCCTATTAATATGCACCCTGGGAAGCAGCAGGTGATGACTCAAGTGACTGGGCTCCAGGCACCCACACAGGAGACATGGATGGAGTTCCTGACCCCTGGCCTCAGCATGGTCCTTCCTCAGCTGTTGCAGTCAGTGGGGAGTAAACCAGCTATGAACAGAGCCTCTCTGTGTCTGTCTGTCTTTCTGTCTCTCTTCGTTTGTATTTTAAATACAGAAAATAAAGAAAATTTAAGAAAATAAATAGCATCCAACAGGACATTAACAGTAACGCTGTCCTCTAGCAGTACCTACAGTAATGCAGACAGGAGAACTAGTTCCTCTATTTCTTGCTTCTTTCTCTCTGTCTGACTGTTTATCTGTTTTAGGAGTGAGCCTTGAAAATGCTAACCACCGTGTATTGTTACCAAGGGAATGGGAAGAAACCTGATCACTTCGGGGGTGTCTGATTGGGACAGGGTTTCAGGCCATGCAATGCCAAAGCGAGCCCTTCAGTCTGCCTAATTATGCAAGGATGAGAATCTGCTGTGTGACAGTCACAGTCCCTGTGCTCCGAAGGGTCCCCTGCTTGGTTTCCATTCTCTCCTGTGACTGACATGATTTCCAAGTGACATTTTAACAAGGGACCTGGCATTTTCAGTTGTATCGAGTTCCACGAATGACTGACCCAGTCTTGCCCTGGGCCCCTCCTACTGCAGCGTTCTCTCCTGGGAGGTTTGGGAACAGTATGGGAGTGCGCCTTGCTCTAGCAAATCAGCTACACACGCATTTCCCTGGAGCGCCAGGAGTCGCCCTGCGGTGACGCCGGATCCCGGCACTGTCTTGTGACCCCAGGTGGTGCACATGAGCGGCGGAGCACACGTGGCAGCCTGGCTCCTCCCTCGCTTTCTTTGTTCGTGGGATGAGTGCCGGCTTCGCTGACCTTGCGAGCACTTGCAGGCACTTGAAGTCACGATGGCCTCTCAGGCTTGTTGGAGAATTGTTCTCTGTGGCCCGAAGCTTCCTGTTCGGGGGGGGCAGTGTGGTCCTCCCACAAGTCAGCGTCCTCTTTAAATGCCTCGTCCCCTCCGTGTGCCCCTACAGACCTCTGACCACCCTTAGCCATTTAAGCAGGGAAACCAGGAATGGGACTGCAGCTCCACCATGAAGACTCCCACTGAGGAGCTGTACAACTGACACAGGAAGTCACCCCCTCAGGTGGGGGCCCTGTGACTTGAACCTGACCACACGGGAGAGCAGGTCGCAGGGCTAGGAGATGAGGCCTTGTTGTGCTGCCCTAGGATGATGTCAGCTCTCAAGAGCAGTGCGCTTAGAACGGCTTCGAGCAGGGACAGACAATGGCTTATGTGTAGCATAATGAAAACCAGGTCACAAGTGTGCACACAGCAAATTAGCCACAACTGATCTGACTTATTTCCTGAATTACTGAGTGACAGCTGTGAGGATCCCCTCGGGAATCCGCCATTGTCATTCTGCAAAACATTGTGTACTTGGAGGGTTCTGTGTGTTGTTTTTTGCTCATTTGTTTTGGTGTGTGGGTATGTGTTTTATTTATTTGTTTACTTGTTCTGAAACACTTTGTTTTTTACAGCAGCATCAGGTTCACAGCAAAACAGAGATTGCCCCTGCTCCTACACGGCCCCAGCCTCCCGCCGGGAGCGTCCCCAGCGATGGGTGCCTTAGTCAGCCTGACGCTTGGTTATAGCCAGAGCCCGTAGCTTACCCTGGCTTCACTGTTGCTGTGTAGGCTGTGTGGTGTTGACACACATATGGTGACCTGTGTCCACTCTCAGGATCGTGACAACGAGTGTCACTGCCCCAAAACTCCCCTGTGCTCCACCTGTTCAACCCTCCCTTCCCTCCCCGAAGCCCTGGCAACCACTGATCTTCTCCCTGTCTCCAGAGTGCCGCCTTTCTCACGGTGGCGTCTAGTTGGGCTCATACAGTTCTTTCACTCAGTAACATTTAAGCTTTTTCTCAGTCTTTTTATAGCTCATTTCTTCTTAGCATTGAAACACATTCTGCTGGCTGCCTGCACCATAGTCTATTTGTCCAGACACCTTCTGAAGGACATGCTTTATTGTTATTGTGAGTATTTTGTATGTGTGTGTGTACATACATGTATACACACGTGTGCATGCATGCACACACACACCCGAGGAGTCTTCAGAAAGTGCATGGAAAGTACATGTTATATTGTCATCCTGTTTCCACCCACTTGTTGAAGCCCTCTTGTAGGTACACGGGTACATCATTCACGTGAGCAGAGGTAGAAGGGAACTTGGAAACAGAAATTCTGTCTTTCAGGGAGACTTGACTGATCATTTAAGGTTAAGTAATATCTGCATCTTTCATAATATTTTTGTTATTCTGGTCGCCAGGCTTTGGAGTGATTGACTGTAAAATTCACAAGGCCTCCCCACACTCAGCATTACCGTCCCCTAATAATTCAGTGTTTCACAATAAGGAGTCAGACGGGTGGATGGATGGACGGATGGACGGATGGACGGATGGATGGATGGATGGGTGGATGGATGGATGGATGGGTGGATGGATGGATGGGTGGATGGGTGGATGGGTGGATGGATGGATGGGTGGATGGATGGATGGATGGGTGGATGGATGGATGGGTGGATGGGTGGATGGGTGGATGGATGGATGGGTGGATGGATGGATGGGTGGATGGGTGGATGGATGGATGGATGGATGGGTGGATGGATGGGTGGATGGATGGATGGATGGATGGGTGGATGGGTGGATGGATGGATGGATGGATGGGTGGATGGGTGGATGGATGGATGGATGGATGGGTGGATGGATGGATGGGTGGATGGATGGATGAAGTGAGGGAGCCACCTACGCACCATGTCTGTCTCCTCACGTCACTGTGGGTATGCTGATGAGCACTGCTGGAGACTTCACTCAGAGTCAGGATTTGTGTGAGAAGAGCGCGGAATGTTGTTTGCAGACCCACTCAGGCACGATTGCTTTCTTCTCTGATCTGTGAATTACTGAGACTTGCACTTCTGTGTTTCTGAGTTTATGCAGGCTTTAGGGAAACTTTGTGATTTTAAATGTTCTTCCATTGAGATGAAAGAAGGCTTACAAAGATAAAATGATCTCGTTTTTGAGACTTCCTTTGTGCCTTGGAATGGGAGCTTCCATGCATATTTCCTGTGGGAAGCAAGGTATGTGTGTGTGTGACAGTGAGCTCAAGACCCTTGGGGCGCTACTAGAATCTGTTACGTTCTGATTCCTGTCCACCTTATATAACGGTTTCTGGGAGAGTGTGTTAAAATCTCACATTATGATTGGTTTTGAGTCTCTTCAATGAAGTGTACTTTATAGTTGACTTTAAAAGTTCCTCCTCTGCAGTGAGATAGGGTTATGGTTTCTGCGCCACTTGTTCCTTTGGGTGGTGAGCATCCTGCTTTCTCACTTGGCCTTCTGAGCTAACATCCGCTTTGTCTAAGGCGGTGTGGCACTAGCTCCCACTTACTTTGGCTGGGCTTAGGTCCCTAAATTCCCTTTATTTTTAAATGTCAATGTCATTAGGTTTTTCTGCGCCTGGAGTAAATGACCTGCTGAGTTTTCGCCAAGTTTGGACAGACAGTTTGGCCCGTTTGTGTGGACCGTGGCTGTGCTTGGCCCGTTTGTGTGGACCGTGGCTGTGCTTGGCCCGTTTGTGTGGACCGTGGCTGTGCTTGGCCTGTTTGTGTGGACCGTGGCTGTGCTTGCATTTGGATCCGGCCCGCCGACCGCTTGCCTCCTGTCCACCGCACCTCCTCCTGGGCTCTTCTGATGCCATGCCTCTGCTGCTTCCCAGGAATTCATGGAATTCTCCTCATTCCTTTCCATTCCTGTTACTGTTGGGAGTTACAATTCTCCTTTGATGCCACTGCTTTCTGATTAAAAATAAACAGACAATACAGACCAAAGTGTAAATCAGTGAGCCTTTGAAAAGACCCAGACTACTGACTACAGTTATCCTACAACTCTTAGGTCTAAGTGTTGTGGACCAGAGCAGGTGCAGCTGGACACACACCACTGGAAAGGGTTAGGGCAGGTGATGGAGCAGAGGCGGTGGTGGGTACCCAGGAGAGCACGGGGTTGAGCGGAGCCAAGCAGGTGGTAGCTGGGGGCTGCGGAGGTTCCTGGCTAACTCGTTCCTTCTCCCGCTGGCAGAGGTCGAGGCATTGCTGAGAGGGGGATGAGGAAGCTGCGCTTTGAGGCAGGCGGAGCAAGCTTGGACTGGGGCAGTGGCCTGGCCAGGACTGCGAGTGGCCCAGGGGCAGCCGGCAGGGGGCGGGGGAGGAGCTCAGTCGGTGTGATGCTCAGTGTGGTGGGCAGAGATTGGTCTAACCAGAATGACGGAAAAGGGAAAAAAAATCAGAACCACTGGTTTCCTATGCATTCCACCAAAACACACGCTGGTGTGTTGCAGGCCACGCTCAGAGCTCAGCTCATTGAGCAGAGATGGCCGCCCTCCTTGGAAAAGAGACCGTCCGTCTGCCTCCCTCTTATGGGGCTGTTTGAGTCTCGTGGCAATGATGGGCTTTTTTTCCAACCTGCAGACCAAAGTGGCACAAGCTAGTGTTGGGTTTGTGGCTCAGGGGAAGACGCAGAACGTCCTTGCTGCTGGAGGGGCCCGTGGCCAGGAGACCTGCCCACTGGTGTGCTCAGCGTGTCAGGGGCGACCAGGCTGGCCCTGCGTCCTGGCTTTGCAGAAGCTCCAGGAAGCAAGTGCGCTCTGCCCTGGGAGCCCTCGCTGTAGGGTCCTGTGATGACCACACTTCCAGGGGTGTTGGGTGGGCCAGCATTTGTCTCCGTAGAAGCCACACTGCCCAAGGAGCCATGTTTCAGCAGCTACACCATGAGAAACCAGTGAGCCATGGGCTCAGTCTGTGGGCTGGAGCTGGCGGGCAGTTTGTCATTGCAGACCGGATAGACAGGTTTATTCATGTTGTAGTTTCAGAAGAGCAACACTTGGGAGAAGGCAAGGAGGTAGAGTAGGTTAGTTGTTTGAATACTGAATTCAATATTGAGCAAATGTTCTAAATTATCTGTCAGTTCAGAATTGGTTATTTAAAGCTCTCCAGGGGTCTAGAGACTGCCTGCAGGAGATGGACATTAGCAGTGTCTGTGCTGGGCTGCCCGTGTGCCTTTGCGTGTTCCCACCCAGGCTGGCTCTGCAGCTCACACACGGCACATCCCCAGGCCAGCGTTGGCTCAGATCCCTGGAGTCCTTGGTGATGTACTGAGCCGTGTACATGAGGTGTGATGGACATCACTCCTCTGAGGACACAGCGCGTGGCATCACAGCCACATGAGCAGGCACCAAAGGAAGGCTAGAGAAGAGGGAGCAGCCACTTCAAACACCCGAGTGCCCACTCAGCTGCCGTCCTCCAGAATCTAACAGTAATGCATTCTTCATACTGTGCTTCAGTCTGTCAGTCCTTGTGTCATATTTGACAGCAATCAGTGACTTCTACAAAGAGTTTTTAGAGAGTGTTTAGGTTTGATGGGGAAATGAACCAATTCTACAGTCTGTAGGTTTGGGAAAGTAGCATGTGGTGTTTCGTGTGACTGGCCTGTATTTACACTAAGAGTCAGGCATATCCATTGGATGCCAGAAAACAAGGACCAGTATTGAGCCTGGTTCCTAGTCCCTAACTAGACTTGATGTTGAAATACACCAGGTTTGTGAAGGAGACCACTGTCAGAGACCAGCTCTTTTCTGCTCTTCATCTCTTCTCTCCTTGTTCTCTCTCTTGCTCTCTCATTACAAGATCATTGCATTGCACAAAATCCCACATTTCCTCTTCCAAGATGGAGAAGTCCCTCCAGCAGCTTTGTCAGAGCTCAGAAGTCTGCTTGGTCTTGGGAAGGGCAGGAGGGACCCATCCTTTACATCTTCCCTGTAGATGAGCAAGTGTGTCTGAGCTGAGCATGCTGGGGCGGAAGGAGGGAGAGGGTAGCTCTTCTAAGGGCAGCTCCCTGGAGCAGCTCAGAAATCCCACGCACAGCCGGCCGCACATCCATCCCCACGGCAGGGGCGCCTCCAGCACGTTCTGAAGTTTAGACCAGTTGACAAATGGGTGCCATGCAGCGCTGTGTGAAAAGGCATCTTTGTCCGAAAGGTCACCTGAGTCATTTGAGGGAAGTCATTTCCCACCGTGATCGTCCATCACACACACCATCCTATCCCACTGCCACTGTCACAGAGGAGTTCCACTAAATTAAAAAAGCAAATCACTGATCTATGGCCCAAGAAATTGCAATGACCACAGTGAGCTCCTGAAACCTTGAAAGAGCTGAATCTAAATCTCACAGTTTAGAATTTTTAAAAAAGATTTATCAGTCTATTTGAGTGGCAGAGTCATAGACAGAGGGAGAGACAGAGAGAAAGGTCTTCCATCCGCTGGTTCACTCCCCAAATGGCCGCAACATCTGGAGCTTAGCTGATCTGAAGGCAGGATCCAGGAGCTTCCTCCAGGTCTCTCAGGCAGATGCAGGGGTCATCCTCCACTGCTTTCCCAGACCATAGCAGAGAGCTGGATCAGAAGAGGAGCAGCTGGGACTCGAACCAGCACCCACATGGGTTAGCCTGTGCCACAGGTGGAGGCCCAGCCCACTACACCACAGCACCAGCCCCCAGGGTTTAGAATTTGGCACAGAAATTTAATAACTGATTTTTAAATTTGCATTAGCATTTGCTTAAGAATTCTGGTTATTTTTTGTTGACCTGGTGTGTTCCAAAGTCACCCAAAAACCAGGCTTTTGCCAAACATGTTTCCCAGTTGTAGAGACTTAAACTTTTGACCTTACATGTAAAATTATTAAACTCTAGAAGATACAACCATTCATTTTATCACATGGCTGTGGGTTTTTTGACAAGTATGTGTAATATTACTGAATTTTTATCAACCTTTTTTCTTGTGTTTTCACTGAAGCGGTCCTTATTTTGTTTGTGACATTTCCGATGAAGAGTCCGTAAACATTCAGCCGTTTTTAAAGGCACTCTCATGTTTTCAAAGACACATGTATGTTTTTAAACAATACCCCCAGAATTAAAGAGATCTTGAAATTAACTTTATTTGGATGAGTTACACTTTGAATTAGAACTCCGTTTTCAAGACCAGACCTCATCCCACTGAGTAGTGTTGCAGGGTAGAAAATATGACCACATTTTTTGTTTGGTGTGATTTGTTTTCCAGCAGGTTCCATGTGAATTTAGGGCAAAGAGACCTGAAACAGAAAACTGATTCTCAGTGTGCTTCTGACTGTGGTCCCCAAGAATGCAGTCATCATGGGGGAGGCCCACAGTCTCCTGAATGTTTAGATTTGTCTGGATCCAAAGCCAGGCAAGGATCCACGCAAGAGCCTCCCTCATTTCCAGCTGCCCACAGTGTCTCAGAGTCTGTACTTTTACACCAAATGAAATTTCAATAACATTGTTCCAATGCATTTGTAACACATTTCCATGATTTTTTTTTTAAAAAAGGACTAAAGAGAATAACCTGTTTAAATTCTCACAATTCAGTATGCAGTTCACCAGACTTCATTCTAAGGCTCCCTGACAATGAAGGCCCCTCCCCCAGCTACCCAGTGGGCTTTGCTCGGTCTTCTGGCATCTCTTACAATATTTCTAAATAATGTGAGGGATTACAGTTTCCCATTGATTGGTTTTTCAGGATTATCCTATCCCCACCATGAGTGAGGAACTAACCTTTGGGACTCCTTTTTATCAGTTCTGCATCACTTAGCTCTCTTAGCACCAGCCTCCTCCTGTGTCCTGTCAGTGTGATCCCACCCTGACAGTACCCATTACTTTCATCATTATTTGCTATTCCTTCCCAGCCAAGCAAAACATCTTGATTCTGTGTTCTGTTGTATATAAAACTGTGTCTAAAAGTTAACAATTTCCCAACAGTTATTTCTTAGTTTTCTTGATATGAGCTCCATAACATGTATAAAGTTCGTTGATTTGTTCACCAAGTACAAGTTCAGTGTCTGCTGTGTGCTGGGCACTGGGACACGTTAGTGAATGACAGACAGAGGCCCTCGTCCTCGTCCTCGAGGAATTTGTACCTGAGTCGGAGGAGACACACAGTCAACGACAGATGCATTGTTTACTTAGAATTTTTGTTAATTTATATATTATGTTCCTTAACGTAAATATTTCAAAAATGATAGCATATTTTGGAAGCTGATAGCTACAGCAGATACAAGGGCAAAAGCAGATCAAGGTCAAGGAGATGAGAGTGGAAGAGAGGAGGGGCAGTTTGCTGAACAGACTGGGTAGATGGGTAGAGGGTGTGGACAGGGTAGGTGGACATATGAGGTAGTAGGTAGTTGTGGGAGACGGGGTGGAGCAGGAAGACTTCCTGGAGGAAGTGAGGATGTCACTTGCAGTTTAGGGTGTCTTCCACACTGTCCAACCCCTCAAGGATTCTATTCCCTTTTATCCACCAACTTCCCATCCCTGGTGCCACCATCACTTGTTCCCACCTGGACCTGTCGTCGTCCCAGGGCTTCCGGAGTGTCGCCAACTGCCAGCTATGCTGCCTGTTGGATACTGGGCCAGTCCGCCTCCAAATCCCATTGTTTCCACCGGGGAAGCAGAACCTCTTCCAGCCTCCTGAAGGACTTTCAGAGGAGCTGGGTGTTCCAAGGCCTTGCTGATGACAATTGTTTGAGAACAGACTCCTGAGGTAGAAGTCTGTTCCTGGAAGTTTCTCAGCGTGGTCTCCTACCTCCTGCCGTGGCTTCCAGGAGGTGCACAGCTTCTCTGATTCCCAGTCACCTACTTGGAAACTGGGGTCCGTGTTTCTGGAAACTGCAGGATCTTCCATTTATTCCCAGGTCTCTAATGGGCTTTACTGGCATTATATTCTCATTCATTTGCTGAGTCCACAGTGGTTCCTTTCAATTTGGGGAAAAAAGCTTTTTAATAATAAGCCCCTACATTTTTAATATATCTGCTTTCTAAACTCTAACATCTAAGGCTAATGCTTTAATGTAATTATGTTGTTTTTGCAAATCTCTTTTCTGTTTGCTCTGGGTTTCTTTGATCTGCTCTCCCAGGTTCTCTGCTTCCTTTGTTTTCTTTTGTTTAATACGTAATTATCCTCCTTTCCAAACAACCCTTCTCTTTGGTCTCCATTGCTTCTCTCTTTTAAGGCGTCGTATCTACTTTTTCCCGTGGACATTGTAGCTCCCCCTTCCTTCTTTCACCTGAAGGTCTTTCTCCCTCCACATTCCTCCCAATGAGTGGCTGATGGACTTTGTACCTGGTCCGTGTGTTAGTCTTCCTTAAACGTCTCATAGCCCTTCTCTGCCTGGCTGTGCTGAGATCGCCCTTGTCTGTGCCGAAACAGAGACCTGAGCCCACAGGAGAGCCGGGCAGGACGCAGCTTTTCTTCCTGTTCTGTCACCTCCAAGATTCCTTCCCAGGACCATCTGTCTCTCCAGCAGGATCCGGTCATTGAGCAAAGGGCACGGGCTGTGTGTGAGTGTGGGAAAGTGGCTGGGCATGGCATCTCAGAGCTTCCCGCCCTAGCACCTCTCACTGGCGTCCCCATGCCATTCTCTCAGATGGAACCCCTTTCCTGGCCTTCGCTAGAATTGGATTGGAATTGGCAGTCAACAGGTGTGCGGGGTGCACCACGTTTCACTGAGAGGCCTCTGCGTTTGTTGCTTAGAGCCATAACTATGTGGTCCTAAGAGGGTGAAAAGTGGACATTGTTGGGACACTCGCTATAATAATTTGCAGAACTAAATTGAAGCTAAAGCCACTGAAATATGGCAAAAAAAGACTTGAAGTCTTTAAACAAGTCTATGGTGAAGGCTATTGAGAAGGAAAGAAAGTAAATCACCCCTAGGGTGACCAACACATTCCAGATGTCCCTAGACCACCCTGTTCAAAACTGATGCCCCCTGCCTGGGGGCTTCCTCAGACCCAGGCAATCCAGAGCAGGTGGTCCCTGTGCCCTGCTCCCCGGTAAAAGTGAGAACACGCCCATGAAGCCATTTCTCTTCTTGCCAGTGACATTCACTGTTGGCTACTCCACAATCACCGCCCCTTGAAAGAGGAGTGGAGATGCCTGGGGGCAGGGAGGGGTCCTGCTGGGTCTCACAGAATAGCAATAACTGGGGAGGGGCGATAACTAGGGAGGGGCTTCAGAGGAAGCCAGTGAAGCCTGGTTTTTTGTTTGTTTGTTTGTTTGTTTGTTTTTGATAGGCAGAGTGGACAGTGAGAGAGAGAGAGACAAAGATCTTCCTTTGCCATCGGTTCACCCTCCAATGGCCGCCACGGCCAGCGCGCTGCAGCCAGCGCACCGCGCCAATCCGAAGCCAGGAGCCAGGTGCTTCTCCTGGTCTCCCATGCAGATGCAGGGCCCAAGCACTTGGGCCATCCTCCACTGCCCTCCCGGGCCACAGCAGAGAGCTGGCCTGGAAGGGGGCAACCGGGACAGAATTTGGCGCCCCGACCGGGACTAGAACCCAGGGTGCTGGCGCCGCAGGTGGAGGAATAGCCTATTGAGCCGCGGCGCCAGCCCCCTTTGCGTTTTACATTCATAATTTTGATAATATTCTTATAGAAGTTGACCCTAAATTATATAAGCTCCAGGCCCCACAAAAGCTGGATCTACCCAAGTACAGGAGACAGTGATAAAACAGAACACAGCCCTAATCGCCGCCTGGCAGCCTGAGAGGTTAGCTCATTTAATCCTCAGGTAACCCCATTCCTTGATCCTGTAGTTCTCCCCATGATGCACATGGGCTGAGCACCGACTGTGGTCTAGGGAGAAGGATATCAAGGACATGCTCACAGCACCTAGCACATGGCTGTGGGAGCTTCGTATGTAAAGGAATCATGAAAGGATATCCCACAGTCCGCTGTTTTTACTTAATGATCTCCACTATTACGGAAAATCATGTGTGCATGTGTTAGGAAGTTACCTGTGTGCTTGTAAAATATACAAAACCGGAGCTCCCCCACAGGATGATGGGTCCCAGTTTGCTCAGAACAATTGCAGTTTCTGTGTACCCGTCACCCCATTGTGAGTAGTGACCATCCAGTTAAAACAGGTGTTAACCCAGCCACCACTGCTCTCCGGGGAACCATGGGCGCTTTGCAGTGTCCAATCACACACACTGTTTTGTCTTTACGTAGTATTTCTTGTTATGCATTTAAGCTTATGTTTAATAGATTCCTGTTTATATCTAAAACAAGTATACTTAGATGTCTTATGTACTGAGCAAGTTTTATACTCCAATATTGTGAAATATTTACTCATTATCTTTGCAAACACTTTGATTACTTTAAAGTGTGACTTTGTTCAAAGCACAGTTCCTTTTGATGTGAAGAATGAAGTGGGGGACTCTGGAGTCTTTCTGACAGCAGGTGATCGCCCCCATGCATGCACGTATTTGAGCCACGCGTCAGCTCCCGGCTGAGGAGGGCTCCTTAATCGTCACTGAAATCCACACGTCCTGGCGGTCCCTGTGCCCGCCTCCATTCCCCGAGTGTTCCTCCTGTGCCAGCCACTCTCTATTTCCTCACTGTTGCATTTTTTGCCATAGTTTACGCCCTGGTAGGAAGTTCAATTATCACTACTTGTCTTCCTTAAACATTTCTGTGCTGTTCTTGAATGTTTATTCCCAGATACACTTTATATGGGCCAGATAACAAATAAAAGCAAAATCGTTTTGAAATTTTGATGGGGCTTTCCTTGCACTATTGGATTAATTTAGATGAAAATTAAAATCCTAAAAACATGGACGCTGCCTAGCCAAAACTATTTTCCCATTTCATACCCCATTTGGCTCTTCCCCAGGTGGTCTATTCATAGCAACAAGTCCTCTGTAGGAACAGGGAGCTTTAATTCATTATAACTTCACTTGTGTCTTCTAAGATTGGCCTAGGAGTTCAGTTGTGTGATATTTTTCAATAGGTAAGTGCTATAATATTTCCCCCAAGTTTGATGACTGTTTTTTAATTATTTAATGCTTTTCTAGTAGTACTTTTCTTCCTTTGTGGTATTTTTCCTCTTTTCTACCCCTCTGATCCCTTAGAAAACATACATTGTATTTCTAATACTATTGTAATTACCACTGCAACTTAAAAACATATGCTTAAGCCATTTTTGATTTATCAAATTCACAAATCAAAGTAAAACCATAAAGACTCCACCAGGCAAAATTAAAAATGAGTGTGTCCCCAGTCTTCCCTCCTCTGCTCCTCTCGCTTGAGTTCAGGCCCCCGTCTTTGCTGAAAGTGCTTGTGGGTTTCCCGTTTCACGCTGGCTTCAACATTCCTTTCCTCCTGCAGGTCTCTGTGCTGTCGGCACGGAAGCGCGTTCCCTGTGTGCTGTATTCCTGAGCACAGGATGTAGTAGTCCGACTAAGAGATCCCTGGCCTTGCCGGCCCTCTCTGTTCCTGGTCTCAGGGCCGCTTCTCTCCTGGGGGTCTTTCTTCATGGAAGCCCTCCTGTCAGTCACATGTCCAGAGTGTACCCTCTACTGTGTGAAATCCTTGCTGTAGCCAGTCGTCAGCCAGAATACTTGTTGGTTTTTTTGCCCAGTGCTATGTGCCCTTGCCGCGTGTGTGTCTTTTCATGGGGAAGGAGTTGTTACGCACTCTCCCCAAAGGTTCCGCTTACGGTTTCCTTGTTGGCACTCGTTCTGACCAGGGCATTTCCGTGCAAGTCCTTTAGAAGCCAGACATGGAGCTGGTCTTGCTGCCAGCCTCGTTCCTCCGGGGAATTTTGTCCGAGTGCTTTGCGGGGCCAGCCCCGGGGGTCTATTATGTGAGTCTTGCTTGTGTGTGTGTGTGTTTTAATATGCTCATGGCTTCTCGGCCGTGTGTTTGATTATTGAGAAAAGGGATCTGCACTGCCTCACTTGCACATCTTTCTCCAAATTTTGAAGTCAAAACAAACACAAAAATAAGCTGTTTCAGAGAAATGTGCTTGCTTTAAAAATCTATCAAAGAATGTTGTACATTCATCTAATAGTTAGGTGGCCAAAGACAGGAACTCAGCGTCCGCTCCGTCAGTCGGAGCTCGTTTATCTCCGAAGACCACACTGCCCTTCAGCCTGCCATGAGGAGCTCCCCGACTTTCTCCATGGCCACTGTGACCCCATTTGTGAGACGCCTGCAGTGGGCCTTAGGGCAGTGGTCCCATGACAGCCTGGAGCTCGGTGTGGGGCCCCGGCTGCCCCAGCTGCTCCCGCGTGTCCTCAGGCCCGTCAGTACTTCTGCACCACACTTGCCCCGTCTTGGAAATGCGCGTGACCCCTGTACCGGGCACAGAGTCGTGATGCGCCCTAGACCGTTCACACCAACGGAGCCCCGCGTTAAATCCTAGCTGTCAGCTGTCATCACAGGGATCATCGGGACTCGGGAAACGAGAGGGGTTGGCGGCTCTGACTGTGTGACGGAGGAGCTGGGAATACGTGTCAGTTCCTGCTCGGGGTCAGGCCGTAGCGTGCAGTGAGCCGTGCAGCAGACATCCACGGCTGCCCCTCCGCCAGGCCCGGCGCTCAGACACCTCCCTTTGCTCCTCCGCTTGCCGAGTTCGACCCATTGAGTGTCCATGGCTTGTCTGGGGATGCGTGCGTGGCTCCCTCCTGGCTGCTTGTGCGTCTGGAGACCTCCCATCCCACGGCCAGTCAGGGAAAGACACTGCAGTGCTCCCGGAAGTCCCAGACGTTGTTGGCATGGTTTCTGCGTGCTGCACACGGCACCGGGCAGTGACTCAGCATGACCGCTACACTTCGGGCTGCTGTCCCACTCTGAGTCAGTTAAACCAGGTGCTCTGGAGAATGGGGTCTTTAAAAACAGTATTTCTCTACCCCAAGTCGTTGAAAGAATACTGAGTGTCAGTGAAGCCATTTAAGTGTGAACTATTTCTCATGTTTCTGTATATTGTATGTTTAGTATATAATTAGCCCCACAGGCATTACACTTTCTAAGCTAATAAGTCATACAAATTATAACACAGCCAGAGCCATTAACAAAGTACTGCATAGTGCGTTTCTCCCCATTTTTAAAAAAAAGATTTCTTTATTTATTCAAAAGGAAGAGTTATAGACAGAAGGAGAGACAGAGAAAGGTCTTCCATCCGCTGGTTCAGCCCCCAGATGGCTGCAATAGCTGGAGTTGGCTGATCCAAAGCTAGGATCTAAGAGCTTCTTCCACATCTCCCACATGAGTGCAGGGGCCCAAACACTTGGGCTGTCTTCTGCTGCTTTCCCAGGCCATAGTACAAAGCTGGATTGGAAGAGGAGCAGCCAGGACTCGAACCAGCTCCCATATGTACTGCCAGTGCCGCAGAGGCTTAACCTACTACACCACAATGCCAGTCCCCATTCCTCCCCATTTTCCTTTAGTTTTCTGTGCCAATGTTTTTAACAGGAATACAAAAATATGTCATTTGTAGCATGACTCATTTGGTACGTTTTCTAGTGTAATGCCTGAAGCTTTCCATTAAGAAGTTGATTCCCAAGAATGAAATGGTAGCCATCATTTAACTGTAGTGATCATTTAGTTAACTAAATAGCTAACAATATTATTTAATTAATATTTTTCAGCATTCTTAATACCCTAATCTACTAATATAAAGGGTCCTCTTTATGGGAAAACATTTGACCAATGGGTACGTAAGACTTAGTAAGAACATGAGAAATACCTAAGCTCACGTGTCCTGAATAAGAGCCAAGTCATCTGAAAAGGCAGTGTCGCAGGGATGGGGACATGGGTTACGTCAGTGTTGTTCCACGCACGCTAAGTGTCCGTTTCCTGCGTCTGATTCTCCTCACCGTGCCCCAGTGAGAACTCCTTCCTGCAGGGAAGGGACTGGTTCCAGCCACACTGAGAAGCACGACTCCCGCAGCAGGTGGCGGCCAGAAGAGCTATCTCCAGGTGTGGTGCCTTCACACCTGGGCTCAGCGCGGTGGCTCTTTGGAAGTTTAAAAGATAAGACTTGCAGATTTTTAGAAATCATCGCAAAAAACAAAAAATCAAACCCTGCTATCATTTTGTGGACACTGCAGTAAGTATCCCCAGACCCTCTGTCCTTTGTGTTTGAATTCTTTGCCGAGACCCATCTAAAGAGGTTCTAAGGTCACGTCATTCAGTCGTCATTAGCTGTACGTGTTTTCTGACATGCGACTCCCAGGGTTAGCAAGGCCAAGATCTGTGTAGTGCTGTTGCTCTCCTCACTGCCAGTAGAGAATGGGCCTGAGACCGGGGCAGCGTCCTGATGTTCACTCCAGGCCCAGGGTCGGCTCACCTGTGGGTGGGCTCCGTGTGGAATACGGATTCAGTCTGCTGCTTTGGTTTCTCTCTGAAGACCCTTTGGATTTCCAGCAATTCCGGGTGTCCCTGTGACCATGAAATGTCACATCAAACTGGCAGATGGCCCTAGCTGCCCACACCTGCTCAGCCCAGACCCTCAGGGCGCTCCCACAGCTGGAGTCCACAAGGCTCAGAGCCAGGGGGCTGCAGGGCAGGCTCCCACTGCCAGATGCACTGGACAAAGTCACCCGGAAAGAATTATAGAATATCCACTCATGGGCCCAGAGGGGATCCTTTCTAGGAATTCATCTCAGAAGGAGCAGCCAAGAAACCCCAGTGTGAAGATGCCAGAGCCTGAGCCCGGAGCAGCAGCGAGGCCGTCCGGTAAAAATCCCTCACAAAAGGAAGAGCCACAGCGGGGAGGGCGCGAGGGCACTACCAGCCGGGAAGCTCATGCTCTTTCCCAAGAAGACGAAGACAAAAGAAAGGGAGCCAGCATGCAGTTGTAGCCAGGCCTCCGTGGCTTACATTGTATCCTGGGCCCGAGAGAGGAATGATCCTGTCCTGCGGGAAGAGCCTTCGTTTCAGAAGAAAGAAAAATGGTCCTGCGTCAGCCGTGAGATGTGTAAATTCACATCAGAGACGCAGGCTCCCCCGGAGCACCACGGAATAGACCCCCTGGAGAGGCAGGAAAAGATATTCCAGATGCTGGAGAAAATCTGGACACTCAGATGGCTGCAGGTAAAACTGCTGGGAAGCACAATACTGAATCATGAGGGCATTGTCAGCACGCTGCGCCGTGAAACAAATACGCAGCTTGTACCTAGAGTGACGCGCTCTGCACTGGTCTGTGTCTGAAAAATGCATGAGAATATGTGCAGTTGTCCAATTCAGATGCGTCCCTAAGCAAACGAAATGCTTAAGTGTGTGTATTTTTCCTGGGACACTGAGTTCATGGCTCCTGTTAGATGCTCCTCCAGCTGGGAGCTCAGCTTCGCGGAGGCCTTGTGGATGCAGCAGCCATCAATGGGTGGAATCAATCCGGACACAGGCCCGCAGGTCTCCTAACTGGTCCTGCCACTTCAGCCGCGTGACGCTGAGCACCAGGTCTCGGGCCCTGGGTCTGGGGCTCCACTGGCACCTCCCACCCAGAGTTGCTGAGTGGGTCAAGGTGTGTGGGGAGTTCATGGGTAGGAGCACCGAGCGCCATCCGGAGCATGTGTGCCTGAGAAATGACCTGGCCGTCAGAGTGGCCGCGCTGGGTTCCAGCCCCTGCAGCACCAATCAGTAATCTTTCTGTGCCTTACTGTGGTCATAATAGTGTCGCCCCCATCCTTCTGTGGGGAGAACTAGCCTAACGTTGTCGATGGAGAGAAAGAAAACAGTGTTGGCTCTCGCCTGGCATTTGGTGTGTCCTACAGACACTAACTTGGCTGGGCCCTTACTTAACTGCAAACCCATCCTATCCAGGGTTTTCTCCTCCCTTGCTGCGCTATGTGAAGCCATCTGCATAACCCTCCTCCTGTCCCTTTAAGGTTTACAAGAATCTGGGGATGCTTTGAGGTCCACCCTGTGGACTTGTTTCATTGTGAGCGTCTCCCGCAGACGGGGTTCTCCCCAGTGAGCTGCTTCAGGTCCACTCCTGTGTGTTGGTCCTGTCGGGTGTCAGGGCTGCTGAGGAAGTACCAGCCCTGGTTTCTACAGATGTGGAATTGACAAGCCGGGTCACAGACTCTGGCAGCCCACAGGTCAGGTTCTGTTTGCAGCAGCCTCCTTGGGACACAGTGACACGTGGTCATTCACATAGGGGGTCTCGCTGCTCTCTCACTGCACGGCAGGGCTCAGTCGTCCCAAGACAGCCATCCCCAGAGCCCTTGAGCCTAGAATTATCTGTTCTCTGACCCTTTAATAAGACACCTGACAATTCGTGGGCTGGAAGAAGGCATTTCCAGAAGGCGTGAGTGTCTTATCTACCACCTGTATTTCAGGGCAAAACCAGCGTGGCTGCTGCTGCAGCCCAGGGCTCCACCTGGGCCAGAAAGCTTCTGCCTCATTTTCCGAGCAGGGCTCCCTGTCGTCATGACAGCTTCTAGAATCATTTACATGATGTATGTAGTTATTCATTGGGCGTACAGACTTTTATTTTCAGTAGCAACGTTAAAATGCTCATCTTCACATGTTGTCCCTCACATGCAAGGGTTCTTTGAAATACACACCCAGGAGCAGAAAGGCCCAATTTTATCATTGTTTTGACAAATTATCCACAGTGACAGTTTGCTGCCCAGAATCCTCACTCGTGTGCGCAGTGTGAAGAGTCCCCTAAGCCGATATCCGAGGTAAAGGCTGTGTTTTACAGCTCTCCTATATTTCCAAAGTGAAATTTGGTGTTGTTGCTTTTTGATTTCCTTGATTATAATGAAATTGAAGATCATTCTGTATACTTGTTAGAATTCCAATTGCTTTCTGCATAGCATCTTTTTGTGTATGTTGGGGGAGGTTCAGTGTGTGTTTTTTCATTAATTCTCATGTTAATTTGGTATTAACACAAAGAGAACAGATCCAGTGTAGTTCATAGATACAGTTCCAAGAATATAATGATCCTCCCTCCTCCTCCCCCTCCTTCCTTCCTTTTTTAATTTGTGAGATAACACATCTTTAATTTGTACAAGGATGACCTCCTGGCGTGAGAAGGTCACAGAGGGAGCTGTGACCTACCTCCGTTTTCTAGCTGGTTTTAGTTCCTGCCATGACTTTTTTGGGTGACGGCAGCAGACACATCCTTAGGTGAAACCTGAGGATTAGTGGGCCCAGCTGTCTGTTTGTCCAAAGCTTTCTCTCTTGTTCTACTCAAAGCCTGTGTGAGGCGACACAGAACCTGCTCCAAAGGACTCCTCCCAGCCCTCCTTGCTTTTCCCTGTGCCCACTCAGCAGTCCCTCTCATCCCTCTGCCCTGAGATCCTGGCCACCCTCGCATTGCAATTTCTGCCTTGGGGCCCTCTCAGGAGCGAGGGCACCAGAGGGGGCACCAGGGTGGACACGTGAGCAGAGAGGGGCCTGCTGCGCTGAAGGTCTCAAGCCAGTGGACAGCCCAGCTCCTCTAGTCCTGAGAACAGGGACGTCTTCCTTCCCATCCTTCTCTGCGATGTCCCCAGGAGTTTGTAAGGACGTCTTCTTTTATGAAGCTAAGATTGTTAGCTATTGCTAAGAAAGGTTGCACACATAGCACAAGATCACAGAACTGAACGAACGTTCAGTTGACAAAGGAAGAGACCATTGCTTCCATTGATGAGGGACTTGGAGCCACCAAGTAAACTCTTGGGTGTAGGCTAAGTGAGAGCCTCAGCTCTTTACCACGGCCATGAGATTTTCCATCACACAGTGCGTCACCGAGACAGCCCCGCTCCACTCTAAGAGCCAAGAGATGCTCCTTTGGGATCATTTGGGGCGTCAGACAAGCAGGTGCGCAGGTGTGTGTGTGCCAGCACTGGAAAAGCTCCTTCCTGCTGGCAGGGCGGACTTTGACCACGGCCTACCCAGAAGCAAGGGGGCAGTTATGGGGCAATTTGCATGAGAACAGAGAAGGCGCCTGTGTTAGTCGGGGCACCCCAGGGACCCAGACCAATAGAGGGCGTGTGTGTGTATGTGTGTGTATGTGTGTATGTGTGTATGTGTGTATGTGTATGTGTGTGTGTTTGTGTGTGTATGTGTGTGTATGTGTGTATGTGCGTGTATGTGTGTGTATGTGCATGTATGTGTGTGCTGTGTATGTGTGTGTATGTGTGTGTATGTGTCTGTGTATGTGTGTATGTGTGTGTATGTGTGTATGTGTCTGTGTATGTGTGTATGTGTATGTATGTATATGTGTGTGTTTTGTGTGTATGTATGTGTGTGTGCTGTGTATGTGTGTGTCTGTATGTGTGTGTCTGTGTGTGTATGTGCATGTGTGTATGTGTGTATGTGTATGTATGTGTGTATGTGTATGTGTGTATGTGTGTATGTGTATGTATGTGTGTGCTGTGTATGTGTGTGTCTGTGTGTGTCTGTGTGTATATGTGCATGTGTGTATGTGTGTATGTGTATGTATGTGTGTATGTGCATGTGTGTGTTTGTGTGTGTATGTGTGTGTACACTTGCATGCACAAAGACTTGTTTTTGTTCCCACGACCGTGAGCCCAAGTCCAGTAGGCTGGCAGACAGGGCCCCAGAGAAGAGCTGCAGGTCTGTGGTCCAAGTCCAGAGTCCACCTGCTGGCAGGAAGCTCCCTCCTCAGGGCCCTCAGTCTTTGTCTACTCAGGCCCTACCCGCGTTACGGGGCATCACCTGGCCTTTCTCAGAAGCTGCTGATCTAAACGTGAATCTCACCCGCAAGAACACTTCCACGGTGATATCTAGAGCAATGTTTTAGCCAGCTCTCCGGTTTCTGTGGCCTGGCCAAGTTGACGCATTAACCACCACAAAGCTAGACTCAGCCAACGTGAGTGGCAGGTGTACAGGGGAGGATAGCCCATCGAGGAGCCAGAACGCAGGAAGCTGGGAGGGCCCTCGCCTGGGGCCAGGAGACAGGGGGGCAGCTGGAGCCAGGCTGGGGCTCTGTGGGGAGGATTTGGGGACCACCCCAAATACAAGGGGGCTCTCTTATTCAACCTACTGGTGAAAGCAGATTAGTGGGAAGATCATTTCAAATATATGCACATGCACCTTGCACACTTACTTTCATTTTACATGTAGAGATGTGCATTCATTTGCTAATTTTTCTAATTACGGCCAAAACAGGACCTGCCTGTTGAAGTCTAAGTTGATCATTTGCATAAAACATGCTCACTGCCTGTGATTTCTGAAACTGGTTTCTTGCATCTGACTGCAAAACCACTTTAGAGTTTGTATTTGTTCCCATGTTTTACTGTTGTCTCAGCCACACCTAATTTGACAGCAGTTCCCTTTAATGACTGCTTTCTGCTGAGTCATCCCAAGACTCAACTGTTTTCTTAGAAACATGCTTCTCTGTTTTCATGCTCGTGTTTCATGGAGCAACACCAAATCTAATTATATTACGTAATCCCAATCACAAGCTCAGCTGGCATAAACAGATTTGAGGGCAGGCTTGGCGGGGTGTGTGGGAGCCCACAGGTCGCTGGTGGCAGCAGTAGGCTGTTGCCATCATGGGTCAGGCAGGCAGCTCCCGTGCCGAAGCTCCGTGTGGTGTGTGTGGCAGACTAGGGTTTGCCGGGGGATTCTGATGAGTCAGTACAGGCCGGGCGCCAAATGGCATCCAGGGGGCTGGAAGTGAACCAGCGGACAAGAGAGGACACCATCCCATAATGCACCTACTGTCCAGAGAAGAATGGAACAGGCACAGGGAGCCTGGAGACAGGACAGACTTTCACTGCTTTGCCCTCCTGGGAGTAGAAGAGGGAGGAGTCTCACATAGGGAGTGATCCTGGCCCTACCCAGTGGAAACCTCAGGTGTATGTGGCTGGCAGGATCATGGAAGAGGAGTCCTGAGCGTGAGTAGTGTCCCCAGCTGTGAATGCTTCCTTAGCACCAGCAAGCAAAACAGGAGGTGACAAAGACCTTCACCGTGGAGCCATCCGTGGCTAGCAGTGTCTCCCAGGATCTTCTGTTGGATTGCTGGGGAAGTTTGGAAGAAGGTAAACATTGCATATAAATGGTCTTTATTTATCAGATATCCCCAGTCTGGGAGAAAGCAGCTCTCCTGGTCCATCCGAGTCTTGGCCCTTCCTTGGAGAGGAACTCGGGCTTATGAGACTTTGCATCGCAGCCGCTAAGTGGCTGACTCGGCAGCAGGAGCTGCAGAACAACCTCAAAGCCAGAGGGAGGGCTGTGAGAGGGGAGGCCGGCTCCCGGTGGGAATGCCGGCACCTGCCTCCCTTCTGGTCATTCTTGGCATGTCCTCCTTCCTGTCTATTAACATGAGCCAGCCAGGGGGAGGGTGTGGTGTGGACTTGCAGGGCCAAGTTGGATGCTGTGTCTCTTAGAGTCGTGTGCCTGTGTCCCAGGGCAGGCACAAAGGGCTTTGCCTGGAAAGTCAGAGCCCCTGGCTTATGACTCATGTGGACCCTCTCAACCCCTTTGTCCTCCCCTTGGGTGTGAGAATCCTGGAAGCTAAGCGTGGCAGAGCGGAGCGAGTCCACTCTGAGTCAGCCGATACGGCAGCTGCAGTCCGGTTTACATGGCTGGTTTGCCT
Source organism: Lepus europaeus (assembly GCF_033115175.1). Classification (NCBI taxonomy): domain Eukaryota; kingdom Metazoa; phylum Chordata; class Mammalia; order Lagomorpha; family Leporidae; genus Lepus; species Lepus europaeus. The sequence goes on from NC_084841.1 coordinate 3,210,243, forward strand.
ACCTGTGCACAGTAGCCAGCCCAGTATTCTTCAGTCTGTAGCAAAGTTATTTCCACTGAAGGGAACAGAAGGGCAGGAGGGGGCTGCAATCCCAGTGTTGAAATTTGAAGACAGGACAAGACCCCCGTTCTCTCCAGCAGAGCAGGAATGCTGACCACAGTGCCGTTTGGGAAGTGGGGCTGGTGGACGGCCCTTGTCCCTTTCTGTTTGCATCATTAACTCTGCGACTGCCCCTGCTTCCGACGGGTCCGTGTCCGCACAGGGAAGCTGTGGCTGGCAAACCCAGCCCCTGGAAGGTTTTCCCACTCAGCCGTCTTCCAGGGAAAGTGGATGAAGTGGCAGCCTCACCAGAAACCAGAGCTTTACCTCTGTTTAGGTCTTGATGGTTTCCCTTTGAACTTTCATGAGGCCAAGTTTGGGGGAATGGAATGTAAATACTCCCAGTGTTCAGAAAGAAAGCCAGATTAAGGAATTTTGTCGAAACAGGGAAATAGGTCCATTTCTTTTGTCTGCGTCTCCCACAATTCCTTTCCCTGCCTCTCGCCATGTCTGGAGCTCTGTAGATCTTCCTGGTTCTTTTGAAGATAAGAGCTGATGACAGTATTGAGACAGGGAAACCCAGGAGAAGCAATGTGTTGGCCTTGGGCACTGAAACGTTACATACCTTTGGCTCTCACAGTTCATAAACTTCACAGCCACAGTGCCTCTTGCAACACTGGCTCTGTGTGCTACAAAGAAATGCTGCTCGCAGGGATGAAAATGGCTCGTTGCCTGTGTCTGGTGCATTAAAAATGTCTCCCTCGGTTCTGTTAAGTCCGGCAAAGTGGTGTGACTTGTTGAGGTGAGCTTCGTGGTGCTGATGGCACAGCCATCTCTCCAGACCCATGGTGTTCCATGCCAACCTCAACAATGGACTTCCCGTTCTGACCGCACAAGTTGGCCCAGACTCCGGCCTTAGCCCCTGGAAGGGCCCGTCCCAGGAGACTTCCTGAGGGACCTGGCCTGTCCCGGGAAGTGTCCCAAGCGTCCATGCAGGCTAACAGCGTCCCTGGGGGGTGGGAAGGTGCAGAGCGTGCTGCTGTGTTGTCTGATGTCCTTACTGCTGGACGTGGGCAGGACCTGGAGACTTGAAGTGATTGTTCCAGAAGTTAGTGGGTGTGAGCACAGTGTGGGCTGGCAGGTAGCTCTGGCTCTGCCCACACCACTTACCCCACCTTGGGTTACCAAGGTCATTGGCTCCTGCGGAGTTGCAGCCATCTCTGAACCTGCTGGCCCACGTGACACAAGCTCCCAGGTCAGCAAATGAGGGGGCAGGCAAGCTTGGGCACCAACGCCTCTCTTCCCCCTTCTCCAGGACCTGCTGACCTGGGCCACCGCACTTTCAGTATATAGTTGGGCTGCACTCTTTACCTTGTTAACTGACTTTTTTTCCTATGCAAAGGCAGATTTTCCATACAGCCATATTTATTGTTGAATGTGAAATGTTATGTTTAAAACATTTCATTCAAAAGTAAAGTGTGGTAGATCTCAAATTACTTGCACATGTGACGGTTCTGTGGTTTTTGGATGGAGACAAGGTCCTGGTGTCTCTGAAAGTCACACAATCCGCAGCCCGAGGGACCACACCAGCAGCCATTGTGCCCTCAGTGAGGCCTCGGTGTCACCCGTGTGTCTAATCACAGAGGGCTTTCAGGCTCCCACTTGGAAGTTGTGCCAGTCCCCGTCTGAGTATGTACGAGGCCGACGGAGCTGCGGCCAGGGCCCGCCCCTCTGGAACCAACTCCACCTGGGGTGCCCAGCGCTCGCCTCTCTGGAACCAACTCCACCTGCAAGTGCCTAACATCATCACGGCCTGTGGTCAGCACGGGCTGACGTGAATGAATTAATTCAAGCAACCTGCTTGGAAGTTGTGCCAGTCCCCATCGGAGCGCGTGCGAGGCCGACGGAGCTGCGGCCAGGGCTCGCTCCTCTGGAACCAACTCCACCTTCGCGTGCCTAATATTGTCGCGGCCTGTCGTCAGCATGTGCTGTCACTTCCCCTGCACTTCCCGAGTTCAGGGAGACCCCCGGCCCTGTAGGACGTCAGCAGGGACTCCTGGAAACAGAGCAGCAGAGTGCTTGATCTTGAAGCTTCGTCCAGAATCAGCAGAAGCTAAATGCTAAGGGGAAGGCAGCAGCCGTTTGCTCTCCGGGAGGCTTCTGGCCTCTCATCTGCAGCGGACTGCGGTGGGGCCCGGGCAGAGGCTGGCCTCTGGGCTCTGCTGTGCCTGGCACACTGGCCACTGTTGTGGTGCCGCCGACAGGAGCTCTTCCTAAAGCCTGTGGGGAGTTGGCACTGGCAGAGGAGTCCTTACACCGCCAAAACCAAAATGTTTTATATATATATGTATATGTATATGTATATATGTATATATATTTAATGAAAAGGAAAGCCCAGGACCAGACGACTTCACTGCTGAATTCCATCAGCTTTTTAAAGAAGAGCTAGTAGACGTTCTGCTCGATTCTTCCACGAAGTGAGGCCAGCATCACCCTGATAAGGCGCAGGAGAAGGAAAGCTGCACGCCACCATCCCTGACACACACAGATGCAACGCTGGGGCAGGAGGGAACTCCAAGTGACTGTGACCCCTAGGGAAATGACTATTGAACGTGCCAGGAAACCCAAACTGAACCCTCGAGGGAGAGCTGTGAACCCCCGCAGCTCTCCTGATGGCACAGGTGCCCTTGGTGGGAGGCACCCTTGGTGGTGGGAGGTGGCTGGGTGGCTGGGTCTCCCCATGCCCTGCCTTGGCAACCCAATGATGTGGGTAACACCAGCGTCTCCTTTACTCCAGCCGGCAGGTTTAGGGAAGCCCCAGCCAGAGGAGGGCGCTGCAGCCACTTGGCGCTTCTCAGCTCACCACCCCTGGGGAACCTCAGATACCTGCCCAGAAGTCTGTGGAGATCGGGACTGTGGAGCTGACAGGAAGGCGTTTCCACAGAGTTGGAACAGTTGGAACAGTCTGGAGCCACGGGTAGAGAAGGAGCGGCTGGAGCAGCTGCAGGTGGCACAGGCAGCGGGCTTAACCCCAGCACAGACGCGCCGGTGACAGCTGACAAGGCCGAACCCGAGAAATGGCAGGGAGTCTGAAGACACAGGACAGCACCCCAAGGAGGCCCCAGAGCCGCCGAGGGGCTCCTGTCGGCACAGCCGTGAGGCCAGAAGCCCCTCTTCCCAATGAGCCTGCATGTGGGGACGCTTTAACATGAACTAAAGCACACGGATCCTGACGCTGGATGCTCAGAGCAGTTCTGCAGTCAGTGCGGGACATTTCCTGCAACACGGATGGGTGCCCTCTTCATGCTTTTAAAACGTGACATCACAGTCTTTTATAATGGTCTTCAGAACATAAGGGAATCTGCTTCAGGAATATCCTTGATTAAAAAAAAATAGTTCTTCCAGGCCAGCTCTCTGCTGTGGCCCGGGAAGGCAGTGGAGGATGGCCCAAGTCCTTGGGCCCTGCACCCCATGGGAGACCAGGAGAAGCACCTGGCTCCTGCCATCGGATCAGCGCGGTGCACCAGCCGCAGCAGACATTGGAGGGTGAACCAACGGCAAAAAGGAAGACCTTTCTCCCTGTCTCTCTCTCTCACTGTCCACTCTGCCTGTCAAAAAAAAATAGTTCAAAATTTCTCCAGGCAGAAGTGAAGGTTGCTCGGGCCTGAAGGGACCCAGCAGCCCTACAGCACGGCCGCCGACCCTTGTGGGACGGAGTGACTTTCACATCCCATGCAGGAAGTGCATCCTCTCCTCCCGGACCCCACCGCCCAAGCAGCCTCTGGGCTTCCTAACGCACCCAGCCTGTGGCTCCGAACTTCTGTGCACACTGGAGGCAAGGCGGGGATCACTTTGCTTGGTGCCGTGGCGGGCATGGCTCACAGAGCCAGCATGGTCTTCTCAGGACGTCTCCTGAGCTTTGCAACCCAGCCCTTTCTGGGTGACTTCATTAGTTAGGAGCTGACATGGGTTGGTCCGCGTTAGAAATGTTAGAGACGCTGAAAATGTGTGTGCAGAGGCTTTGCGATGTAAGGGAATGCTCGATTTACACTTTTCATCTTAAAGATGCTGAGTTCAAAAAGTTGCACGTTGCCTGTCCTCAGCCATGTGGAAACATGTTTACATACATGCACGCACACACACAGAGAGGGCACCGAGGCCACAGGGAAGACGTGAGCACTGAGGGATGGGGCGCCCCTTCCGCGGCACGCCGTATGAACTCAGTTCACACATCCAGCCCCGAGGCCCGTCCTCTGCTTGTCTCGGAGGTACCTTGTGCCTTCCTGACCACGGTCTCAGCTACTGTGTGGTTCCTCGCCCCATGTGTGCCTGGCAGGGGAGGGGAGGGGCAGGGGACCCACCTGGGACATTGTCACATATCAGCTTCAGCGCAAGGCTCAGGAGGAAGTCATCGTCATCCCGAGTCCAGCAGGCCCAGGGCCCTCACCCTGGTGAGCAGAAGCAGAGCCGCACACATGGCTCCCGGGCTCTCCCGACTGTGACCTGCACCCCCTGCTGGACACCCAGCAGCAGAGGACGATCCCTGCTCAGCCCCTGTTCCTCCCGGCCCGGGGCCTGGCACTGCAGTGCCTGACAGAAGGGGACAGTGGCTTTTCCTCTCCCTTCACGACTGCTTTGCTATGGTGACCAAGGTGACACCTCCTGGACCCCACAGACGTCTCAATTTTTGCTTAGGAATAAACCTACCACCCTCTACCTTAGCTCTCACAGGGCTAAACAGGAAGGCACCTGTGTGTGAAAACCAAGTCTTCTTAGAGCCCACTTGGCCAGCCCTGGAGAACAGCTCAGGGTCCTCAGGCCCAGTGTGGCCGCCTTGGCCACCTGGGTTCTGGGCTCTCCCCTCTTTTCCCATGGGCCACCTCTCCCCTCACGCACATGGAGGAACCTGCTGGGCTTGTGCAAAGGCGGCTGAAAACTGGAGACAGACTCAGCTTTCTCAGAGCCCAAACTGTGCTGCTTTGGACTGAGCCTGGGCTGGCCTCCAGCCCACCTGCCTGCCCACCTGCCAGCAAGGAGCCCTTTTATAACCAAGACAAAAGAAGATGGTTTTGAGAGACAGTGTTACAGAGCATCCACAGCTGTGGACGTTACAAAGAGCATGGATCAGACAATAGGAGCCTCCCGCTGGAAGGAGACTTATCACTCACTACGTGGTCACTAAACCAACTTAGACGTGGATCAGATAAAGCCTCCAGCTGCTGGGACCCAGTGACAGGAAAGAGGGCAGAGGGGCCTGTCCAGTGACACCACAGAGATGTCGCTTGCAAAGTCCTGCAAACAGAAGAATCGACTCTGGGAGACTGAGGAGAACAGCAGAGTGAGCCAGATGAAGGAAGAACCTCCGGGCTTGAGAAGACAGACATCCACCCACTGCGACAGGCGGACTGCATTTGGGTTCGGAATCACACAGGTGGATAAAATTACACCGTTCAGGGCACAGTTGGGAATCGGAACACTGACTATGTAGTGATGCGAAGGAATCAGCACTAACTTCAAGACATCCTAATGGCATCGTGGCTATGTCCAGAGAAAAACAACAAAGACTCCTTATCTTTGAGAGATAAGCGCTGAGACGCTGGCGTGTCTGGAATTGCTCAGAACACCCTATAGACGGAGACATGAGTGGGTCATCGCTGGAGTTGGGTGCCTGGGAACAGAGGGCCTTTATTCTTATAACGTGGGAGGGTTTCTGTTTGAAACAGGAGAAGGGACACTGCTCTGAGGTGGGCTGCCTTCAAGTACAGGGGACCCCAAAAGCCAGGAGGGAAAGAATGGAGGAGGGGAGGGCAGAGCCGCTGCTCTGGGCAAACACTGCGCACGTGCAGGCGAGAAGGCGCTGTCCCTCACTGTGGTCCCTCTGTCCCTGTCCCCTCCCAGCTGGTCCATGGGAAACTGGAGCGCCTGCAGCCACACCTGCGGAGGGGGCACTCAGAGCCGGCTGGTGCAGTGCACCCGGCGTGCACACTACAGCACAGAGCCCGTCGGCACTGCCCTCTGTCCCCAGCCTGTGCCCCCCAGCCGGCAAGCTTGCAACTCCCAGAGCTGCCCGCCTGCGTGGAGCACCGGGCCCTGGGCAGAGGTAATGATGGGGATGGCCGGGGGACAGCTGGGTCTCCTGCTGTATGACACAGCTGGGGGAGGGTCAGGCCTCAGCCCCCAGAGCGATCTGACTGTTGCAAACGGTGACCCTGGTGAAGCCGCCCTCACTCTCGTGTCCAGTGCTCACGGACGTGCGGGAAGGGCTGGCGGAAGAGGACCGTGGCCTGCAAGAGCACGAACCCTGCGGCCCGCGCGCAGCTGCTGCCCGACGCCGTCTGCAGTGCGCAGCCCAAGCCCAGGCCTCGGGGCGCCTGCCTGCTCCAGCGATGCCACAAGCCCAGCAAGCTGCAGTGGCTGGTGTCGGCCTGGTCCCAGGTAGGTCCCGGGGACGGGGCCCACCGCCGCCTCGCTGCCTCCTCTCCTGCTTCCCTGCTTCCTGCTGTGCTGCCCGGGTGTCTTCCCCGTGGCCCCCACTTCACACGTCTTCCTGAGCTCCCATCAGTCAACCCATGGGCCGTAGGTTTCTGCTTCCACTTCAGAATCAAGTGCCCTGAACATTCCCCCAGGCCATGCGCAGTGTCCTCGCTGAGTCAGTGTCCAGCCCAGCGTGAGAAGGTGCCTGGGATGTGACTGAGAACAGAGGAGGGCGGGGAACCTTGGAGAGGCGCAATGGTCCCCTTTCCTCAGCGAGTGTCTGGGGGAGAATCCTCACCCGGCCGCTGAGAGCAGTGCCCGGCGCCGCCCACGGCTGGGGAGCCCCCAGCCCCCGCACACTAGACTGGTGTTCGCAGCACACACTTGCAGTGGTGCGACTTTGACCTAAGTGACCCCAAAGGACCTTAGAAATCTGACCCAGCCCCCGCACTGACAGGAGAGCCCAGTAAGAGAGAGCCCAGGGCACGGGGGGGGTCCATGATCCCCGAGCCGCCCTCAGTGGGTCCGCCCCAGTCCCGCACAGGCAGCTCCAACTGTGCATTCCTGGGCTCCTCAGAGCAGGACTCGGGGCCGGTCAGCGTGCATCCGTCCACACATCCAAGGTCGCCTCGATCAGGATGGCAGGTGTGCCACGCTGGACACCCTTGAGACACCGGAAGTGGAGATGCTGCTGCCTGCTGAAGTGAGGAGCTAAGGAAGAACTCCAGGCCCGCTCTCCCCGGAGCACAGGAGCACCAGGGTCCCCTAGGCAGCAGGCCAGGACAGACTTCTGGAAGCCAGACTCATAGAAAGCAAAAGACTCAGGCAGTGCCCAGGTAGAAAGACCTTGCTCTGAAATGTAATAAATACAGACACACACACACACGCACACACACACAGAGTGCTGCTCTCTGGGGCACAGCCCTTCAAACAAGCTATTTTACACCCTATCCTTCATCTTGGCACCAGGGCTCCCTGACGGCACCTCTGAGCCTGAGGGTGAGCGTGCAGCACCTGGACAGGTGTTGCTGCCTGGGCTCCTCTGCCCAGTGACCCCTGGGACTCGGCGCCCCCCGCCCCCCACCACCACCATCTCTCCCAGCTTGATTCAGCCAAGCTGGGGCCAGCACCTCTCTCCATCCATGGACCAATCACATGCCTGGTTCCCCTGGGTCGCCCCTGCTGGCCGGGGCTTGCACTCTTGTTCCCGGCCTGCTGCACCCCGGGGCCCCTCCACACGCGCCTGGTGTCCACGGGCAGCAGGCACAGCTCAGGCTGCGAGCACCCCTCCCAGGAGTGGAAGGACTTCCTCAGGTGGCTGGGACAGATTTGTGAGCCCTGGTTCCCTCAGCCTGCCCCTACGTTGGGGGCCAAGATCACATGTGCAGTCGACTGGGTTACCCCAGGAGTGCATCCTCGTATCCATGACAGCCAGCACCCTCCTTCTCCGGTGAGACGGCAGCTTTAGAACCGCCCTCTTCATGTTTCTGAGCGCCCTGCACCCCACATGCACCACAGTGTGGTGCCGCTGTGACCTCCAGGTCTTTCTTTCAAAGACAGATGTCATAATGCCTTCTTACACACCAGGGCCAATCGTCTTACTGAGGGTCCACACGTATCAGCGTTCCAGCTGATGGCCTCGCGAGACATCCTGACCCACCCGTGTAGCAAAAACAAGAGGTATTTTTCACCCGCATCCTTTGTTCTCTCTTTTTAGTGCTCTATGACGTGCGAGAGAGGGACCCAGAAAAGGTTCCTCCGTTGTGCTGAGAAGTACGTTTCCGGCAAGTACCGGGAGCTGGCTTCCAAGAAGTGCCTGCACCTGCCGCGGCCCCAGCTGCAGCTGGAGCGCACCTGCGCCCTGCTGCCCTGCCCCAGGCACCCCCTCTATGCTGCCGCCGGCCCCCCGAGGGGCAGCTGGTTTGCATCACCCTGGTCTCAGGTAGGAGATGCTCCGAGTGCCCGAGGACTGCCCTGCTCCTGGGCTTGGTGGCTGTTCCCGCCCCAGGGCGGATTCCGGGAGGGTGCAAGTTCCTGTGTGCTTTGTCTCCAGAGCGCCGGTGTGGGGGCGGAGGACGGAGCTGGTCCTGGTTTCAGGAGCTCCAGGGCTCCTTGACATCAGTCTGTGTGGGAACTGCAGACCCAGCGGACACTGGAATGTGAATTCTAAACACCTCTGCTGGGTCTTTTATCATTGTTGTTGTTATTCACTAGAGAGGCAGAGAGAGAAGAGGGTTCTCATTTGCTGTTTACCCTCCAAGCACCCACAATGGCTGAGGCCAAAGCTCAGCCCAGGGCTCAGGCCAGGTCTCGTGTGTGGGAGGAACCCAACTATTTGAGGCGTCAGCCGCTGCCTCCCAGGGTGCACGTAGTCAAGAGCCTGGAATCCAGGCTCTAACCTGGGATGCGTACGTCGCCGCCGGGCTCCTTTGTAGCCATCCTGTCTGCGACACTGATGGGGGAGCTGCGTCTTGTCCCCCCCAGAAGGCAGGCAGTGAGTGACGTCAGGTCTCTTCTCGTCCCTCCTGGCACGTCACCGCCTGCGTCAATTCAGAGTATTTTCAGAGTTTTCAGCTGAACGTCATCAGCTTACGTGAAGTAAGGAAACTTGGGGAGTCCGGAGGCTTCTGTTTTAACCCTTACAGTAGCGCTTCTTAAGCTTAGCACTCAGCCTGGGGGCAGGGGACCTGGACATGGAGAGATGTCCACGCCTCCACGCAGAGCCAGAGGACAAAGGCCGGAACTCGGGGTCTCAGACGGCTCGGAAAGACCCCGTCCCTGGGTGCAGAGTCACCCATCACGTGGGGCCTGATAATTCAGGACCAGATACAGATCCGCCCACAGCACTGCTTTATTCCGGCTGTCTGTGAGCAAAGGTGGTGAGCCACCCGGCGACATTCCAGACACAGCCCAGGGAGCCCCCAGCTCCAGGTGTGACCTCCCCCCCCACCAGTCTCTGTCCCTTGGGACGTCAGCCCGTTAGAGGCTTTGATTGCAGCAGGTCCCCGGAAGACAGGAAGTGGTTTGGGCACCTGTCCAGGTGTTCCCTTGCTGGATGATTCGGGCCACAGAGAGCCATCTGGGCCTGCCGTCGGAACTTGCCTGAATGGGCCCTGGCACGCTGTCTTGTATCTCTGGCGAGCAGCCCAAGTCCTGCACGGCCCCAGTTTTCCAGGCCATTATCCTCGCATTTTAAGCAAACGTTCGTTGTACCGGCCGCACGGCAGAACCCGCGAGGTGCCGGCCGACCCCATGCTCTTGCAGGCGCTGCATCAGGGCTCCCACTCCTGACGTCTCTGCCCGGCCTGAGCGCGACGTACACGGTGCAGCCTCCGCTGCAGCCGGTTTTCCCCTGCAGACACGTTAACCGCCCGTCCGGTCCCCGCGTCTCTTCCACTGTCTGTCGCGATCTCTGCCCAGTTTCTCCCTGAGGGTCCTGTCCACACTCCGGGCTGTCTCTGGCCAGCTGCGGAGCGCTGATCTCGAGGCGCTGTCCCCTTCTCTTCCCACCTCCCCCCACTGGTGCTCTCCAGGGCACACCCACAGGTTGCACGGGAGTGATTCAGGGACACCCGTGTCCTCGGGATCTGGACAGGGCTCGGCCAGGGCATCACCTGCACGGCACCCGTCCCCTCGCACCCGTCGGAGTGCCAGCGGCTCCCCGAGGAACATTCTAGACATCAGAGAACTCCCTCTGTTGGTATCCAGGGTCACTCCTGAGTGTGGCCCGCCACCCACAATCACAGAGACCACCGTGAGGAATGTGGGTGGGGAGAAAAGGAAGGGGTACATAGAGGAAACAAGGGGGTGCCCCAACCAGGGGTGACAGGGCCAGGCGCCCGGAAGAGCTGGGCAGGAGCATGGGCAGCACCTGGGCTGGGGGCCGGGGTGGTCACGTGGGCAGCTCCGTGCTCGGAAGTACATGAAGGAAAGACCAGGACGGGCGACGCGGCTTGGCTCTTAATCAGAGAACTCGTGGGCGACCCTATTAGAACGTGTTTTTCTTTCAGCACTGCCTGTAGTTGGAGGAGCTGTTGTAAGAGGCTGCGCATGTCTAGTGTACTTTGTGTCTGTTGCTCAGAGCTTCTACCTTTTCAAACTCTACCCGATCCCCAAAAGGCCCAGTCTCAGGGACCTCCGGGTCTCAGCCCAAGCAAGTGCCCTTAGCACCTAAGCTGCCTCCCACCTGAGCCACAGAGCAGTCGTAGCCCAGTAGAATGTTCCGGCCCGGGCCTGGCCGGGGCACGCGTGAGGCACTTTCGAAGAAGTGGGCAGGGATGACTCCTGCCCACCTGACAGAGCGGAAGCCCCTGCCCATGCCGCTGCCCCCGAAAGGTGGGGCAGGCACCTGCAGCCGTGGCTACCTGTGTGTGTTGCTCCTGCAGTGCACAGCCAGCTGTGGGGGCGGCGTCCAGACGAGGTCCGTGCAGTGCCTGGCGGCCGGCCGGCCAGCCTCGGGCTGCTTCTCCCACCAGAAGCCCACAGCCTCCCAGGCCTGCAACACCCGCTTCTGCCCCATCCCAGGGAAGAAAGGTGAGTGCCGGAGGCCCCGGGCTTGGCCTGGCCTCCTGGGGTGGGGGGCAGGCGTCAGGAGCCTCCCTGAGAGGGCTTGAGAACGTGGGTGTCCACAGCCAGGGAGCCCTGGAGTTGGGGTCTCATGCCCACTGTACCCTTTCTCTCCCTCTGCCTTCCCCCCAGTTTGGCAATGGCGTGGCCCTGAAAGCACATCTGGTCCCCTCCCCTGTGGCCCCAGAGATGGACAAGGGCGTGTGGCACGCATCCTTGCCTTGAGAAGGCCTGATGCCTTTCCTGTCCCGATGCCATCCACTCTCTAGGGAGGGGAGACAGAAGCCTCTGTGAGCACCACTCCTGGATTCCTGGGCTCACAAAAAGCCACCAGCCCTGGCGGCAGCTGGAATCGGTCACGGGGATCTGTGGCCCTGGGCGCGTGACCCATGAGAGTTCAGTGAGAGCACATGAGAGCTCTCCCGGAGGGTGCTGGGAAAGCCCAGGAGACCTGCAGAGCCGCCCTGCTGGGCAGCCCCGGGGCCGCACACGCTCACCTGGGCTCGGCGTGACTCCGCCGGGGCACCGGTGCTGGGCAGAGGCTCACGGTCCTGGAGACTCATTCCACACAGCACGACACGGACTGGCGCTTGGCATCGCGGTGCGAGAGTGCGCGTCTCCCTCTGTCCCTGTGGTCTTTCCCCTTTCCCTTTTGAAGCCACCAGGATCCAGCCATGGGGGCTCCATGCTCACGGCCCAATCACTTCCTGAAGGCCCCGCCCCTAAGCACCAGGAGTAGATCAGTTTCCCACCCTTTGAGTTTCATTAGCCTAGAGGACTTTGGGAACTGGAGTGCCTGTGTGAGTTTGAGAGAGAAATGCAGACGTCAGCAGCTACCGCGCAGCGCTAACGCCGTCTCACCCCTTTCAGGTGCCTTCTGCAAAGACCACTTCCCCTGGTGCTACTTGGTGCCCCAACACAGGCTGTGCAGCCACAGGTTCTACGGCAAACAGTGCTGTGAGGCGTGCTCCTCCTCCAACCTGTGAGCCGGGCCCACCCCCGCAGAGAAATCTCAGCCGGATGGGCTGTGCGGCCTGCTCTGGAAGCCAGGAGCCAGCCGAGGAGGCGGGGTTGCGTTGTCTGACCCGGAGGAGTGCCGGCGCTTGGCTGCGAGCCTGGGTGCATCGCCATGGCTCCACACATGCTGTCCTCCTGATGGGTTGGCAGGTGCAGCCCCGGCCCGTGCAACAGAACACAGAAGCAAAGCTCGCCCGTGCTTGTGTTTCAGTCAAAGCAAGTTGGTAGGACCACCGAGCCAAGCTCGCCAATGCCAAGCGGCTGGTGCTGTGTACAAAGAAAGAGAGGCCACACATATGGAGAACGAGCCAACTGTCTGCGGCTGAGCACGGCCGCCTCCACCTCGACGCCCCACCACCACCAGGAACAGCCCACCTTGGAGGGGGGCAGGTGCTGAGGGAGCCCGCGGATGGCCGGGCCCCTCCTCCCACCCCAGCTGCCCGGGAGCCCTTGTCCCTAGCGGGCACCTGCTGGGGCTCAGCTCTGATCTGGGGCTCAGTCTGTGGAGCTCTGTCCCCTTCAGACCCAGGTGCTAGGGAGACACTGCTTACATTTTATGCCTTATCTTTCTGTTCCGTACAAGTGCGTGTTGTTACTGTTTCTTACTGCTTTTCCTTGTTAGGTGGCAAGTCAGAGGCACAGGGCCTAAGGAAGGCATGGCCCACGCTGACAGGTGCCAGGAGACGCCCGTGCACTGCCAGCCCTGAGCCAAGCTCGGCCTGGGGGCCTGGGGTCTCTGAAGTCCTCGCCTGTAGATCCGGTGGTGTCAGCACCACGGGTTCCGAGCGACGGCAGAGGACGCCGGTGGGGGAGCTGCCTGGCCCTGCGGGACAGGAGCTGCCCCGGCCCCTCTGCCTGCGGTGGGGCTCTGTTCCCAAGGGTCCCTGGATATTTAATTTGCTGAGGTTTTATAATAAATTATCTGTGGTACAGCGTGCTTCTGAGTTGCTGGAGGATTCTTTACATGGCGTGCTTCCGAGATGGTGGGCGGGCCGGCCGGCATGGCACGCTGGGGATGTCTCAAAGCTGGAGCCCTGGGCTTGGCACGTCATGGGCAGAGCCGAGGGTGGAGGCCAGCACTGGCCCTGGATGGCAGCTTTGGGCCTTGTCTGATTATAGGCAGGAGGCCCCAGCCCTGGGATACCTCCTTTTCTAAGGGCTCCCCAGACCCGGCAGGACCTAGAGCTGTGGGGGAGTGCATTTTAACAAGTTGGCACCTGAGATCATAGGGGCTGGCAACTCTCAAGTCCGGAGGGCTCACCATGGGCTGGAAGTCCAAGGACGTGTCCACATTGCCACCCAAGCCTGAGGCCCCAGGACAGCAGCCTGGAGACTGCTGGTGTCCCTCCGGTGCTGTCACGAGGGCAAGGCCTTACTCCTGGGCAGGCCTGGGTGTTTGCTCTCAAGGTCTTCATCTGGCCGCTTGAGGCCCTCCCGCGTCATAGAGGGAACAGACTGTCTTCCAAGTCAATCACTTCTAAAGAGCTGCCGCCCCGAGTCTGGTGTGCAACCGTCACCTGGCCCTGCTGAGCTGACACAGAGCTAACACCATGCCATGCGTGAGGTTGCATTTAACCGGCTGCATGGAGGACCTGCTGTTGGAGGTGCAGCTCCCGCAGGGCTGGCCTCGCCCTCAGAACCTGCCTGGCTTCAGATCACCCCAGCTGCAAGGCAGGAGAGCAGGCACGCTGCAAAACACTCAGTGTGGGGGAATCCGCAGCTGGAAAACACATCAGCGTGGTCATCATGGGGGATCCGATGGACGTGGTCGTGGGTCACCAGCAGCCAGCACCCAGTTAGCACCATCATTTCTCCTTGCAGCATGAGCCCGGCGGGCCAGGGACGCCCAGGTAGCTGGTGAAACATGGTTTCAGGTGTGTCTGCGAACGCAGGCATTTACATCAGTGGACAGCAAAGATCTGCCCTCTCCGGTGTGGGCGGGCATCGCCCAGCCCACGGGATGCCCACGTGGAACAAATCAGCAGAGGCGTGGACTGACTGCCCGAGCAGGGGCTCCCACTCTCCGCCCTCGAACCCCACGGCTGCCCTGGCGCTCGGGCCTCCCAGCCCCAGGCCTTGACGTCAGCAGCCCCAGTGCTCAGGCCTGTGCTTGCAGAGAGGAATTGTGGGACGACTCAGCCTCCCTAAACCCGAGAGCCAGTTCCTGCAACAGCTCTGTGTGCTGTGCCTTCCGTCTCTCAGAGGAACCCTGCCTCTCACGTGGCGTGGGCCAGGGCTTTGCTGGTCTTCCTCGTGGTTCAGTCACCATCTCTGTTCCCCGCATCATGACACCCAGCCGGCAGAGGCTGTGACCCAGGGAGGAAAAGCAAGCTGTCAGCAGAGTCCAGGGTCACGCTGGGGCAGGCCCCAGGGTGCTGGGTCCCTCCGACACCGGGCCGAGCTGAGGGGCTGGAGACACAGCTGTAAATACCCAGCCCTGCTCTACCCCACCTGTTCCTGTACAGGCCCGGCCGCAGCCTTCGAATGGAAGTGTGGATCTGTCATTGGCACACCGTTTAATTCGAATTATCTTCGGCTTACGCTTCAGGTGTCCTGTCTGCTCACCTCCAGATAAGCTGGCTTTGCCTCCGTGGCTGGGCCGTCCTGTTGCGTCCTGGTTGTGGGGACGTGTTGCTCAGTGTAGAAATGGAGAGAAGGCCCCAAAGACAGTACGGGAGTGGCAGCGAGTTTATTGGTGCTGAGTACAAAAAGGGGCTCCATGCGGGGGAGGGGCCCCAGAGCTGGGGATCCATCGCCCCCGGGGCCGGGTCTCTCTCCTGTAACTTTTCTCCTCCTCCCTTACCTGTGATGAGCTGGCCTCTCACCGAGTGCGCACAGTAGGGCTCCTATTTGGATTGGCTCCAAACCCTCTGTCCATGAGGACAGGGTTGGTGGTTGGATCCCCCCACCTCTCTCCACGTGCAGGAGGGGTCCGTGGCTGGTTGGTATTCCCCATACCCCCATCTTAGCTGCCATATCGCCCCCCTCCCTCCCTTTGGTCCGTTCTAAATTGTGTTTTCTTCTCCCCAGGGGAGTAGAATTTGCCCAGAGTTCACTCTTTTTCTCTAACCCGGCCTACAGTCCTAGGGTGGTGCTGCATTTTGTCCTCCAAATGCATCCCTCAGGTGCCTCAAAAATTCTACGATGCTTGCCTTCCCATCTCACTGAGAGAGAGAGAGAGACAGAGAGAGAGAGAGAG
Organism: Lepus europaeus; assembly: GCF_033115175.1. Taxonomy (NCBI): domain Eukaryota; kingdom Metazoa; phylum Chordata; class Mammalia; order Lagomorpha; family Leporidae; genus Lepus; species Lepus europaeus. The sequence continues at coordinate 3,225,538 of NC_084841.1, forward strand.
AGACAGAGAGAGAGAGAGACAGAGAGAGAGAGACAGACAGAGAGAGAGAGAGAGAATCTTCCATCTGCTGGTTCACTCCCTAAACAGCTGCAATAGCCAGGACTGGGCCAGGCCAAAGCCAGGAGTCAGGAGCTTCCTCCGGGTCTGCCACATGTGCAGGGGCCCGACTGCTGGGCCCTTCTTCCACTGCTTTCCCTGCACATGAGCAGGGATCTGGATAGGATGTGGAGCAGCCAGGACACCAACCGGCACCCACATGGGCTGCCAGCACTGCAGGCGCCGGCCTAATCGGCTACACCACAGTGCTGGCCCCCACTTTCCATTATTAAACTAATCCTTTCCTTAAAATCATGGCCCAACTTAAAATTCTGGGCCTCCCCACGTAATACAGCCAGGTGGAGCGGATGTGCTGGCTTGTGCTGGAAGCCAGGTGACGTGGGCTCTACAGTGCTTCAGGCTCTTGTTGGTGATGGTGTTGGAATCCTCACACCGACTGCAGGTCATGGGCAGAACAGAACCTGCAGTTCTCCAGGTGGGCAGCGTCCAGGCCAGGGTGCCCCGGGCTGCCTGTCTACCTGCAAAGGGGGGGGATCAATGGGGCTTCGAGAACCTTCCAGCCACTGGCCCTCAACAGGAACTCTGCCAGGTCCATGTGCCTACCAGACTCACCTGGACAGTGGCCTGGCTCTCTTCTGAGCTCTGGACGCCTACAAAGAACCTCCCAGGGTTCCCACCTGGATGCTGGCCCCCTCAGTGCTGAACAAGTCTTCCGCTACACTTGCAGTTTCTGATGGCAGGGCCTGGGCAGCTGGGGGTGGGGTGGGGCATCTGGAAATCAGCAGGTAGAGGGCTGGAAACCAGCAGGGGGGGGGTGGGCACCTGGAAACCAGCAGGCAGAGGGCTGGAAACCAGCAGTGGGGGGGGGGGGGCTGGAAACCAGCAGTGGGGGGGCCTGGAAACCAGCAGTGGGGGCCTGGAAACCAGCAGTGGGGGCCTGGAAGCCACAGAGGATCCATGGAGTCTGTGCAGGCCCCACTCTCACCTGAAATCTAGAGACAGAGACAGCTGCGCCCCTGTGCCACAGGGCACTCTTTGCTCCCAATCCCACTGTTCTGCCTTCAGGAACCAGCAGGACACAAAGCTGCCCTGCCCGGAGCCTGGCACTCCAGCTATCTCCCTGAGGCTCTGGGGCCAGGGGCAGAGCTCTGCGGCTTTCTTGGTGGCCCTCACTCTGCAGTCCGCACAGCCGCTCTGGCTGGGCTCTTCCCACCACACTGTGTCTCCCTGCAGCTTCACTCCTGACCCTGGGGAATCCAGAGACCCCGTCTCCCAGTGCTACACCTCGGGGCTGATGTGTGCCCCCTTCCCAAGCGGAAGCCCCGGCCCCAGGTGGCTGCGTTTGGCGACAGGGCCCCGAGGCCGGAGGCCGGAGATCGGGTTCCTGGAGGAGGAAAGGGTGAGATACTTCTGCCTTCCGCAGACAGCACAAATGGACAGTGGGAGGAGGCAGATTCCCCTCCACATGGGTTACAATGTTCTTGCACGTTTCCCTGTAGAGGGCAGATGGGTGCCTGTGTCGGACCTGTGCCTGCTCATCAGGACAGCAGGTGCGAAGATGGCCGCAAGCACTGGGCAGTCAGGGGAGGGTGTTTCAAGGCAGATTCCCAAGTCATGTTGTGCACGCGAACCCACGGCCAGGGAGAAGGGCCGGGAGGGAAGCCGGCATGCTGGCTGCGGCTTGGTCGAGGGGGTGGCTCAGGCCGTGACCCGCTGGGGGAGGTCAGACGCTGTTAGGACAGGGGTGTCTATGAGCCATGCGTGATCCATCCCCTCGTCACAAAGAAAATCCACACAGCTCCGTCTGAGTCGCTCCTCGGCTGCAATCTTCCGGCCAAGGACAACCCAGGTGGTCACAGGACCGGCCCCGGCTTTCTCCTCCTGGACCGGATCTTGCAAGCCCAGGCTCTCCCACCCGGTGGGTGCTCTCAACACAGACAAGCCCACCTCCCCGGGCATTGCCTGAGGCCGCCGGGGCTCCCGGCACAGGAGCCCTGCTCTACCTCGCTCCCAGCCGGCCGCCCTGGGGCAGGCAGCACGCATCCCCGGGGCTCAGCAGTTCTGTCCTCAGTGCCAATGCTGCTGGTTCCAGGGTGGCGGGCGACCAGAAACCTCTCCAGGAATCTCCTCCCTCCGCCCCTAGTTCTCCCCACACTGAGTCAGACAGCAAAGTGTCCAGTGTCAGGGACACCGGGCGGCCCCCAAGGCACAGAGGCTGAAACCACAAAGGCGCAGGAAGCAGTCAGATGGAGCCGGTCCATCTAATTCCTCGGCGGCTCCATCTGCGCTCCTGCTGTGTGGACAGCGGAGCCAGCAAGAGCTGTGGTCCCAGCCCTGTCCCTCAGCGGCGTTGCAGGCTTCGCGGGCATGAAGCCCGCAGCGTCTCGGGTAGCCGCATGCATCTGTGGACACGGACGTGGCCGGGCTGCGGGCCCTGAGTTCTGGGTGAGGGTGAGGGTGAAGGTGGGACACACTGGGACCGGGGGGCAGAGGTGGACGCTGTCCAGACCGGAGCCACCCAGGAGCTGCAGACGCCGAAGACCCAAAGTGCATGCACACTGTGAGCATGTGCGATCACCGTGCGACCCAGCAACCACACTGTTCTCAGGCATAAACCCGAGAAAATTGAAAACACGTTCCGGGAAAAACTCGCCTGTGCATATCCACAGGGTATCATTCACAATCGCCGAGCTCAGACTGGAGAGTCAGCATCGCACCAGGCCCTGGAGCATCAATGTACTACGCATCTGTGCTAAGTCAGGCAGGGACGGCCCTGTGACCGGGGCCAGCGGGCAGCGCGTGCCGGAGCTGCACCAGGTGAGGCGGTGCCTGGGCCACCCACGCGCAGCCTCCACGGGCGGCCCGTCTCAGCCGCAGCGGCACAAGCCACCTCGTGGCCCAGGGTGGCCGTGCACCCTCGAGCCCTCCTGGGTTCGGCAAACACCTCCACCTGTCCCCTTGACCTCTCCCGGGACTCTTCCCTAAGCCACTTTCCCAAGGGACGCTGGGAAACCAACCATCGGAGCGTTTCTCCTCTTCTTGACGATGCGGGACCATTTCAAGGGCTGGGCTGCTGTGTGCTTTAATTTCCCTGCTTCCATGGTTACCCCAGATTGCCCACGCGGAGTCCGGGCTAGGACACAGTGCTGCTCCGAGCCTTCCGTCTGCATCGGGACTTGCAGCCACGCTGACGGAGCTTGGCAGCCTCCTCCCGGTGCCTCCCGCGCCCCTGGCAGGATGTGAGGCCAGCAGAGGTCCTGCAGAGCAGAGCCCTCGGCGAGGGTAGCCGGGGAGGCGGGGCAGGAACTCAGCGGCCACTGAGGACGCAGTGGGTCCCCCTCCGCGGAGGCAGGGGCTCCGGGACGAGCGGTGAGGGAATTGAGGGAAAGACAATCCCGACCTCAGCATGCTCTCCCCGCACCCCCCCACGTGACCCCTCGCTGCCCGGCCGCTGCAGCCTGCAATCCCTGTGTCCCCTGAGTGTGACTCATTGGCCACTACTCGGCTTTTGCACGGCAGGGGACCCCCTCGGTCTCCAGACAGCCAGCACCTCGCCTGGCCCCGTCCTCGCGCCTTCATGGATCCTGATCAACTTAACTCTGAGTATCCAGGAGCCAACTGCACACAGGGCTTGGCAGCATCGCCCTTCTTAGCGCCACGTCTCTTGTCTCTCCCACTGCTGGCCAGGGGGGCTTCAGGCCCCCGTGCCCACGCTGGCCCAGGACCGTGCTCCCCGTCACAGCCCCTGCACCCGCTAGCATCACCCCTCCACCCAGGCCTTAAAAGCAATGGAAGAGGAACGTAGCAAAGGATCTGGAATCTGCGACCACGGACACAGAATCTGCAAACACGGTGGTGCCCCTCGCCCGTCCTCTGCTCCTCCTCAGCCACAGAGACGCCTCCCCACGAGACCCCGCAGCTGAGACCCCTTTGCTGATGGCTCTCCCGCTTCCTCCTTCCTCCAGTGAAGCCCTGAGGGTGCCTCCTGGCCCACACCCCCTACCAGGCTGCCTGCTGGAGCCGTCGGCACAAGAGCCACACCGGCACTGGGCCTGTAGCTCTGTCTTGGTCCTAGACCCTGGCAGAGCTGGGCCAGGCCCACCTCTCCCTGTGTGACCTCCTCACTGGGTTGCTTGTCCTGTTAGCCACCGGTGGGCATCGCAGTGGCCGGTGACCTGCGACACCCATGCCAGGCACCGAGGGCCGCACAGCCGCTGCTTTGCCGCTGGAGGTGTGCAGGTGTTCCGGGGCGGGGCATTTGATTGGCAGCTCGCAGCCTAAATGCAGCTCCCCCTGACTAATTCACTAACTGCCAATTGATGCGTGATGGCTTCTTCCTCTTAATTTCTCTTCATTAAGACATCCATCGTTTACAAACAAAGCCCACCCTTTCTAAAACGCACAAGCTGTGCAAGCCTCGCCACTGTCTCATTCCGGGACATTTCATCGTCACCCGGGAAGATTCCACACGACTTCCGGGGAACCACGGACTCCCTCTCTGTCTCCGCTGGGAGTCCCGCACGCTGTGGCCCTGGGTGACCGGGTTGGTTCTTTCGCCCAGTGTCGCACAGAGGTTGGCCCTCGTCACCTCAGGTGATGGGGGCACGCATTTGTGGATTCCCCCAGGAGTTGCTGGGATTGCGGGGGCTCCCCAAGCTTAGCCTGCCAGGGCCATGCTGCTAAGGACAATGGGCTACCAGCGTCCGTGTCGACGTCTGGGCTACCAGCGTCTGTGTCAACGTCTTTTCTTCCTCTTGGGTTAACACTCAGGGGTAGAGTAGTTCTTGAGGAACTGCCAAACTGGTTTCCAAAGGAGCTCGGCTGCTTTCCACGCCCCCGGCCACACATGCGGGTCGCCTTGTCCTGCACCCCTCAGCGTGGGTGCGGCGGTGCTGGTGGGTGTGAAGAGGCACTGCTGTGGTTTGACGTGCGTCTCCCTAATAATTAGTGATACTGAGCACCTTGCATATAGTAATAGACGTCTGTGCACTCTGTTTGGATAAATGAATGTCTCTGCACATCCTCGGTCACCTTTGTCATTGGGTTTTGTCTCCTTCGATTGCTGAGCTGTAGAGTTCTTTATATATAAAGACCCAAGTGCCGTCTCAGGTACCTGATTCACAAGTATCTTCTCCCACCCTGTGAGTTTTTTCATTTTCTCGATACTGTCCATTGGAAAATAAAAGTTCATCTTTTAAAAGATTATTTATTTATTTATTTATTTATTTATTTGAAAGTCAGAGTTATGGTGGGGGACGGGGGGACAGAGAAAGAGATCTGCCATCCACTGGCTCACTCTCCACATGGCCACAACAGCCAGGGCTGGGTCAGGCTGAAGCCAGGAGCCAGAAGCTTCGTCTGGGTCTCCCATGTGGGTGCAGGGGCCCACACACTTGGGCCATCTTCTGCCGCTTTTCCCAGGCCATTAGGGAGCTGAGTTGGAAGTGGAGCAGCCAGGACTGGAGCCCACACCCATATGGGATGTCTGTGTCGCAGGTGGCAGCTTTTCCTGCTACGCCACAACACCAGCCCACAAAAGTTCGTTTGATGAGGTTCAACTTATTTGCTTCATTCTTCTGCTCCCTTGTCTTTCATGTCATCTTTAAGAAATGATTTCCCAGGGCCAGCTCTGCCGTGTAGTAGGTGAGGCCACCATATACAGCACCAGCATCCCATATGTGTGCGGGTTTGGGTCCCAGCTGCTCCACTTCCCATCCAGCTCCCTGTTGGTCCACCTGGGAAGGCCATGGAGGATGTCCCAAGTGCTTGGGTCCCTTTGCCCACAGGGGAGACCTGGAGGAAGCCCTGGTTCCTGGCTTTGGATCAGCCCAGCTCCTGCCACTGCAGCCATTTGGGGAATAAATAAGTGGATGGAAGATTTTTCTCTCTCTCTATTAATCTGCCTTTCAGGTAAACAGGCAAATCTATAAAATTAAAAAGAAATGATTGCTGATCTAATGTCATGAAGATTTATGCCTCCTGAGCTGTGGACAGGTGCACTGATGACCGAGAACCCTCAGGAGGACAGGGACCACAGGGGAAGTGTCGCAAGAAAGAGTCGATCTGCTTCATCCTTTGTAGCGCCCCCAAGTGGTCAACGCCTGGCGTGACACAGAACCCAGCGCGGAGGGCTCAGTGGGCACGGTGTGTTCCCAGGACACTGCTCGGGGATTCCTTCACACACCGCGAGCTCAGGGCTTGCTCTTGGTGAATGTGGCTGACCTGGGCGTGAGTGCTGCAGCCAAGGCCTCCAAGGCCTCTGATGCCGAGCCCTCTGCGATCTCCCCTCTTCAAATGAGCCTCTTGCCCCTCCTCTCCCGTCTGACACCTGCTACTGCCAGCGCCCACTGTCATGGGCACATGCTCAGTGCACAGCCAGGCTGGGACACACGGACGGTGCGTGTGCCTCTCAGGGTCGCTGTGCTCCTCGGACGGTTGTTGCTGGGCCTCAGGCGATGCTATGAGGCTGGCCCTTCCTAAGGCCTTGTCAAGATCATCCTACGTCCTCGGCCCCTCAAGACTCTCCCTCCCTCTAGGGCGTGCTGCACAAACCTGAAAGCTGTGAGTTCTCATCCTTCCTGCCCAACAAGGGGTCTTTGCGCGCAGACACAGCCCTGGCTGCAGGTGGAAAAAGTTCTTTGCAGTCAGCTGAACACGAGGGCGAGAGTCCAGCATGGAATGCCCACCTGTCCATCCCTCCCAAGCCACGGGCCCTCCCAGACACTGGGACTGGAGGCCCAGGCCCCAGGAACCCCACGCAGCCCCCTGACCCCCGTGCAGCCACAGCCTGATCCTCCCCTCGCCGCATCCTGCAGCTCCCCGAGTGTGTCCAGGCACGAGTGCAGCTGCACCCCCACCTCGGGCCTTTGGGGCTCACAACTATTGCTTACATGTTCAGGAAATTAAGAGAAAATAAAATAAAAAGTCATTCAACCCACACATCCTGCCCAGGAAAAATCCAGCCATTGTTCTTGCCTAAGCAACATCTTTAAAACCCCACATTTGCACAGATTTTATCACATCTGCCCCTGGAGGCCGGCATTTCTGATGAACACACAGCTTTCCTGGAGTGTATTTGGTTTGCTTTCCCGGTGCCAAGCCTGGGCGGAGGGCAGCCAGGCAGGCCAGCTCCTGGCACTCACCCAGCCTGCAGTTCATCCATCCGACCTCCCTGTCCCTTTTACCAACTCACTCTTGATGGGGAAGATAAGAAACTAATTTTAAACATACACACACAGCAGTAACAACACCGCAGATCATTCGGCCATTGGCTCAGAAGTTATCCTCCAATGCCTGCTCACTTTCAAGTGCTCATGTCCCAGGGAGTGCGTTCAGCCGACACCACCCACGGTAAGCTCTCCCCTCCGCGGCCCACTCTGCCAGGGTGCTGCCCGTTGGCCAATACTCTCAGGTGTCGCTTGGTGGAGCTGCACAATAGAGAAGCCACTTCCTGGAACTGAGCCTATGTCCACAGTCCCCACCCTCTGACCAACCCCGGGCTGAAGGCAGTCAAGTCATTTCAAGGTGAACTGGAGGAGCTGAGCTTTGCAGGCAGCAGATGGCAATCAAGAGCTCACCCTGGGGGCCAGTGCTGTGGTGTAGTGGGTACAGCCGCCGCCTGCAGTGCCGGCATCCCATATGGGTGCTGGTTCAAGTCCCAGCTGCTCCACTTCCAATCCAGCTCTCTGCTATGTCCTGGGAAAGCAGTGGAAGATGACCCAGGTCTTTGGGCCCCGGCACCCACGTGGGAAACCCAGAAGAAGCTCCTGGCTCCTGGCTTCGGATCGGCGCAGCTCCAGCCATTGCAGCCAACTGGGGAGTGAACCAGTGGATGGAAGACCTCTTTCTCTCTCTGCCTCTCCTTGTCTCTCTGTGTAACTCTGACCTTCAAATAAATAAATAAATCTTAAAAAAAAAAAAAAAGAGCTCACCCAGAACAAAAGTCCCCAAAACAGCTGAAGAAAGAGCATCCCCAGTTCCTTTGGGAAAAAGAAACAAAGAGAATTTTTCACACGTGAAAGCGTGTCCAGACAGTCTGCTACATAGGCCACGTAACGATCAGAGGGCCTGGACCACCAGCTGGCAAGCAAGGAGGGTGCTGCTCACCAACAGGAATCGGTGTTTACCAAACAGCACCAGCGTCTTAGCTTCCAGAGCCATCAAATCAACAACGCAGCCGAGCAGCTGGCCCAAGCACTCAGAGCAGAGGCTCCGGGACAGAAGTGGGTCCATCTGGCCCCGAAGCCTGGCTCTGGTTCTCACAGCCGGTCTCAGGGCAGGTGCCACCTGACAGCAGGTGTAGCTGTCCATGCACTGGCAAGGTGCAATCTGCACTCCTGCCCCAGAATGGAAGCCTCACTGACTGCCCACTGCAGCTCATCCACCCTGGCACAGAACCGGCGTCCTGGGAGCACCCGCTAAATCCTGATTGGACAAATGGTGGCTTGTTTTGGATCCAGAAGTTGTAAAGGGGTCTCCTCCCCATCCTCTCTCCATTTATGTGAGGATAACTAGGAATGTGAAGGAAAATGTGGAGATCGCTGTGGGCTGAACGGGAAAGGCTCTGGCTGCACCTCGCTGATGCTAAGGGCAGGTGATAAGTACATGTCGCTCTTCCTCTTCATTATTATTATTATTATTATTTTTGGACAGGCAGAGTGGACAGTGAGAGAGAGAGACAGAGAGAAAGGTCTTCCTTATGCTGTTGATTCACCCCCCAATGGCTGTTGCGGCCAGCGCACCACGCTGATCCCATGCCAGGAGCCAGGTGCTTCTCCTGGTCTCCCATGCGGGTGCAGGCCCAAGGACTTGGGCCATCCTCCACTGCACTCCCGGGCCACAGCAGAGAGCTGGCCTGGAAGAGCGGCAACCGGGACAGAATCCAGTGCCCCGACCGGGACTAGAACCCGGGGTGCCAGCACCGCAAGGTGGAGGATTAGCCTACTGAGCCACGGCGCCGTCCTCTTCATTATTATTAATATATACATTTTGGTCCTTTCCACCCAGCGTCTGCGTTTCACCAATGCCCTCGGCCCACGCTGTCATGGTTGACACAGCTAACCTCGGAAGCAGCTTGGTGACCGCTGGCTCCCAGTGCTGACCCACTTCTTGCCTGTCCCAGCTGCAGACAGTCTCCAGGGAAGCACTCACACGGTTGCCCCGTTGCCAATCAGTCAGCCCTGGCTCGATCTCCACTCACTCCAGCCCAGGGGGAGGCAGCCTTCCCAGGCAGACCCCAGATGGCTGCACCTGCAGAATCTGCACCTGAGGCAGGCCTGTTCCATCACACCTGACCGCACCAGGTGATTTCACACATTAGAGGTCATCCAATCAGGCACAGCCTAGCGGTCCAGGAAATACCTTCTCAGTGCCGCAGAGGTAGGGGGTAGAAACTCTGGAAGACACTCGCTCTCCTGTGCTCACAGGAAAGATTACGAGGGGAAACGTGGGGGTCCGCTGTGTTTGTGTCCTCAGTTCTTTCAAAAGAAGTAGGAGGGGCCCAGGTGCTCCCCAAGGGCTTCACCAAGTTTTGTTCCACATTTCAGATTTCTCTATAATAAAACCATGAGGCTATTAAGTAAACACAAAGCCCATGCCAAACTACAGACAGATAAACCTGGGTAAATCTTCAAACACAGTCTCACAGCAACTTCGCACGTCAGCTCGTGAGCATCCTAGCCTGCAGATAACGGGTCAACCAGGCGCTGCCGGCGCGCCAGATGCGTTTTGCAAACGGAGCCTGCGTTGGCTTTGTGTACCACAGCTTCTTCCATAGCAAACGATCATTTCAATAAGAGCAGTCCCTTCCCACGCGACCACCTGTAGGACCCCGGGAAGGTTCTGAATCCGCAGAGGGGGCAGAACTGAGTAGAATCAGCTGCTGGGGAGACTGTGGCAAACCAGAGCACGCATAGTTCAGGGGAAAGCATTCAAAAGTTTTTCCAACAAGTAAATGCTGTGTGGGCTAAACAAAGGCTCTCTGTGGCTCTGATCTCAATGCTTGCACTGTATCCAATTCACTGCTGAAACCTAGTCCCCAGGGCAATGGCACTGGGGCGGGGTGGGGGCAGGGTTGGGGCAGGAGGCAGAGCCTGCATGGAAGCGATGGTGGCCCCGATGAAGGGACCCCCAGGGAGCTCCCTCACCCCGTCCCCTGTGGGGTCGCAGTGAGAAAGCCACCGCTACGAGCCAGGGAACAAGCTCCCACCAGACATGAAACACGGGAAAGCCTTGAACTTGGACTTCCCAGTCTCCGAAACTATTGGAAACGAGTGGCTGCGGTCCAAGCCCCCGTCTACAGGGTGCTGTTGCAGCCGCACAGAGAGCCCTGGGGTCAGCAGCTCCCACATCTTAGAGGGCCAGCGGGGGCGCGCCTTCCTCCACCGCTGTGGCCACCCTCACGTAGGTGTCACGGGACCCCGTCACCCAGCGTCACCCTTCCCCGGCCTCGGGTGTGGAATGACGCCCTTCCAGGCTACAGGGCTATTGGGTAGATGGTGTCCTCTGCCCTTCCTCTTGCAGGATGGGCTCTGGGCTCCTGAGCTGCCTTGGAAGTGGCATCCGTCGGCTGGGAGGATGCAGACCCTCTTCTGTTCCAATGGGTTCCTCTGCAGGGCTGTGCCGGGTGCGGCCGCTCTGGGCTTCCTGGCCCCCATTAAGCACCCCCACCTCTCCTGGAAGGAACATTAGAGGCCAGCAGCTCAGAAGGCCACGGGGCCATGAGGGGAAGATACCAGGGCCTGCTGGAGTGGACCAGGGCCTGCTGGCGTGGACCAGGCTCCCACATCGCTGCCCGTGGGGCCCGGAAGGCAGGCAGCGAGGGGCACCCTGTGAGACAAGGAGCAGGCGAGCTCCAGCGCAGCGGAGAGAGGCTGATTCCTGGAAAGGGGCCCCTGGCGGGGAACGAACTTGGACAAACGAAAAGGTTTTGAGCATTGCACGTGAGATGTCTTGGTCCCCACGTCTGCCCTCATCCAGCTCCCAGGCTGGCTCGGTAGCCGGGCTCAGACTCCTGGATCCGCTCACTAGCCCCAGTGAAGAGCTCCGGGCTTGGGCCATGCAGCATCCAGCACAGCCCTGCCGAGCTCTCCAGGCTGGGCTGGACAGGTGGACACAGAACCACGCTGATTCCCGACTCCACCCCCCAGGCCACGTGCCCGCCATGGGCCCTCCTGTGGCTGCCGTCAGCGGCTTCCTGGCTTCTCCCACCATCGCCTGCCTCCTGCAGTCGCCGGGGCCTGCTGGCATCCCACGCTTGCCACTGCCTCACAGCCAAGCTCTTGAAATCGCTCCCTGCTCTGTGCCCCCACTGCCTTCCTCTGCGGTCCGGAATCGCTCCGCCCAGCTCTCCAACATCCCTGGCCATCACACTGGGGGCCACTCCGGCAGTCCAGCCGAATCCTCCCAACAGATTTCCTCCTCTGTCTTACAAGAGGCGACAGTCACAAGCTCCAGGGTTGGCACCCACCGTCCTGGAGGGCATTCCCCGGCCCACCCCAGCCCTCGAGATGATAGAGGAAGAATTCGGACGTAGGAGAGGGTTGCTCACGCGGGGGGCTCACTAGGGAGCAGGTGCACAGCGCCCAGCACAGCCGTAAGACAATACCTCAGCCAAGACCCACGAGCGAAAAGTCCAGACCATCTGGGCTCGGTGTCCTGGGCTGAGAGAGCGCCACTCCCGGCTACAGGGGCACTGCCGTGGCTACAGGGGCACTGCCGTGCCTACAGGGGCACTGCCGTGGCTGTGGCCGTGGGCACTCCCTTTCTCCTGGAACATCTCGGGCAGTGGGTGTTCTGTTAGTCACACTCACACACACACACACACACACATCTTTTCACGCCCACAAAACCAGGCTTATCACACCTCTGCCGCGTGAGAACATATCGTGGGCCCTTGAGGAAGATGACTGAGCTGCCCAGCTTCCGTGCCAAGCCCTGCCCACCTCCCTGAGGGCGCTGTCAGCTCGGCACTTGGCACCCGCCGTCCCCAGAACTGCGGTGACTCCCAGAAGCACCTCGCTGGCTCTGGCTGCTGTCGCCGCCCCCTCCTCAGTGTCTCCCACTGCCATGGGGTGTCCGGCCGTTACTTCAGCAGTCTGCTTCACCTGTTTGGAGGCCAACAGGTGTTATCAGGCGCACATAAACTGAGAGCGGATCTCCCTCCCAAACTGTCCCCACATCATTAGGAGCGCGTCCTTGGTCCCGCCTGCTGCTCTCTGCCTTAGGATCCTCTTTGCCCGAGCCAGTTTTGGCCAGGGCAGGCCAAGCAACCACCCTAGGGGGTGGAGGAAGCCCTGATGGGCGAGGGCACCAGAGACCCCTCCCCTGCCCGCTCTGAGGCAGCCCCCGGGGCCGTCTATGGGGCCGAGGCGGGAGGGAGGTCCTCCAGGAAGACAGCTTCTGACCCTGAGCCTCCAATAAGCCCCAGGCTCTGTTTCAACATTGCCTGGGGGACCATTGCACTTTCCTAAGAGCAGGCTCTGTTGGCCCAGCTCTAAGTAGGCTTCAAACCTGTGTGAGGGCCGAGACACCTGACACACACAGCTCTGGACCTGAAGCGAGGGCTCCTCAAGGGACCATGGACCCATGCACGCGGGGCAGGCTGGTCGTGACCTGGCAAGGTCCACCTAGGTCACAGCCTCTGGGCCTGCACCTGCTGGTCTCCTCCTGAAATCAGCCCTGGGAAAGCTTCGGGCTGGGCTGAACCTCTGCTGTCCACTCATTCCTGCATTTATCTTTCTGAAACAAAAACCACAATGACATACGAGTGAATTCTTACTGGAAAGGATGTAGCTAACTGACGGGGCCGACACTGTGGTGCCGGCATCCCATGTGGCCACTGGTTCGAGTCCCAGCTGCTCCTCTTCTGATCTAACTCTGTGCTAATGGCCTGGGAAAGCAGTGGAAGATGGCCCAAGTGCTTGTCACCTGTACCCACGTGGGAGACCCAGAAGAAGCTCCTGGCTTCTACCTGGCCCAGCCCCGGTCATTGTGGCCATGTGGGGAATGAACCAGCAGACAGAAGACCTCTCTCTCTCTCTCTCTGCCTCGACCTCTCCCTGTAACTCTGCCTTTCAAATAAATAAAATACATCTTCAAAAACAAAAAGATGTAGCTCACTGAAGCTTCAGATCAAACTGTGGGAAGTCCTCCTTACCACACTGTTTCAGCTTCCGGAGAGAAACCCTCGCACCCTTCAGTCCCCTGAACTTCACATTCAAACACACGTGCCCATGTATGCAATGCGCAGGGCAGGTGCATGTATGTTCATGCACACACGTGCACACTGGGCTCCTGATGCTCTCGTGTACAGTGCACACACTCACACACCTAACAGCACAGTGCACTCGCGCACACGCACATGTTCACAACACACGTGGCATGCACACTCATGAACAAGTACACACTCTCCTACGTATCCACACTCGGCCTTATGTATGTATTTCTCTGACTGGTTTATGTTTATGATTTGTCTTGAAGACACTGCTTGGCTGCCGCTATTCTGCAAGTTGCTACCTGAGTTCAACTCCCTCTCTGGTGTGTTTCGCTCCAGGTGTGAGTCTAGTCCCCGGAAGCCTGGATGCCCCTCAGAACACGGCCTTCTGGGAAACAGGGGTTCGCAGAGGTCTTTGTGTCTACCTGGGGCTGTTGGGGTGGAGTCTGCCCAGTGTGCCTGTTGTCCTTACAGGAAGGGGCACGCCTGTGAAGGCTGCCACATGGAGACCACGTGGAGACCACATGGAGATGGCGGTGCTGCTTCCCCAAGCACAGAAACCGAGGTCACCAGCAAACTGGCAGAGGCCGGGCCACTTCCCTCCCCCACCCCCAGAAGGAAACTGCCCAGCAGGAGCTAGACCTGGGGCTCCTACACCTGCGTGGGAGACCTGGAAGAAGCTCCTGGCTGCTGGCTTCAAATTGACCCAGCTCCAGCTGTTGTAGCCATTTAAGGAGTGAACCAGCAGATGGAAGACCTCTCTCCGTCTCTCCCTTTCTCTCTCTCTGTATAACTCTGCCTCTCAAATATACATGAATTAAAAAAAAAAAAAAAAGGAGGAGAAAGACACCAGACAGCAGGGCAGTGGGCTAACCCAGAGCCCTTCCTGGGGTCACAGCACGTTAAGCTGCGTGAGCTCTGGAGTCAGAGGGTGAGGACGAGGAGGAGGAAGCAGTGCTGTGGGTTGCTGGGCTCCAGTCTGCAGTGGGGGCAAGATCCCTGGAGGCGTCCTGGCCGCACAGAGGGAACTCCAGCGCCGCCTCCTGAGTTTCCAAGGGAAATAAAACGCTGCCCAAGTTGCCATGCAAGCATCCCGCAATTGCCTTCACGGTGGGATTTTTCTTCATTTGTGCCCATGCTCCGATTCCCAGCTCCTGGGCACTTTCCCAGGCACTGTGCTCTAAGGTCCTCACGACAGGCCATGGCTGTTGTCAGGATGCGTGATGAATGGGCTCCCCAGGCTGGCGTGGCCTTCATAAATCAGCACTCGGTATCTGTCTGGGCTATAAACATCTCGGGTCTTTCATCCCCCCAGTGAGGGAAACCCTATTCGTGTGCTCGTTTGCCATCTTCTTGGTGGCTGCTGGTCCGGGCTGGCCTGGGGCTGGGGCGCGGCTTTAGAGCTGTGGGAGGCTTTGGTGGCATTCTCCCCTGCCTATGACAAATGCTTGGTTTGCCTTGGGTCTCACCTCGTGCTGCAGCCCACCGGGGATCACTTGCCCTGCACGGCGAGCTCCCCATAGCACCAGGCACACAGGCGCGCGAGGGCTCGCTCTGGGTTTCCCAGCAGCCACGGCGCTGTCCCTGCTGCAGTGCGGCCACACAGCTCCATGGCGGGGCAGGTGCGCCTAGGTGCTACCACCCTGGGTTGGAGCCATGCATTTTCACTTTGTGCTGCAGGACTGCTCCCCAGGGCCCTCACGGAATTTGTGGGAAGCAAGTCTCTCCTCGGAACGCACAATGCCTTTCCAGTTTGTCTGTAACTTCTAGCGTTGTCCCCGAAGGCCTCACCTGCAGAAGCCGGCCCGGTGCTTCTCCGAGTCTACGACTGTCTCCCCACGTTTTTCTCTTTCTCCCGTGAGCTGCTCTTTGTCCTCACCTGCGCGCAGGGGCCCTGACCTCTCCCGAGCCCCCGAGCATGTCATCCCCACCCAGCCCTCAGCGCTGCCCTCAGCCTTCGCCACGCCGCAGCTGCAAGCTCTCACAGCTGGGCATTTGCTCTGCTCTCGCTGGGGTTTACTTCTCTCTGTATCGTTATTTTTTCTATTTTCGTTGTTTCAAACATTTAGGAGTAACAGGACAGAAACCCCGTGCTCACGTCCAACGACTGGGGAGGAGCCCGGTCTTTGGGCTGGTGGGGCAAGCCTGGCTCCTGCCTGGAAACCCCACATGTGCCCGTCGGGAACTTCTGCCTGCGGCTCTGCCCCTCCTGAGTTCTCTGCGCAGACCCCGCCCTCCTGCCTGGCGACTGGGGACAAAGAGGTTCCACTGAGCTGCTTTCCAAACTTCCCGCACACCCACCCATAGCAGGCCGTGCCATTCCCAGCCTGGGCCCCTTCCCAAGGGTGATATTGAGGGTGGAGCAGCAGGTGAGAGATTGGGATCCGCACAACAAACGGCTTACCATCCGCACTCCTGCTGAACACAGGCAGAGCCCAAAGACAACAGGACTCAGGTCCTCCCCCACATCCCCCCAGACTTTTCCCAGTGGGGACCGGGGCCTGACTGGCCCACCTGGAAGTCTTCCTCATTGCCACTGTTTTACCTGCAGGCATCGTTACAACATCAAAAGCAGCTAACTCTAAGTGTATGGGTGGATTGACAGACGGATAGTGGATGGACGGATAGATGATAGGAAATAATTGATACAGATAGAGGGTGGAGATGGGCAGATGGATAGATAACATAGATGACTGGAATGGACGGTAGATGATTGATAGGTGGATAAATGGATGGGTGGATGGATGGATGGATGGATGGATAGATAGATAGACAGAGTGAGCTACCAGGCATCAGGCTGTGGGTCAGCTCCAACCCAATGGAAGGCAGCGCTGAGGAAGCACGGTGGCGGACATCACCTACTTTATGAAGTGGGTGTCGTAGCTGCTCCCTAACCAAGGGTTCCCTGTGGAAAGTAAGGAGGGAACCCTCGTGGCGCTCTGAGTCATGCGGGGCCCAGGACACGCCCATTAAGCTTCTTCTTATCACACTGGTGCTGTTTGCGACTAGCAAGGCCCAGCTGCTTAAGCTCCGATTGCGTGGCAATGCGTGAGACAAGACCCCTTTGTTTGTTGTTTTGACATAAAATGTCTCTGCTGGATACATCTGCACAACTAAACTAGTTCAGTTGAAACTCTTCAGTCCATGGTCTGCCAGGAAAAACTAGCTTTTATTGGTGTCTGGTGGTTTGGCCACTGGAGAGATACAGTCACAGAAACACTAGCAGGGCTGGTGTTTGCTCGGTTTTGTGTACTTGAGAAACACCACCCCCGCCCCGTGGTTTCTAAGGACATGGAGACGCTAGCGTGGTCTGACAGAGAGGTCTCCTGGCTCTGCACGTCTCAGCAAACGTCGTCACAACAAAATTCGCCAGAATCAGCCATGAATTCTGAAACAATGTTGGGTGAGAACCACCATGCTACACCGTGAGGTCCCTCAGTGTCCTCACAAATACCCCAGTCCAGCCTCCCGCTCACGCATCCTGGGATGCAGGATGGGGCTCCTGGTTCCTGGCTTCAGCCTGGCCCAGCCCTGGCTCTATTGTGGGCATATGGGGAGTGAACCAGCAGATGGAAGCGCTCTCGCTCTCTCTCCTTGTCACTTGACCTTCCAAGTGAAAACAAATAAATAAACATTTAAAGGCCCTTTGGTGCCCAAGCACACAGCGACATCCTTTCCTGAATGCCGGTTCCATTCGACCACACGTTTGCCACTGGAGGCCCGTCTGCATTCCATCACATCCACTCATCTGGTCCTCGTGCTGCAGGGCGCCTGGGCGGATGCACTGGTCCCCTTCCTTTCTCAGTGATAGGATCAGGGCTCCGGGACGTCAAGTGTCCTGCCCGAGGGACGCAGGGGGACTCGGGGAGGGAGGGGCCGCCACTCAACTCAGAGTTCACAGGCAAGGCTTTGCACGGAAAAGCCATCGAGTAGGAATAAAACCCCCAGCTTCAACAGCACTTACTTTAGGACTCTCTTCCCTTCAGATAAATGCACACACACACACACACACACACCCGACTACTGCAGTAACTGTGGACACACAGTGTCCCTGATGCATGGCTGTGACCAGAGCGTCCCGGGCACTAACACACGGGCCTCGCCCATCAGGCCACGTCAAGGCAACAGCTACATCCCCTTTGCTGGAGACACTTCTGTTGGTCACCAGTGAGGAAAATGGCTCCTTCGAGGACTTTTCAGGCGAAAGGACCTTTTGTTTGGAGTTAATCTGAGCCCCAGTTAAAAGCCGCAGTCCCCCAGAGGGGCCCCACCCTGTCTCACAGTGGCAGCCCATTGTGGTCAAGCCTCTGGCTCTCGGCTCGCCCACCACCAGTGAGGCCCAGGTGGCCAGCCACGCATCCCTCCCCACTGTCTCTGTAATTATGAAATTGCACATACTCGCTGCAGGTGAGCTTGGGAAGTACAGAAAAGAGAGGAAGAAATGGCTTTGCTGTTCCCACCAGCTGGGAGCAACCACTGTTCCATCTCCTGCATTTTTCCTTCCAGCTTCTCGAAGGTATTCTGTGACTGTAGCACTTTGACTGTCGGGACTCCCATACAGGCAAGCGTGCAGGGTTGGTGATAAACGTACAGAATGTCCCGGAAAGGAAGGGCAGGGTGCAGTGGTCTCACAAAAGCATGGGGGAGGGGCAGCACTGCCAGGGGAAGGACTCGGACTTGAGCTTGTCGTGTGTCACCCAGCGGGCTCCTGGCTTCAGCCTGGACCCCTACCAGCCCCGTGCTCCGGAGCTGTGCACGCACCACCCAGATAAAGGGCTCTGCGGCTTCCACGTGTTCTGCAAACGTTTTCCAAAACCTCACTGCGGAAAAGTCATCTGCAACACTCTCTGCTTCTTTATCTTTTATTTAAGATTTATTTCTTTTATTTGAAAGGTGGAATGACAGAGAGGGAGAGAGGGAGGGAGATCGTCTATCCACTGATTCACTCACCAAATGGCCACAGCGGCAGGTGGCTGGGGCCCCGAGCTGGGCCAGTCTGAAGCCAGGATCCTGGAGCTCCTTCTGGAATGCAAAACTTAAGCCACCATCTGCTGCCTTTCCAGGTGCTCTGGCAGGAGCTGGGTCAGAAACGGAGCAGCCAGGACCAGAACTGAAGCTCCATATAGGATGCGGTGTTCCAGGCAGTGGCTTAACCGTAGCACCAGCCCCTCTGCTCCCTCATTAAAAAGACAGGATTCATGGTGCTCCTGCCACTGTCTGTCCCGACCATTTCCACCACGGGAACTGGCGTGGGCAGCACGTGGGAGTGGGTCCTCCTGATCGGGGGCTGGTGGTGAGCGGGGAGAGGGTTTCTGAATTCCTAGTGATTTGACTGTGGAAAGAGTGTTCTTTCTGACTTCCAGCTACTCCCTGGTGTGCTGATGACGCAGGGGGCGAGAGTTCAGGGGCGGAACACACAGCACCACTCAGATCTCACAGACAGCTGCATCATTTCTTGGTGCTGGATGAAGCTCCTTCAGGTGCCCCTCCTGCTGGTGGCAGGGGAGACTCGGGGGCGTCACCCTTCCCAGGCACACCTTTCCTTCCGCTGAGTTCTTTCCGGCAGGGGTGGACTCTCGTCCAAGAGCCCTTGCTCCCAAGGCACCGCCCAGTGTCCTGGGCACCGCTGCTCTGAGCCTGGTGCACCGCCTCCCGATGAGTCTGCTTTGCTGAGCCGTCTGGGGCCGCTGGGTCCCGGGGCCTCGCCGTGTTTCGCCTGAGCGGTTCTGATGGGAAGGCGCTGTTCTCTCGTCACAGTTTTACTTGGTTTTTCCCTGTTGGACTGATGGCGGTGCCTCCTTGTGTGACTGCCGTCCCAGCGTCTTGTTCAGGGCCCACTTTGATCACATCACACCAGTTCTCCCAGTCTGATGATCGGTATACAGACATTTTCTCACAACATCCCCTTTCACAGAGCAGAGCAGAGCCGTTTGGATGAAGTCTAATTTACCATTTTTTTTTAGTTTTATGAATAGTGCTTTTGGTGTCAAATCTGAGATTTCTTTGCCTAACCCAAAGTCGTCGATATTTCCTCCTGTCTTCTTCTAGAAGTTTTCTCGTTCTAGGTCTCACAAATCCAGGTTAGTGATACACTCCGAGGTCCTCCTTTTAGACGATGGAAGATTCCATTTTCCATTACGATGTCCGATGGTCACAACACCATTTGTTGAAATAACGTCAATTTTTCACACTGTGTGTTGCAGCTACACAGCTCTGGATAAGGTATGCTGTGTGAACTTTCTCATTTACTCTTCAGCAAGAACCACAAGGAAGGGTGAGGTGTTTCTCTGCATCTGTGAGAGACCAGGAAACCGGGACACAGATGAGTCCCTGGATGAGGTCTTGGATGAGATCATCCAAGCCCTGGAAGGCAGAGTGGAGGCCTGAAGCCCAACCCAGGGCTCCCGTGCGCATGCTTCTGCCCTCGAGGGTGGTCAGCCTGGGGGAGCCTCTTTGGTCCAGAACCAGGGCCAACCCCAGGTGTGGGCAGCCCTGGGAATGCCCCACAAGGCAATGTGCCTTCCCCTGAAACCCCTCAGCGGCCAGCACCACGTAGAACCGCCCTCCCCGGCCCCTCCATCCACTCGATTCATGGGCTCCCCCAAGAGGCCAACGAGCCTTGTACAGGAGGGAAATGGAGTGCCTCAGAAGAAAACAGAGGGGGCCCCTCTAATGCCAGGGCTTGAGTTTCAGAAGAAAGGAAACGTGGCCCCACCCCAGGAAAAGCATCTTAATGAGAAAGCCCAGGACGTGTGTTCCGTTGCACACTTGGGCTGCCCTCATCCTATTCTAAACGCTGGTTTGGACAGCGCGCTAACGCCCCTCTCCTGTTTGATCTGATCCTTTGTGAGCTCACGTCCATCCCAGCGGCCTGGTCCTATTTTTAAGTTTTCAGTGACTAAACACGGTCAGGTCCAGTGGCCCCCCGTGGTGCGACACACCAGAGCTCCCACAGTCTCTCATCAAACACAGGATGAGGAAACACCATGGGCTGATGAATGCTCTCATAATTCTACATGTTTCTGATATTTCTTTACTTAAGAATCTCAGGGACTCAGCTGTTTGAAAGTTACTCTTCTTCTTGGATTACTTCAGAGAAACACTTGCCCAGTGAAGCTTGGAAACATGAGACCCCTTTGGTTTTAGATCTTTGGTTTGTTGAGAGGAACCAGATCTAACATGAACCACCAACGTTAGGATAAAACTGTGTGTTTCACATTGGTCTTAGCCCACGCACTGATTCTTTCTTCTTGCTTGGGAAATTAAATTGCTTTATCTGAGTGTTATGGCGTGGGTATAACGTTGACAGCATAGCTTTCTTTGTCAAGCAGTTAACGTGTTGTGCTAGTCATCTCCATTCAGATTTCAGCCATGACTAATGGGGTTTGGCTGTGTATGACTTCCTCATGTGCCCTCCCCATGGGTAGGAATAGGCTCCTCCATAGCCAAACCAAACCTCACCAGGAGTATAAGTTGCTCTTCCCGCCCTGCTGCAAGCCCGGAAGATGGCGGGTTGGTCCTCAACTTCCTGGGTGGAGTGAGCAGCCACTAGTGGCTCCTGCCGGGATTGCACCTGTGGATTGTACTCCGGATTGCGTACCCACTCCAAGAGTGAGATGCTGCAAAGCACTGCTTGGTCCATCTGCTCAGACACCTTTTCCACACCAGCCCCAGAGGCTCTGTCCAGAAGCGTGGGCTGGCTTTAGACCGAAGCCCCCTGCATGCATACATTTCTCTCAAGTTTTGCAAAATAAATTAATTCTTGACTGAGAAGGAAAGAAGGTAAGAATACGAACTACATCTCATATTAATAATTCTCTACATCATTCCCCAAGAGGAAGAAAACCTAATTCACTAATGTGAGAAAATAAAGACAGGGAGGGAGGAAGCAGGGGAGGGAGGGAGGGAGAGAGAGAAGGAGGGAGGGGGAGGGGTAAATGGGTGGATGGGTGGATAATTGTATCCATAAAACTTAATACTGTTAGCAAATCAACTTTATTTTGTTTAATATGGCTGAAATCATTGGAAGTTAAGGCCACCAAGGTTTAAATTACTCAATAAGCAGAAGTTTGAAGCCAAAAATTAGTTTTTGCTTTTCTTTGAAAATCATTTCACCAAATTCCACAAGCATTCCTGTACTGATAGATTAAGTTCAGTGTAACAAACTTCTGGAAAATATGCCATTCCTTATTCAGGCATTATAAATTATTTGTAATGTCTCTGGATTAACTATGTGTTTTTAACAAAAATCGAATTCTTTGCCAAAGAGGAATCATAGTTATGAATGCACTTGTGTGTATTGTGTTTCTATAACCCTCTTAGAAATATCTTAAAATTATAATAGTCTATTTAATCCTTCGTAGAATACAAAAATCCAGTTGGCCATCAGCATGTTAAGCATGCAGACTTGGGACACCGACCTTAGGAAAGATGTGATTTCTGCCCCCTAGTCTGTGTCCACCTGCAAATGTCTCTCAAAGGAAAGCTACTGGACTCGCCTCCAGCCGGAGACCGTGCGTCACACTGTGGACCAAGAGGGCAGCGTGTTTGAGAACTGGAGGGAACTTGAGGCATTGAAATCCTGTAAAACATAAACAATCTGTGATCATGAAACAGGGCTCTCTTTTGGACAGGGACTTCCCACACCTAAAAGCAAAATAAACCAGCGCCGCATACACAAACAGGAAACACGGAAGGCACGAAGCTTTCTTGTGCTGCTGCGGATCCTGAAAGACACAGATGTGGGCACCTCATCTGCTGGCGGGGCCTTGTGCACAGGGGCTCCCGGGAAGCATCGCAGCAGTGGAGAGGAGAGGGGAGCCGGAGGACACGGGCTATCCAGGCTTGCCCAGAGAAATCTTCCCTGCGAGTCCCATAGGATGAATGCCCACAGTCTCGGACCCTCCCCAGGGACGCTGGATGGAGCCTGCACCACGGAACGGGTGTTTCAGACCTTGTGATGTCCTCGGCTGCCTTTTTCAGAACTTTGATCGGACTTGTCAAGTCAGGTCCAGCAGTGAAGTGACAATGTATGCGCAGACACAGCTGAGCGCCCATCCTTACAACGATGCATTTTGCAGGAGACAGACAACCAGTGTGCTCGTTGTGTGCCGTGACCGTCCGTCCACCTGACTCTCGGTGGGGACGGTCACGGCACACAACGAGCACACTGGTGCTGGCCGACTTCCTGGGTCGCGGAAAGCAGCACTACCGCACACACAGCTGTGTGCACAGCACACGTGATACAGCTCACGTGTCCTCCAAGGCTTCACGTGTAGCATTGCACCCCTGTTGCTCTAGGTACGGAGGAAATGCAGACTTGCAGGTGTGGTGTAAGGGGTTTGGGGGTGATTAGGATTAAATGAGGACACCAGGGTGCGGCCCCCTGATTGAACCGTGGTGACCTTATCGGAAGAGGGAGCGAGGAGGGTGGGCGTTTGATGCAGCACATGAGACAAGAAAACCCATATCAGCGTGTCCAGGGTTGGGTCTTCTGCTCCACTTCCGGCCCAGGCTCCTGCCAATGTACATCTCGGGAAGCAGCAGATGGTGGCTCGAGTTCCTGCATCCCTGCCACAGATGGAATTCCAGGTTCCTGTTTTGGCCTAGCCTAGTCCCAGCTGCTGTGGGCATTTGGGGGAGGGAACCAACAGAGGGAAGATCTCTCTGTGCCTGTCTCTTTCTCTGTCAGTCACTCTACCTTCCTGATGAATAAAACTTCCCAAAAGAAGAGGGAGAGAGCCCAGACACACTCGTATGCACAGCTGTGCACTGTCTCTTGCCCTGTGATGCTTTGTGTTGCAGCTTCCAATAAGAAGACTACTGCTGGTCGGCACCGCGGCTCAATAGGCTAATCCTCCGCCTTGTGGCGCCGGCACACCAGGTTCTAGTCCCGGTCGGGGCGCCGGATTCTGTCCCGGTTGCCCCTCTTCCAGGCCAGCTCTCTGCTGTGGCCAGGGAGTGCAGTGGAGGATGGCCCAAGTGCTTGGGCCCTGCACCCCATGGGAGACCAGGAGAAGCACCTGGCTCCTGGCTTCGGATCAGCACGGTGCGGCAGCCACGGCAGCCACTGGAGGGTGAACCAACGGTTAAGGAAGACCTTTCTCTCTGTCTCTCTCTCTCTCTCACTGTCCACTCTGCCTGTCAAAAAAAAAAAAAGAAGACCACTGCCAACGAGGCCCTCAACCACGCACCTGCAGAGGAAGGGTCTATGCTCAGAAAGAGGTCAGAGAGCGAAGTGAGACAGAGGAACAGAAAGGAAGGGGTGAGAATGACCTCACACAGCCTACGGACCCCTGATGTGAGCTCCCTCCCCAGAGTGCCTCCCTGGGGAGGGCAGGCAGGACAGCAGCCACGCCCCCACATCAAGGATGGAGGCCGTGGGCAGCAGGGGAAGGCGGACAGGAAAGGGGACTTGAGGCCTTGCAGAGGCCAAGTGGGCTCCTCTCCAAGGGGCAGGAGGGGCCGGGACTGGGGCACTGTGCGAGTGTTCTAAGGACACACGCTAGGTTACAGACAGCCGTGACGGGGCACTTTATAGCGACAGGTGTAACTGCACTACAAATCTTACCTCCACAGCTTGCGCACGCATGCTTGCCTACTGAACCCTGCTGTCCTGAGCACACCCAGTGGACCGCGGGGGCCGCCTGGCTTCCCCAAGGATGTGGAGAGAGCAGGGTCGGGGTGCGTGTGTCTACTCCGGACATTTTCATTTTATGTATTTATTTATATGAAAGATAAAGTCTCTTACAGAGGGAGAGAGAGAGAGAGGTTCTCCCATCTGCTGGTCCTCTCCCCAAACACCCACACCAGACAGGGCTGTATCAAGGCTGAAGCCAAGAACTGGAAACGCAACCCAAGTTTCCCACGTGATTATCAGGAGCCCATTCACGTGAGTCATCCTCTTTGCCCCCCAGGAAGTTAGAGGCCCGGGCTGAAGCCAGGTGTGGAACCCAGGCCCTGGGATGTGGAATGCGGGTATCTGAAGTGCATCTTGATGGGTAGGCTAGACACCAGCCCCCTGCCACGGACTTTGAAGGGTTGCACTTAGGACTGACTGTTGTGACACAAAGTGACGAAAGGAGCAGCACATGGTGTGACAGCCACCACCCTGCACCCACAGTGGCCACAGTGACCTTGGAAGCTGTGACAATGGCTGCCTGCCCCTCCCCTGGCCCTGAAGTCTGGCAGCCCCGGGGACGCCAGCCAAGCCTGTTGAGGAGAGCTGGCCACGCCCCGCCCAGAGGGAAGGGAACAAAGGTGGGGGGCACACACCCGGGAAGCGGCTCGGAGGCGGGGTTCTTGCCCAGGTGCCTCGCTGTTCCTCTGCTATCACCACCCCTCCAGGGACAGATCGGGACCCCGGGACTCCTGGTGATGTCAGGGTCCCTGTCGGGTGGGGTTCACCTAGGACTCTGAAGCCTCAGAAGAGGTCGTGAGGCTGGGGGCCCTTACCACTGACATGGCTGCCTTCCTTCGGTGTCTCGTGGTCGGTTCTGTCTTGAAATCACTGTACTGGAGTAAGAGTCCCAGAGGACGTCTGTTCAGAGCAGCAAACAAGAGGAATCGGAGAACCATCTCTAAATAAGAGAACACGAAGTGCACTGTGCGAGGGCGCCCACTCCCCGCAAGCATAACACAGGGTTTTTCTAAAATTAATTAATTTATTTTATTTTATTTTATTTTTTGACAGGCAGAGTTAGACAGTGAGAGAGAGAGAGAGAGAGACAGAGAGAAAGGTCTTCCCTCCATTGGTTCACCCCACAAATGGCCACTACGGTCAGTGCACTGCGCTGATCCGAAGCCAGGAGCCAGGTGCTTCTCCTGGTCTCCCATGCGGGTGCAGGGCCCAAGGACCTGGGCCATCCTCCACTGCCCTCCCGGGCCACAGCAGAGAGCTGGCCTGGAAGAGGAGCGACCGGGACAGAATCCGGCGCCCCAACCTCTGTACACAGACCCCAGCCAGGCTCAAGAGTCCCCTGCCCCCAGCCCCAAGCTCCGTTTCCTCATGGGTTCTTCTTTTGTGAACATATTTTTCCTAGGTCACTTCCTGATTTAGCAATGGGGGTGGGGGGGGCTTTGCCCAGACCTCCAGGAGCCCCCTTGCGGGTTATCAGATAACATCCCCCGCTAAGGCTTTCCCCACAGGCGAGGACTCCAGCCCCACACCCAGCACGCTGTCCCCTCCAGACCTGCCTTCGGCCAGCCTCCCTCCTGCTGGGAAGCACCCGTCCCTCACATCGCCCCTGCCAAGAGGCCACGGCGAGGCCACTGCATAAATTTCCAGAGGAAGAAAATAAACCGCGATAAATAACATCGTGCTTTACGAGGAGCGACTGCTATTTCATTTCCTGCCAATGTGTGCAGGGCTTATAAATTCACAGCTCTCTAATTACTGGCCCTGACCTTCGTCCCCTTCTGAGGCCTTCCAAAGATGTCCACTTCCAAGTCACACAAGCAGTGTGCTTCTGCCGGGGGCCGTGGCCACGTCCGGAGGCCCTGGCGCCGGATCTCTGAAGACGGTCCCCACAGGTCCCACCTTGCCTGCCTCAGTCCTTGCTCGCCTTGTCCTCGGGGAGGGAGCTGCGCACCTGCAGAAAGACCAAAAGCTCCGAGAACTCCCTGGGCGCACAGATCTGGTTCACAGTGCAGGTTCTAGCTCACGCCACACATAAACGCTGCTTTTCCTATGGAAATGCACGATGCCCTTTCGCCAGCAGCGCCCTGGCCGCAGGCCCAGAGAAGGAGCTGGGGGCTGCAGAAAAGAATGACAGCATTGCTGTGTGGGGAGCCCACCGCCCAGGGGAGAGGGCAATGTGTGTGCGTTGGGGGTGGGGTGGGGGCACGGCAGGCACAGAGGACCCTGGAAGCCACGTCTGATGTTAGTCTTGCTGCTAAGTCTCAGTCCAGAGCCACCATCTCGCCCTCCGGAGTGAAATGAGACGCAGAACTGACATAAACCGGAGTGGGAAAGGAATGCCCTTGCGCTGCTCAGAGGCCCGTGAGCTTGCTGGCAGCAGCACCTGCTCCTGGTGCAGGGTCAGGATGCGTTACCGACGCCTGCCTCCAGAGGGCACCACTCAGAGCTCGGGTCTGCCCTCCCTACACCGTGGGGTCTTCCAAGGAGTTAGCGCCGCTTCTGTCTACCTCGTGGCACAGTTTTGCTCTGTTTTGTCTGAAGGTGAACTCACGTGGTCGGTCATCCAGTCCACGCACCGATGCACAAGCAGCCCAGTGGTGGAGGAGAAGGAGGGCCGCAGCCGGGGACCCTCAGTGGGCCGAGGCGGGGCTGGGCAGCCGCTCTCCTGGGCGAGGTGCTCATTCTCAGCAGCATGAACCTGCGGGTGATGGAGCAAAGCTCAAGTCCATGGAGGCTGTCCCAGCCCATCCCCGAACCCTGTGGTCTGGTTGTTAAAATCTGCGGCTTCCCTCGGGGTCTCGGAGGGCATATGGGGAAGAGGTAGGGAGATCCTGGGTGTGAAGGGAGAACACCCGAGTTGGGCTCGACCTCTGTAACAAAAGACAGATTAACAGGAGAAAAACTAGCCAGCCTATGAGCAGGTGCAGTGCGCACCGCCCAGCAGAGACCCAGCAGGAGGTCACTCAAGGCCATGGTGGAGAGTGTGGCCTGGGGAAGGTCTTCGCCACCCAGCCATGAGGTTCGGGGAAGGGTGGGACCCACAGGAAAGCAGATCCGGGCTTCCATAGGCAGGGAACCAAAGGAAGGAGGAGAGCCTGCTCCCAGAATCCTCGGCGCCCCCGCTGCTGAGCCATGCTCCCGTGTTTCCGGGCAGGGGGAGGAGAGCAGAAAGCCCGTTGGCCATCGGCAGCCTCTGTGCTGCTTACAGGGGAACAGACGGGGACGGCACAGCGCCCGCAGCATCTGAGTCGCCGTGAGCTGCCTTGTGTTGAGCCTGAGCACAGGGCTTGTCCACGCCTCGCGCCTCTGCCGGTGAGGAACACAGCCTCTGTGCTCCCAGAGGGCCATGGTGGTCCCCGTCACAGCCACACGACCACCATGCTGAGATGGACTCCAAGCCTGGCATCTCCCATGGCCCCACAGCTTCCAGAACTGGCAGAGCGTCCCTGGGCTTGGAACACGGGGCCAACGGAGCTCGTCTCCACGTCCAGACGCCCTGTGGCTTGCAAACCTACAACTCATGGGTCTCGGCAGGTGGCCGTCCTGGGTCAGCCCAGGCCCTGACGCTCTCATTGACATTCGTGTGCCCCTTCAAATACCCACCGGTCTCTGCTTCCCACAGGGCTGGGCATGGCCTCAGCTCTGAGCTAGGGGTCCCCATCAGACCATGGGAGACAGCGAGAGCCGGGAAGCTCACGCCACATGAGCTGTCTCCTGCCAGGTGCGCAGAGAGTCTGCATTTGCCACTAGATCGACAAATGGCTGAGCGACTGCTCAGCAAATCATTGACGGTAGCCCTGAACAGACAAACCGCAAACAAGAGGACAAAGAGAGACGGAAGGAGAGACTTTCCATCCAATTCTCCGCGATAGCTGTACGTGACGTGCCAGGGTCAGCTGAGCGAAGGGCTGGGGTAAAACCTCTCCCCTCGTGCGCTACTGCCCCGTGGAAACACACGCTGCAAGTGAGCCCTCAAACCGGGACTCGAACTGGAACACACTCAGAGCTGTGACCACATCTGCGGATCTGCCAGCTCCCCGGGTGACGCCGAGGCTGGGGGTCCAGCCTGGGAACCAGCTGTGGTTCCTTTAGCCCCGCTGTGTGGCGACTGAGGTGTCACAGGAAGAAGCTGGGCAATGGAGGAGAAGCAGTGGCTGGGCGGTCAGGAGGAGCCCTGGGATTTCCCTGTGCCTGTTGTCCGCTGACCCTCTGGCTGTGGACTTCAAGAAGAGGAGCCCTGAAGTCGCGGGGTGCAGGGCTGAGGTCAGCTGGCCCTGCGGAGTATCACCCCTGAAGGCCCGTGGTATATTTTAAAATATCTTTCCTTTCCAACATTCTGAACACTTAAGGGACGCTTCTCCAGATCAGATAAGATCCCCGTGTCTTTGTCTCTGCTGTTGCATGAGAGCCAAGCCTTCTTGTTGGCACACGGCAGGGCTCTTGACACCCTCCGCTCCTGGAGGTGAATGGAAAGGAGAGAGTAACCACATCCCTGGAAGGCAGGGAGCTGTGCAGCCTCAAGCCTCGCTTGCTGTTCACTGGAGGACACAGCCGGGCCAGGCCCGAGGACCCGGGACTCGCTAAATGTGAGCTGTGTGTGTTCTTGCAGTAAGTCTCACCACTTCTGCCGTCGTGTTTAAATCATCGTGATGTTAGAGGAAGAGTCGCAAAAACAGAACAGCACACCTGTGTGCCCGAAACTCAGAATCAACCATTGTTAACTTGTTGTGTATTTTCCTTCCATAGACAAAAAACTAGTAGCGTCACCTGCTGTGTGTGTGTGTTTGCAATATGATACATACACCTGTGCAGCCATACGTCATGTAGCCCTCCCCCCCATCCATGAGGGGTGTTCTGAGCCCACCAGAATCGGCCGAGCACGAATCGACAGGGTTAACCCCACAAGTACCCTTACTATGCCTTTTTCTAAGTATTCATACCGACGATATAGCGTAATCAATAAATTAGCTGCAGTAAGAGATTGACCACAATAACTGATAATAAAATACAGCAATTATAAGACGATGATGTAATAAAAGTTATATGGATGCCATCTGTCTTCAAACAGTCAAGAAAAATATTGGTGTGTTCAGAGCGAAGTTGAGCGCAGGCGACTGCGATACTGGGAAGCGAGAAGGAACCCATGGCTGCAGAGCACTTCTGCTTATATGCATGTACGTATATGGAAGTGCATGTGTGTACACACATGTAAGCGTGCATATGCAAGTGGACTGCGGGTACAGATGTCTGTGTGTGTATAAATAAATGTATCCGTGTATATGTGTGTATGTTTGCATACATGCATGTAAACGTGTATATGTGTGTGTATACTCAAGTGCTTGTATATATGTGTGTATATATAAGTGGGTGTCCATATATGTATGTATATATAAATGTCCATACGAATGCGAATATGGATGTAAATGTATATGTGTGTAAATACGTGTGTAAGGATTTGCATATTGTGTATATGTAAGTCTGGGTATATCTGTGTGTACATGTATATAAGTGTCTGTATATGCCTAGGTTACTATGTGTATATCAGTGTGTACATGTACTTAAGTGTGAATAACCTATGTTACTGTGTGTATATATAAGTGTGGGTGTATATATATGGAAGTCTGTATATCTGTGTGTACATGTATTTAGGTGTGTAGAACCTATGTTACTGTGTGTATATGTAAGTGTAGGTGTGCATATGTAAGCCTGTGTATATCTGTGTGTACATGTATTTAAGTGTCTGTGTATATACCTGTCTTACTATGTGTATATCTGTGTGTACAGTATTTAATGTGTATATCCTATGTTGCTGTGTGTACACATGTGTGTATATGTAATTGTGTACATACACACACACATTTTCCACACTTCTTGAGGATGCACAACCCCGTCTCTTCTAGAAACCGATGCTCACTCTACAGCTGTCCACTGAGCACAGTACTTGTCCCTGGCCCATCGTGCTCACGAGTGGGCGACTGATCCGTGCAGGCGCTGTCCTGTACTTCCCTCGTGGTAAAGACGCCCGCAGAGTCACGGCCTCCTTCAGCTGTCAGATGGTCACCGTTTGCTCCCCTCGCTTTCCTCTCCTACCACCGTCCCGGCCTCTGGGACGACGCCTCCCGCTGGGAGTGCAGCAGCTCTCGGCGAGCCTGTGTCATGGCGCCCGTGCCCGAGCCTGTGTCATCTCGCCCGTGCCCGAGCCTGTGTCATGGCACCCGTGCCCATCGGACTGTGCACTGCGCATCATGTCTCCGGGTGCAGGGCGTGCTCTGCCCTCGCTGCCGACGTGGATTTTGCTACCTGAAACAGGTGTTGTCCAGTCTCTCCATTCGGCAGTGGGCGGGCACCTGAGACGGCCCAGTGTGCTGGCCAGCATTGAAGGCCCGGCCCTGAGCGGCTGGAGCATCGCCCGTGGCTCCTGTGCGGACGTCCTCGGAGCCACGGTGCAGCCTCTGCCCTGGCGGCCGCAGGCCTTCCCTTGTTCTGTCACTGCTGTCCTGGACCAGACGTGTCTGCGATGATCGGTCGCCATCCTTGATTACTGCTGCAGGTTGTCACAGAGCCGGCTGCTGGCAGCCCCTTCGCCAAGCCTGCCCTCGTGGGCAGCCCCGGTCGGCTCTGTGTGCTTCCTTCGCGTTTCCTTACTTTCTGACATGAAAGACGCTCTCAGCTGACCAAGAGTCTCTCCCTGACCAAACCGCACGCAGCCTCCTTCGAGATCCTTCCCAAACAGGCCCTGATTCTGGACCTGTTGGCCTCGTCGGGTCTCAGCAAGAATCCTGCCGAGTGTGTGCCGCCCAGCCCTGGCCATCTGCACTTCATCACCACGCTGTGCACCCGCCCCGGCCTGTGCGCTGGTCTGGCTGGGCCTCCCGCGTGGGAGGATCCCGTGTGCTGACACGCACCCCGCGCCCT
Organism: Lepus europaeus; assembly: GCF_033115175.1. NCBI lineage: Eukaryota > Metazoa > Chordata > Mammalia > Lagomorpha > Leporidae > Lepus > Lepus europaeus. The sequence continues at coordinate 3,256,362 of NC_084841.1, forward strand.
GGACAGGAAGCCCCACTTGTCCTGTTGTAGTCGGCCCTGAGCCCGCTTCCACACTGGGAACTCTCTCCTCTGCCGCGCCCGTGTCTCGGAGCGAGCAAGGCGCGCTTTTAACCGCTTTAACTGCTCCGTGCTGGCTGCCCTTGGGCAAAGTGCGTCTTCCCCTTCCCCCGCCACATTCCTGAGCTCTGTCACTTTTATGCCAGAAACAAAGTGACTGATGACAGCCTGGTCCAGGAGAAGGCACAGAGACGGTCTTCTCTGAGAAGACTCGCGGGGGCTCCTTCGGGGCCGAGGGCCCCACACCTGAGCTCAGTGAGCATCAGAGCCGTTAGTTCAGTGGCTGGGAGAACGCAGTGGGGCTCCAACAACCAAGCCTGGCAGCGGGAAGAGGTGCTTCGGAAGCCCTGGGCCCCCGACTCCCAGGACACCGATGCCGCCGGCATCCTTGGCCTCAGGGCCTCGGCTCTGCTGCCGGCGCTGGACCACAGTCTCCCCCAGCGGCAGGACACATGGCACAAAGCCCCCGGGTTCCGCCGCTCCGCGTCCATCATCAGGGAGTTCTCATCGGGTGTCCCCGGGAAGAGGCGGTTTCCTGGCACGGTTCAGGTTTCCATCCCCGGTTAATCTAGAGCACATGGGATCGGCTCATAAGAGGACGGGACAGTTTCTGAGCTGGGCGAGGGGAGGCAGAGCAGGAGGAGTTGGGCCAGGGAGCGCTGTGGGACCCCCTGGAACCCCGGGGGTGCACGGCCCTGTTTGCTCCCCAGTGAGGCTGGGTGCGAAGCTTCCAAGGGCTACACAGCCCCACGGCCTCTCTCACACGTATTAAAACATCAGCTAGCACCCTTCCTCACATCTACCGATATAGTATTTTATAAATAAAATACTGTGTCAGATGTTAAATATATATGACATTCTGAGAGACACTACAGACGAAGCCTATTTTATGCATTGGAGACTTCTATGTCTCTGTGCCGGGGTGCATGGACAAACCTCTTGAGTCTTGCTCTCTTCTTAGAATTGAATCTACAAAATACATGAAATCTGTTCTCTTTCTATTAATAAGGTTTTTTTTTAAAGTCACTGTGTGCTCTAACATCCTGTGATTGTGTGGTCTGTGTCCAGGCCAACACTGGCCTGGCCCCTACAGAGACCTCAGCCAACGATGACTGCTGGTGACCTAGGAGGACAAAGGGCCTGGGTGTGGCCTCACCTCGCTCCCTCCCTATTACCTAACCCAGCTCCCTTCTGGCATGCCTGTGACATCCCTCAAATTCTAAGTGAGGGGTGTAAGTAGTGGCCAGCAGCAGGTGCCGTGGGGGCCTCCCACAGCCATGCCACGGCCACAGACCTCACAACAGCGGCCCCTCCTCCACTGACCCGAGGAGCCCGAGCAGGGCTGGGGCACCTGCACAGAGGCATCTGGACGTGGGTGCTGGGCGGCTCCTGTTGTGGCTGTCCCAGGGTGCGTCACACTTCTAGGAGGAGGGGCATGCCCGGAAAGCGGGGCTGAGGCTAGACCACTGGTACCAACGTGAGGACTGAGATTAGAGGCACAGCTGTGTGGACAGGCCACAGTGACCTCACCTCCCCAGCTTCAAGCTGGCCCTGAGCAGCTGGGACAGGGGAGTCCTGGCTGGGGTGGGAAAGGCAGGCCGGTGGAGACACAGCGGGGAGAGGGAGGGCAAACAGACAGACGCACGGTTACCCAGGTGGAGTGTGGGAGCAGGTGAGGAGGTTCTGTCCTTGGAAGAGGAGAGAGGAGGCAGGGAGGAAGAGGCGAGAGCTAAGCTCACGAGAAAGTGGGCCACGGCCCTGGAGGAGCCAGGAGCCCAGAGCAGGGATGGCCCACTCTCGCCAGAGGAAGTGAGTCATGTTGCATTTCTAGAAAAGTGGCTCATGCGAAGGAGCGGTTGGTCAGATCAGTGTGTCTGAAAACAGCCGGCTATTTCCAAGGGGGATGAGTGGGCCGTGGAGGCGTCATCTTGACCAGATTTTTCCTGGTGGCAAATGTGGAGCAGCTCCGTCTCCCCATTGCGTGGCTCCCGGCAGCTCAGCGAGCTGCGTGCTTGTGTCGCTTCCATCCGCTGAGCTCACGTCTCCCAGGCTCGTCATCCCGGCCTCATTTTGCTCTGATCTTTCCCCTCCTGGACGCTCCGCTGCCCCACAGATGCACAGAATGACCTGGGACACAGAGCTAAGTCTCACCAGCTCCGCAGTTCACCCCAGCTGTGCCCCATGAACCTTCGCACAGCCGGGACATCAGTGCGGCGGCTCTGAAAGCCCGTTCTTCTGAGACGAAACCTGAAAACAACGTTCCAAGAAAAAGATGCAATTCAAATGTTTAAGCAAAGCCTTCAAACACTCATATTTTCTTATATTTCTTTCTATCAAAACTAAATTGAATATTGAAGCTAGAGTGACAGAGCTTGTTAATTCAATTTTTCTTTTTTTTTTAAATTTATTTGACAGGTAGAGTTATAGACAGTGAGAGAGAGAGACAGAGAGAAAGGTGTTCATTCTGTTGGTTCACCCCACAAATGGCCGCTACGGCCGGCGCTTCCTCCTGGTCTCCCATGCGGGTGCAGGGCCCAAGCACTTGGGCCATCCTCCACTGCCCTCCCATGTCACAGCAGAGAGCTGGACTGGAAGAGGAGCGACCGAGACAGAATCCGGCGCCCATATGGGATGCCAGCACCGCAGGCGGAGGATTAACCAAGTGAGCCATGGCTCCGGCCCCTGGAGCTTGTTAATTCAATACACGGGCTCTAAGAATACAAACTCAAAAGTGATTCAATCACAAGTGGATGGATCAGATGGATAAGAACAAATCATGATCATTTCTGAACAACTCAAATTAACTGGCATAGAAAGCTGGAAATTGAGGCTGGCATAGTAGTGGGTAAAGCCACCGCCTGCACCACTGGCAGCCCATATGGGCTCAGTTCAAGTCCTGCCTGCTCCACTTCAATCCAGCTCCCTGCTAATGCGCCTGGGAAAGCAGCGGAAGATGGCCCAAGTGCTTGGGCCCAGCCCTGGCTGTTGTAGCCATCTGGCGAGTGAATAGAAGGGTTGTTCTTCTCGTAGAGCTTAGCAACCTCAGCATAAAATTCTTTTCTTAAATTTCTTTAAAATGAATTGATTTATTTGAGAGGCCAAGACAGAGAGACAAGGCAGACAGATAGATCCCACTTGCCAGGTCACTCCTAAAAAGTGCACAGTGGCTGGGATGGGCCAGGCCAAAGCCAGGAGTCAGGATGCCATCCAGGTCTCCCAGTTGGGTAGCAGGACCCAGTTACTCAAGCCCTCACCACTGTCTCCCAGGGATTAGCAGGAAGCTAGAGTCAGGAGCTGGGGCTGGGACTCGAACTCGGGCACTTCCCAACGTGGGATGCAGGCACCGTACCTGCTGGGCCAACATCCACCCACCAGGTTCTCTTCTTTCTCTTTAAACCAACAGCTTTCGCCTTCTCACTCAAAGGAAGCCCTGGGCAGCTTGGTTGGCACATCTCGCCTGCCAGTGTCACTACTCCTGGTTGGGGGCCATTACTATGTAGGATCAGGTGACGTAAAGAGTGCGGCACCGTGATGGTGGATCTGATAACCGGGATGACTACTAGCTGTTAACAGGTGAGGGGCTTGGACAGAGGGAAGCCTCATTTTCCAGGCAGGACAGAGCAGGATGTGGCAAGATTTCATCATGGCCGGCGCATGGCTCAACAGGCTAATCCTCCACCTGCGGCGCCGGCACACCGGGTTCTAGTCCCGGTCAGGGCACCGGATTCTGTCCCGGTTGCTCCTCTTCCAGTCCAGTTCTCTGCTGTGGCCTGGGAAGGCAGTGGAGGATGGCCCAAGTGCTTGGGCCCTGCGTCCGCATGGGAGACCAGGAGAAGCACCTGGCTCCTGGCTTCCAATCAGCGTGGTGCGCTGGCCACAGTAGCCATTGGGGGGTGAACCAACGGCAAAAGAAGACCTTTCTCTCTGTCTCTCTCTCTCACTGTCCACTCTGCCTGTCAAAAAAAAAAAAAAATTTCATCACGTTATGCAGATCACACAATTTAAAACATGAATTTTTTTTTCTGGAATTTTCCATGTAGCATTTTTGGGCCACGTCGAGCACAGGTGACTGCAGTTCCAGGAAGGGCACCTGTGGACGGGGCACCAACCGCGCGTGAATCTGCTTTCACGGAGCCCCACTGCGCTGTGATTCTGCTGGACGTGAACTCTGAGGTAGGAGGCAGGGCTGAGGACCCTCGGGCCGGGAGCCCCGGTGTCTCCTGGCCTCCAGACTGGCCAGCCTTGACATAACATGAAAACCACTCGTGTCTGTTGTCAGCTTCGGTTTTCCAGGAAAGCCAATCAGTCATGTGCTTGGTTACATTTGCCAAAAGCGGAATAATCTGCGGCTTTTAGGTGGACATAACCGAGGAGACCCAGAAGGCCAGGCTGACGTCCCTAGGACGGCGAGGAGGTGGGGCGGATCGCAAACCCGGGGGAAGGCTGGCGACGTCACCACGGCTGGGTCTTCCCTGGAGCGCCAAGACGTTCAGAGAGGACTGACGCGGCTTCTCCCTGGGGACCTGTGGCTGCTGTCTCTCTCAGCCGTGAACTTTCACAAAGCAATAAGGCAGACTTCAGGGAACACAGGCAACACTGCTCGCCCAGAGCTGAGATCGAATCGGAAACCAGATGCCATCCCATTGACGTGATTCAGTCAGAGAATCCGCAGGAATCCGAGGCCGGGAGAGCCTGGGCTTCTCTGTTCCCAGCCCTTGCTCCCCTATAGCGTGGCTCTGGGTCTTAAAGAAGGAGCCGACGTCGACACGGACAGACATGCAGGAAGGAAAACTCACTGCATGTAAAACTTCATTTCATTAAACTCAAGGAATTTGTCTCTGGTGGATCTGCTGACTCAAAGGTTTCCTGTCGGCCCCCTGGGAGGGCTTCGCAAAGCCCTGCTGCCCGCAGACGCCGCAGCTGATAACACACAGTGGCGGCTGCTCCCAGGCAATGGGCGCTCTCGGTTTCTTCACCAGTCACTGAAGCGCCCCACTTCACTACTGAGACACAGAGTCCCCCGGGGAGGAACAGGCCGGGGGCTGCTCACCACTCACAGCTCAGCACTGTGTGCAGGTCTCATGTCGCTGTCATTCAACAGGCATGGTGCAGCCGGGGGCTAGGTCAAGGTCACGCTGACTAAAGGAGGTCGCCAGAGAGAGCAGCCTGCGCAGCAGGTGACGCCTCCGCACTGTGCTGGCGGCTCCCAGCGTCCCGCCAGGCACCGGAAGTGCGCATTCGGCGGTGGCTTTGTCTGTTTGTTCCACAACGAGCTCGACACTGTCCCGGAGGTGTAGGACGGTGAGGCGCACATGCGGACTTTGTACAAAACGCTTTACAATGCATTCAGCTGGGAAATGTTCTATCAACCTCAACCCCATCAAACGCCCTTGAAGGGTACAGGTGCCTCTTCTCAGCTGGACAGATGCAGGCAGACGCCTGGACCAGAGGGTCAGAGGAGGCTGCGCGCCTCCATGTACCGGAGGAGAACAATTTCCTTCCCATGGTGACCCCCTAGTTTGATACAGAAGTGACTGGAGGTCATTTTACTACAAAGTATAATGTAAGACAGGGCAAAATTCTAGTCTAACACACGCACACACAACACAGCAAACAGCTCTGTCTTCAATGACTACAATTAATTAGGAGAGTGGGTTTTACTCACAAAAGCTTAGTTAAGAGATTTGTTTGTGGCTGAGTGTTTTTCCCTCGACGGAGCTGGAAATATCATTGTAAATGTGGTGATTAACAACATCTCTATCTGCAGCTCAGCAAGTGTTGACACAGATGTTTGGCTAATCATTCATAGCAAATAGCTATTCCCATAAAGGCTAAGATTAGTCGGAATTGGCATGCATTTCTTTCTTCTGTGAGTCTCGTTTGATTACAGATGATGTTTTGTTAGCGTGTATCCATGCAACCTCATAAATGATGTAAAACCCAAGAAAAACAGAGACACTGCCAAGACCAAATTAAATACGCATCAGAAAAAACGCGAGCTTGATTCAGGTTCAGGTGCCACGAAGCTTGCCTTGGTCTGTTGTTGTGAAAACCTTCAGGAAGGCTACACAAAGCAACCTTGACATCAATATCAATTTAAAGGCGGTGTGGCTGCCAACAGACACTCAGCACGGAGCTCCGCGGGCTGTTTCATCTCCAGCAAACATATGGCGGCAGCTGGTGCAGCCCCAAAGGCTGTGAAAAATGGCCACTGTGGACGGCTGGGAAGAGCCGTCTCATCGGGGCAGATGTGTGTGACAGCCGTCACCTTCCGTGAGATCAGCACGGACGAGGGGTGCTCTCACGTTGGGGAGCAGATTGTGCCATCTTCACCTTCCTCCTTCCGTCCACTGAGCCACCACCCACCCCCGGAAATCATACAGCATGCCACCCCCCTGCTCTCCTTCTCCACCCCCTCTGCACACAGCCCCCCGGAAATCCAAGGAGCGTGGCCCACGGGGTGACTTCGAGAGCTTCTGGGGCATCTGGAAGACACATCTGTCTGCTGCTCTATCAGCCACCGTCCTGGGAATGGGGTTAGGAGAACAGAGGTGACACCACAGCCCAGCTGAGCTGGGGGCCCTGACTGTATTACAAGGTGTGCACGCACCACACACTAACCCTCAGAGCGGGACTTTCCAGTCTACAACTGCGAGGGAGTAGATTTCTTTACATTTTGTTACAGCAGCACGGGTGGGCTGAGACAGCGCCCACACCACCTTGCGCTGCCTCTACTCCTCAAACGCGAGTTGAGCTGCTCCTGTGTGAGCCCATAATGCACACACAGTTACTGTGGCGCCCCTCGAGAGGCGTCAGTCCCATCTTGGACAGGAGCAGTGTTGCTCTTTTCCGTTAGACACAGTGTGTGAGAAACAGAAGAGGGGAGCCTGGGCGAGCAAACACACTCTCTTTGGTCCCCTGCTCAGCAGCTACTACCAAACTCAGCTACCCGGATGGGGAGTGAGGGCATCTTAACCCCCCAGGCTAATCGCCCGCCCCCTGCTAGGGTCCTGCTAAGGGCCAATCCCTGATCACCCATGTTCTTTTTTCTTTTTAAGATTTATTTTATTTATTTGAAAGACAGCAAGGTAGAGCTAGAGAGAAAGAGAGAGGTCTTCCATCCGCTGGTTCACTCCCCAAATGACCTCAAAGACCAGAGCTGTGCCAATCCAAAGCCAGGAGCCAGGAGCTTGTTCCAGGTCACCCACGCTGGTGCAGGGGCCCAAGGACTTGGACCACCTTCCACTGCTTTCCCAGGCCATAGCAGAGAGTTGGATCAGAAATGGGAGCAAGCGGGACTTGAACCGGTGCCCATATGGGATGCCAGTGCTGTAGACCGGGCTTTAACTCACTGTGCCACAACGCCGGCTTCCCATGCTCTGCCTTTACCTTGCTCTGACTCGCACCTGGAGGGCCCGCCCCTTGGCCCCTGTGCACCCCAGCCCCTTGCGCACACCCACTGGGACTGACGAGATGGTAAGCCTTCAACTGCCCCCGTGCCCAGACTGCGGCCTCCTCAGGAGAGGCCTGCACCTTTTGCACGTTTCTTGACATTGCACACAGCAGCACACTTGGCAATGAAGACGCCGCACATCTGCCGCCCACTGGGCAGCCACTCACCACGTGTGGCACAGAACACTGGAGATGCGAACGGTGTCGCTCGGCAAGTGAAGGTTTTACTGCATGTCGGCTTAATTCATTTGCATTTGTGTTTCAGCAGTCCCACGTGGCCAGTGGCCCCTTGCGGGGAGCACAGTGGCAAAGCCTCCACCCAGTTTGCACAGTGTCGGGCCGCTGGTGTCGAAATGACTTAAACTGGGGGCCCACGATCTCCCTCAGCTCTTGGCTTAAATCTGAAGCCTCCCGAAATCTCAAGGTCACTCATCTCATCCTTGGTGCCGTTCGGAGGACTTTACGGCAGCCTGAGTGTGCCTGGGGGTGGTCATCCCAATGGGCTCCCACTCCCTGGACGGCAGCAGCCTCTCTGGAGGGGCTCAGAGGTTCAGGGGACACCTGTGAGCCACGCGTGGTCTAGAGAGAGGGCTCACCTCGAGGCTTGAAGGCCCAGGACCTGCAAAGGCCCTCAGGTGGGCAGGGGCTGAGTCCGATCGCTGACCACAAAGGCAAGCAGTGCCCTGGCCAGCAGGGGCGGCGAGCATCCGAGAACACAGGCCCCAAGGGCGGCCAACACGAAACTTGGTTTTTAGTGCAATGAGAGGCCACTGGAGGGCTTTGTGCAGGGACCCAACCTGACGCTTCTTCAATTTTAACCCATTCTCCCAGTCCCAGTGAGAACATTAACCACCAGGGAGAAAACGCTGGGGCGGGGCTTGTGGCTCACCATGGTCAGGGCAGGAAGTGCCTGGCCAGAAGGAGGGAAGCCTAGGGCAGGAGAGCCCGTGGGATGTCCCAAGGTTGCAGTGGAGCTCTGGGGGCTGTGGAGACGCACAGACATCTCCCAGTGGGAGGAGCGAGAAGGGGGCAGGGTTTCAGGAATGTTGAGGTGGACATGGGAGGTCTGTGGACAGCCACATGAGCACAGTGCAGGGATGTGTGGGCCAGAGCCAACCTCAGCAGCTGCCACTCGCCGCCCTAAGACTTGGAGCCTGCTGGCGTGAGAAGACAGAGCAATAGACGTGGCCCAGAGACGCATCTGCTTCTCTCTCAGCAGATACAGGTGGGCTCCTGGTCAGCCGCTGGGCTCTGAACAGCCTGTCACGGGGCTGGCGTGCTCATGGGGGCAACAGGACCACTTGGGCACCTCAAGTCACCCCACGCTCCGTGGCCCATGTGCTGAACGCCTGTAGCTATTGAGAAATCCCGGGATGCCCCCAGATTTTCACAGCTTTTATTTCTCACAGTGGACCTGAGATAAATTTAGCTTGCTGGTGAAGCTAGCCATGCCAAGGTAATGGTGCAAGTATGATGTTTCAGATTACGTTCTTAGTATCTCGCCCTTCTCGTCCAACTTATAGTTCTTGTTTCTCATCACTCTCTGGTTGTTTCTGCTCTGTGTCCCTCTCTCCGCCTCACAGGACCATCATTAACTGCTCCAGCCCCCAGGAAGTGGTGGAAAGAATGAATGGGTTTGGCTTCAAACACTCCTAAGTAGACAGTTGGGAAGTGGTCGGAAATTGAAACCAGGCAGCTGAATAATATTAACACAGCCTGTTCTAGAAAATGAGCCTCAGCCTTGGTCTCAGAGCTCAGTTTATCTATGACATCAGAGCTCAGAGGGACGTGTGGGGCAAGGAGCCCATTGGCGACCAGGCCCTCGCTCCAGCAGGAGCAACGCAGGAGGGCTCCACTTCCATCCCCAGAGTGGCTCCGCTTGCTTCTCCTGGAGTCGGGGACTCACAGTTTCCTCCAGCCGCGAGGAAAGCTGGCAGGCCCTGCAGGAAGGAGTCTGGGTGGAGGCTGAGGGGGGACAGTCACTTGGCCATCGCTCCAGGGTTAGCCAACTGTGGCTGAAACTTGAGAGCTGCAACCAACCCATCAGATCGCAGGGAATCCCCAGGCTTGCTCTTCGTGTCTGCTAGGATGTCCCTGGGAACTTCTCAAGCCAGCCACCTTTGCGAACCTGCTATGGAGAGCGCAGAAAGTGAGGTCGGGAGCAGCAATGGAGAGGAGGGGGGGGGGAAGGAGAGGGAGGGGGAGGGGAGAGGGAGGGGGAGGGGGAGCCAGGATGGTTTGGTAGGGATGTGGCGCTCACATCACAGTGTCAGCATGTGGGATTTGGGTGGGGGCTTCCTTTTGATTTATTACTAAGCTAAACATAAGGTGAATTATATTTTGCCCCACAAAGAACATAAGTTAAATTGCCCCAGAGATACTGAGCATAAGATGAGGGGCCTTCAAAAAGTCCATGGAAAATGCATTTTATTAAGGAATTATGCATGGATTTCAAAACTATTTTGCACCAACATAAACCTCTCTTTTAATTCTATCTTTATATAAACTTTTTGAAGTCTATCGCATAAGTCAACAATGAAGTTTGAAATACAACCTTTTTTTAAATAAGATTTTATTTATTTATTTGAAAGGCAGAGTTACAGAGAGGCAGAGGCAGAGAGAGAGAGAAAGAGAGAGAGAGGGTCTTCCATCCACTGGTTCACTCCCAGATGGCTGCAACGGCCGGAGCTGTGCCGATCCAAAGCCAGGAGCCAGGAGCTTCTTCTGGGTCTCCCACATGGGTGCAGGGGTCCAAGGACTTGGGCCATCTTCCACTGCTTTCCCAGCCATAGCAGAGAGCTGGATGGGAAGTGGAGTAGCCAGGACATGAGCTGGTCCCCATTTCCTGCTAAAGCATCCTGGGAGGCTGCAGGTGATGGCTCAAGTGCTCGGGCCCCTGCCAAGCATGGAGGAGACCTGCATGGAGGCCCAGCCCTGGCTGTTGTGACATCTGGAGACTGCATCAGCAGACCTCTCTCTCTGTCTCCCTCTCTCTCTCTCTTAAGTAGATGAAAACAAACAAAACTAATCACGTTTCAAAAGGCAAACAGATTCTCTGCACTGCCGCACAGGGGGCAGATGGGGAGGAAGCATTCTTGCCAGACGTGGAGAAGACTTTGCAGGCCGCAGCGCTGGCCTCTTCGAAGCTTCTCGGGGGCTCTGATGTGTTTTGTTAACTCAGATTCCAATCAGATCCTTTCTGGCTCATTTCAATTTCCCCTTCACCCTCGGAGCATCGTAGCAGCACAGAAAGACCCATCCAGTGCTCCCACTGTCGCTGAAGCAAGAGGGAAGGGACCTAAAACAGCTCCAAGATTCTCACCTCCCCTCACTCAGAATACACCACGTGTCTCCCAGTTACTGGGCCAACTATGAATCCGGGCACGGTGACAGCCCTTCCCTGCAGGGGTGTGTCCCACCCCCTCAGTGCATGCTTGGAACCACGCATAGAACCAAGCGTGATGTGTGCTGCGTTTTCTTTGTGCTTTTATGCCCACAGTGTGAGAGATTAACCACAACACTGACAACAATTCAGGACACCTCCGGTGACACACATGTGGATGTGGTCTGGCTGCCTCCCAAGGACCGGGTCCCTGCAGCTGTGCCCTTCTGAGCCACTGGGGTGATCACGGAAGTACTTACGGCCTCTCCGGGGACACAGCAAGGGCAGTGTCACCACTCCTGTGCTCCTGTGCTTCCCCAAAGGAGGCGAAGGTGACCTGCACGTGGCAGTCACATCGCCACAGTGCTCTGATACCCTGACAGTGACCGTGGGGCCCGCGGTGGGCAGCACAAACAGCGTGGATACCCTGCACGAAGAGCTGGCTCAGGCCCGGGCTTCCCGGAGCAGAGGAGCACACGGGGCTCAGCTTGGAAAACCGGGACAGAGGCCGGCAAAGGTGGAGCCGCCGCAGGGCTGTGCGGCTCTCTGCATCCAGTGTAGCACACGACCGTGGGACACCCTTCTCGCTCCCTGGGCCTAACCATTCCCAGGGACTCCAGGCAGAAGAAGATGACCTCAAAAGATGAAGTATTCAATAGCCGGAGTCAAGAAAACTGGCCAGCTCTACGGGGAAAAGGTCCTATCACCACCTCTCCTATCAAATGAGTTTCAGCGGAATTCGAAACACATTGAAGTAGAAAATAATGGCCTCTGAACACACTACCGAGGGCAGGTGTTTGGCCTGGTGACTGGGACACCACCAGGGACGCCCACATCCCATATCAAGTGGCTGGTCTGCGGCCCAGCGCCACTCCCCCACAGAGGCCTGCAGCTGAGCCCCTGCAGGGTAGCAGGCCCAAGCGGCGGGATTCCTGCCACCCGCATGGAGGATCCTGAGCCCCGAAGCCCAGCCACGCGTTTGGGAAATGGAGCAGCAGACGGACATCTGTCTGCCTCTGTCTGGGTCCCAGATAAATGCAACAAGAAAATGCAGAAATGTTTTCAACAAGATTAAGAAAGAACTTTTCTACTTAATCCTAGAAGTAAAACTGCTAAAAAAAGGAAAATACTAGATAGACTTGTCTGGGTATGAATGTCTATATTAAAGAAAAACAAATATGAAAAGGCCAAGAAAAATATTTGAAACACTTGTAAAAGATAAATGATTGTGTTGTAAATACATGTGAGCTACACACAAATGAGGGAAAATGGAGAAAGGACATGAAGTACGCTAAGCACTATACACAGGTGGCCAGGAAATACACAAAAATGTGCTTGACCACCTCGCCATAGTAAAATCAATGGAAACTAATAATGTGGTATCGTGTGAAGGGTACGACAGGGAAGGATGCTAATCCTGGAACCGAGGTTTGGCATGACACTTAAGGCGCTGGCCGGGACGCCTGTGTCCTCTCTCAGAGTTGGTGGGTTGGAGTCCCAGCCCCACTACCAACTCCAGCTTCCTGCTAACACAGACCCAGGAGCACAGCCTGTGAGGGCTGACGTAGTTGGATCCCTGCCCCTCATGGGGTGACCTGGGTGACTTCCGGGCCCCTGCTTCAGCCTGGCCCAGTCTCCGCTGTTCTGAGCACATGGGGAGTGACGGGAGCTCACTCGCTCTGTCTCTTAAATCAAGAAATGAATAAGTAAGTAAATGCTAATCCTTCATGAGAGTTTGGCTACATGAGGATGAATTTTGTGAAATTTCTGGAAGACAATGCAAGAAAAAAACACCTGAAAAGTAGCAAGAACATGACTTTACAGCTGTTACTTTCCCCTGATTAGGCTACATCAGACCCCTGTCAGAGTCCACGCCAGCACAGGGAAGAGGAATGGCGAGACACCCAGCTCTCGTCTGGTGGCGATGCAGGAAGAGAGGACCCTCAGAGTCAGCTCACGCAGAGCCTCCTCCGGAAACCTTCAGGCTTTGGCAGGGCCGTCCCTCCTCTCCCCCTGGGCCAGCCTCGCTTCCTGCTCTCCGTCTCAGTAGAGAGAAATAACTCTCTCACTCAGGCGCACTACACGCTTCTTTGAGAGTCATGCTTTAACTTTTAAAAGTCATACTCTGACAGAAATTTGGCAAAGATACAGCCAGGTTCTCACATCAGTGCCGGTTTCTCCATGCAGTAACGTGGCTTCCAGGACTGGACCCTGTGGACGTAAGCGGATGGAGGGGAGAAGCTAGCCGTGAGGACGCTTGGACGCTCTGTCTGATGGCGCCACCGGTTCTCGGCCAGGGGCTGCTTTGTCCCTGTCAGGAGACTGCGTGTCACAGCTAGGAAGGGGGTGGGTGACACAGGTCGGTGTCCCCCAGGAAGAACACGCTAGCCCAGGCGCCGGCAGTGCCCAGGCTGAGACCCCGTAACCACTCCACAGGGATTTAAAGTGGGGCGCCTCTCAGACCATACGATACTATGCACTTGTCCGTGCGTGTTCACATTGATATTTAGGACATGTCGTTATGCTGGTGGCACTCACACGACCAGGAAAGTATTAATCAACTATTTACAGTCGTAAAAACCATTGTATGTTTCATGTGCTCTGGGGAAAGAATTGACCTTTGTATATCTCCATAGACAGTGGTATATAAGCATAAACTACATATGTTTATATACACATCCTGCTACTTACTGTTCTGTGTGTTTCTCAATCATATCCGAAAGGCCTTCAGAATGTTCTTGGAAAATGTACGTTGTCACTGGAGTCCAGTTTTCACAAGATCTTCAAGTACGTGCCTGTGTGTTTCCTTTCCCCTGTGCCGAGCCTGTGGTTCTGTCAGTAAGCAGTCCTGTCTCTCACTATCTGTTCAAACGTGCACACCTCTGGAGACCACGCACTAACTCTGCCAGCTGTGCACACTGCGTGTGAAGTCGGTGCTGGATTGGCTGGCCCGCCCGTCACTCAGCATCGCCCTAAAGGCCTGCCAGTTTGAGTGGCTGAGCTGGCAGGGGGCAGCGCCTGCCGACTGTCCAGAGGAGAGGAGATGCCCGCTGCAGAGGGCCTGCGAGTCGTGGCACAGCATCCTTGTGCAGAGCGCTGGGAGCTGGAGAGGCCGGCCTTCCACCTTAAATTCCACCTCCAACAGTGGCTCCGCCCCCGACCTCCGATTTCCCCATCCATGGAATGAGACTACGGGACAGGCAGTGTCCAGGAATCCCAGTGTTCCAATCCTACGAATCCCCAAGTATCTGTCCCTGCGACTGCAAGGAATGAATGGTTTCCATTCTCACCACGGGAGCGCGACTGAGACCGGGCCCCTGCTTGACAACTTCATTTTGCCGCCTTGGAGTGATCACAGGCACCTGCAAGGAACATCTGGGTAAACCTCTGTCCAAGTGCCGGGCCCCCAAAGGCCCAGAGAAACGTCTTCGTCAACGCACTCACAAGGTCTGGAGTGTGTGACCGTGAGCAGGTGGGGCCGGCCAACACTGCTGCTCCCGGAGGACGGAGGTGGCCGGCTTGCCGTCTCTGGTCCGGCTTCTCAGCTCCAGCCGGCTCTGGCCCTTCACTTGATAACATAATTTACTGTTTGCCTGAAGGCCCAATTGCTCTTCAACTGATTTCTAGCCCTGTACCCTGGGAGCCATGTGATGTCTGCCTGCTCTCTTAACGCATTGAAGTCTCTACCCAAATTTGCTCTGTGATTTAAAAAATGCCAGATCTGTAAATTCTTGTAAATACATGGTTTTCACTCTTTATTTCCATCGGGTTGAACTGCAAGGCACGCACGAGAGGAAGGAACACTTCTGTAAGTCACCAAAAATCTCCAGTATGTGGAGATGCACGCTGCTGCGCTAGGTTTAGCCCCGGCACTACCGGCATTTTAGGTTGGACAATGATTTGTGGTTGGGAACTGTCTGAGGTGCTGTGGGACGTTGTCCCGCACGCTTAGGCTGCACCTGCCAGACGCCAGCAGCACTGCCCCCACCCACACACAGTGTGATGACCAAAATACAAAAATTTCACATGCAAGGATCTACCCGCCCAGCTGACCACTGGCCTCCTCCATGAAGGGGGAGAAGAAAGGGCAGGAAGTGTGTCTCTCCCCAGCGAAGATGGAGGCCTCCTCACCGTGGCCTGTGGTAACATGGGGAGTCCCAGACCCCATTTCTGCAGGGCCACTGGCCACGCTGGGCAGCCGGTCACGGCAAAGGAGCCAGGTGGTACAAGAAGTGGGCCCAGCAACACACTCAAGTGTGAAAAGGGGTCCCCTTTGTGTTGGAAAGAGTAAGAATCAGGACTGACTTGATTTTCTTATTCATATTTGTTCACATAATCTGATTATCTATATGTAGTCTTCAGAATTTTGTAAAATCTTAAGAATTGATATGGATGATTAACATTCTCTTAGGGGATGTGGCAAACACCCTCCCTGGCGATTTATGTTCTGTCTGACCTGTTCCCTTTGAGCGTGCGTGGGGCTGTGACTCCTCTGGGTCCGACTGTGGCAAACGTGATGTCACATGTTGGAGAGCGACCTGCCTTGCAGTCTGCAGAGACCCCCCTGCTGACTCTGAAGCGGGAAGCTGCCACCCCACGAGGTGGTCTACACGAGATCCACAGGGAGGGACTGGGGGCCTCCTCCAGCAGAGAGACAGCACCCACCCCAACAGCAGACACATCAGTCCTGCAACAACAAGGGGAGAGCCGGAGACAGGGTCTTTCCCCAGCTGAGCCTCTGGCAAGACCGTGGCCCTGGCCAACACCCTACTGCAGCCCAGCGAGAACCAAAGCAGGAGACTCAGTGGGGCCACACCTGGCCATACTGAGGAGATTATGAGATAAGTGACGTATGTTGTTTTGTGTCACTGAGCTTGTGGTAACTTGCCGTGTAACAGCAGATAACTAATACAGGCAGTTTCCTTCTCCAGGGAGAATTCACAAGCCGAATGCTCTCCCTGAGGACTGCGGTTAATGCTATATTAAGGGTAAAGGGAGCCCTTGATTATATGTGCCTTTGCAGAGTGGCCTTGTCTGATGTTGATCTTAAGAACAAACCATTAGCCGGCGCCGCGGCTCACTAGGCTAATCCTCCGCCTTGCGGCGCCGGCACACCGGGTTCTAGTCCCGGTCAGGGTGCCGGGTTCTGTCCCAGTTACTCCTCTTCCAGGCCAGCTCTCTGCTGTGGCCAGGGAGTGCAGTGGAGGATGGCCCAAGTCCTTGGGCCCTGCACCCCATGGGAGACCAGGAGAAGCACCTGGCTCCTGCCATCGGATCAGCGCGGTGCGCCGGCCGCAGCGTGCTACCGCGGTGGCCATTGGAGGGTGAACCAACGGCAAAAGGAAGACCTTTCTCTCTGTCTCTCTCTCACTGTCCACTCTGCCTGTCAAAAATTAAAAAAAAAAAAAAACAAACCATTGAACTAAAAAATGAAGTTCAAAAACTCCAAGCTTCCAAGTCTTCAGACTTCAAGGAATCAGTCAGTATACCATACTGACATAGTAATATACTATAGTGTAACCACTACACAAGGCAGGAACTGGTAACTGTGAATTTTATATTTTGGCTTGCGAAAGGAGGCAGGGAGAGAATGTCATCACAATGACCACTTGGTCAAGCATGTTGGTAAACTGGGAGCTTACTGAACTGAACAGACAGTAGATGGGTCTTTAACTCCAGCTCCACGTATCTTTCCCACTTGTATTCTCTGCAGTATTAACACCAACTGCACCCCAAGTCAGCAGCGAGGAGGCGCTCTCTGTAAGTGAGTTGGGTGATCACATTCCCACAATGCTCCCAGAGAACAGCACACTCTGGGCTCCAGTGGACACTCAGCCCCACGGCCCACGTCTGTGCCACCTGCCGGAGGTCGGGGCTTTGGCAACCACTGATGCAGCGGCTGCCCCCTTCCTGTGCCCCCCGCCAGCCGGACCTCAGGACGTGTGCTGTCTGCAGTGCTCCCTCCTCACTGCCCCAGCCTGGCCCTGGTGAGTTTGCATGGATACTGCAGTGAGCACGGAGCAAGACCAAGGACGTGACTGGCGACAGAGGAAGGAAGGGACCTGTGGCCCTGTGAGTTGAGCTGCAGCTGTGGTGTGTGAGCAGCCACTCTGGCCACAGGTGCATTCGCAGGTAGGTGGAGGCCACCAGCACTGGGCAGGGGCCACAGCCTCAGTGATGGCTCCAGGCCATGGAAAATGCCCGTTGTTCCTACACCAGTGACAGCCATGGGCAGCCACTCTCACTGTGGGAGAGGAAACACGTCTCTCTACAACCCTATGTGGAGGCAGAACTTTGGAAACCTGCTTTGGAAAATATTTTTTCTTCTGAATTAAACATCCTAAGGAATTTTTAAAAAACGCTACAGGCTAACAGAACTTTGATCTTCAGAAACTTTTATCAGAATCTTCAAAAATTAAGGAAAATTTGACAGGACCAAAATCAGGTTTTATAGAAATGGCTTTGAGAAGAAATTTGGCAGAAAATTTCTCTGATAAAGTAGAACAATTTGACAAAAAGAATTAGCAAGAAAATCCATGATCACACGTCCTCAGATATTGTAACTATTATATTTGGGGTACCACTACTAAGCACAGAAAACTCCAGCTAAACCCTGGGACACCCCACAGAATCTCGTGAGTAGCCACCGTCCTTGTGCTGACGGCCAGTACAGGCGGCCGTGGTGCTTATCTAACGTCCCATGAGCCCCACTACCGCGTGCGGCAGACAGCGACAGCTGGGTTCCCTGTGTGGACAGCCTTCCTGAATTTCCTGACTCTGAAAACAGAACTTCGATGGCGTTTCAGATGAACGTGGGGACAGTCTACACCTCCTCACATGCTGGCCTCCCAGGTGGGCTCCAGGTCGTGCCCTGGCTGCCCCACTTCCGATCCAGCTCCTTCTATGGCCTGGAAGAACAGCAGAGCGTGGCCCAAGTGCCTGGGCCCCCGCCAAGAAGCTTTGACCTGGCCCAGCCCTGACCTGTGCTGCCTTTTGGGAAGTGAACAAGCAGATGGATGATCTCTCTCTCTCTCTCTCTCTCTCTCTCTCTCTCTCCTCCTCTGTAACTCTGCCTTTCAAATAAATAAATATTAAAAAGATAAAAAATTAAAAATTAAAAATATTAGAGAATGCTTGTGAATTTTTTGCAGGTCAGAGCTCACTTCTGTTAAGCCACCTTTTTCATTCTTTTGTAGTGGGTTGTTCAGGGCGTCCATACAGCAGACGAATGAATGTAAGAAGTATGTAGCTCCTTCTGTAGGCTGTGGTCAGCTTCGTGGGCAGCCTGGCTCGGCTGTGGCCCCCACTGTGTGACACGTGGCTGTAAAGGTGTTTCTGGATGTGATTGACGTTGACAATCAGTTGCCTCTGAGCAGATGACCCCAGTGAAATGCTAATGTTTCCTAAAGAGGAAGTAATTCTCCCTTAAGAGGGAAAAACAGAAACCCACATGGCCAGAAGAGGCTACCACCCTGTGGAATCTGGACTCAAATGGTAACAGTAGCTCTCACCCACTCTTACCTAAATCCCCAGACTGCTGGCTCGCCCTGCGCATTCCAGGATGCCAGCCCCACAATGCCATGAGCCAACTCCAATGCATAAGTAAATAGTGCCTATCTTTATCACTTATATCCATCATCTGTAATCTACATGTTGTCTGTCTAGCTGTTGGTCTGTGCAGCCATCTACCTACCTACCCCCCTCTATCTGTCACATACGTGTCTATGTCCTTTTGGCTCTGTTTTCGGGAGAACCCTGGTCAGCACAGGGCCTGCGAACCGCCTCATGACTGACACACACACCGAAGACCTCACTTGTCCATTACCCTCAGTTCAGTGTCCATAGCTGCACACCCCCCCCCCCCCACTGCTTCTGGCCCCTTCTACTCGATACAAACACAGGTCATGTCTTCTGTTTGGGGCGCTTATCAAGGAATAATGAATTAAATGAGACTAAGATACAATGAGGAAAATAATTCTAGTGCCATTTATATTAGGTAGTTTATTTCAAAGCCAAATAAAAATAACTTTGGGACTTTTACTGTTTAGAATCATCCGCTCAATTGCTTGCCTTCACTAACAGTTCTAAGGACTGAATCTTTCGCATGGAAAAGAAAGCTGAGTATTGCCCAGGGCCCTGACAGCCAATAACCAGGACAGAATTTCAGAAAGCTCGTGGAAAATGGAGTTAGAACGTAAGTTTATTTTAGTTCAGAAGACGGACTCCATACCTAGCCCACCTGTCCATGACGTTTTTGAAGAGCCCCTGGCGTCACGGAGGCCCGGCTGGGTCCCCCCGGGCGCCTGCTGCCCTGCTTCCTCTCGGGGCTGAGGCAGTCGATGGCCGGTCGTCAGGCAGTTACAGATACAGAGCCCAGCACCAGAGCGGATAGAAGGGTACTGAGTGCTCACCGACAGCGTCCTGTGTGTCTGACCCCCAGCTAAATGAAGTAGATTAACCTCTGAAGTCCCTAGGAGAGCGGTCTCGTTTCCATGTGTGCTGTAGGTGTGTCAGTGTCTGACGGCCACTGGGACAACCTGCCACGGCTCGATGACGTGGAATAGCACAGCTCTTCCCCTTGTGCAGCCTGCGGTTCAGGAGCGCAGAGTCCAGACTGGGGTGCAGTGCGGGTATCCGGAGGCCAGCGCCTCCTCCGGGCACCAGGGAGACTCCATCTTCTGCGGGCTGCCAGCAAGCCTTTCCCCATCTTCCAGGCTGTGGCACGTCCACCTTCACATCTCTGTCCTCTCTGCCAAGCCTCCCTGGGGCCCCTCTTATGAGGCCACCTGTGGTCAGCCCCAGGGCCTCCCTGGGCAGGCAGGGGTGATCTCCCCATCCAAGATCCGTGGCCTATTCACATCTGCTATGTCCCCTTTGTCTCACGAGGAGACAGGAATTGAAGCAGGGAGGGGTAACTCTGGGAGTCGCTTCTCAGCCCAGCACCAGAGATACCAAGTGCCTGGGGCCTGGCCAGGGTGCCAGTGGCAGGAAACAGTGGCACCTGGACCCCTAGCCGACCCTTCCAACTGCCTTGCACTTGACCCCTGGGGCTCCTGACCCAGCCTGGGTATTAGCATGTCCATGCAGGGATGCCAGCCTGAGAAGTCCACAGAACAGGCTGCGGGGAGAGCAGAGCTAAGTGTGCTGCTCACTGCCTAGCCACGGGCCCCACCGGGACCAGCTTAGCCTTGCCGTGGGCGGCACAGCAACAGGCTGTGTATGAGGGTTTTGCTGTCCAGTTTTCGATGAGGGCCGGTGTGTGATTAGCACTGGGAAAGCTTCCCAACGGGATAGCTCAGGAGAGGTACACTCCACAAATCCCGGCTCAGAGGCATCCAGTGTCAGGTCTCAGAAACTCCGCAGCCTGGTCACCATGGCAGCGAACTTGGGAGGAATCACTGAAACCAGCAGTAATGCTACTTACGAGTTTCATCTTCCTGGACAGGAGTCTTCCACAGTGAAGTCACGCAGGTCAGAACAGTGGGACAGAAAATTGATGCTGAAGTAAACAGTGAGTTAATGCGCGGGTGTGGACATCTTGGTTCTCAACACTCAGCCCAACAAAAATTCCTGAATGAATCCGTTGAAAACAGAGCATGCCAAGGTGCGAGGCCTTTGCCTCCAGGAGGCCCCAGCCTCACGGAAAACCCAGAGTCACTCCCAGACACCGACAGAGCAATGGCGAGGAGGCTGGGGGCTGCCCGGTAGTTCACTGGGAAGGCAGCTGTCACAGTAGGACGCTGTCTCTGCACGACTTCCGAAAGCCACGGCCTGAATGACCACCACGGGTGTGTTCCCGGGGCAGGAAATGTGGATGTGGAGATGGGAGAGGGGTGCTCGGTCGGCGCAGCAGCAGGCCTCGCGGGAACCGTCCTGCTCCAGGCCAGCACGGCGTTTGAATGTAAATTAGCGAGAAGAGGCCGGCGTCCTGGCTTAACAGGCTAATCCTCCACCTTGCGGCGCCGGCACACCAGGTTCTAGTCCCGGTCGGGGCGCCGGATTCTATCCTGGTTGTCCCTCTTCCAGGCCAGCTCTCTGCTATGGCCCGGGAAGGCAGTGGAGGATGGCCCAAGTGCTTGGGCCCTGCACCCGCATGGGAGACCAGGAGAAGCACCTGGATCCTGGCTTTGGATCAGCACGATGCGCCGGCCGCAGTGGCCATTGGAGGGTGAACCAACGGCAAAAAGGAAGACCTTTCTCTCTGTCTCTCTCTCTCACTATCCACTCTGCCTGTCAAAAATAAAATTAAAAAAAAAAAAAAAATTAGTGAGAAGAGCGTTTGTGTCACCGGGCAGCCCTGTTTGCAGTGAGAGCTCGGCCTGTGGCAATGCCGTAGACACGCAGGTCTTCACGGCTCACTGCCACTCACTCAGCACCTGCCTGTCGCTCGTGCACGTTAGATACGCACCGCACACAACAGAAACCCTGTGGCCCCATCAGACAGGTGCCCGAGTCAAGACCCTCTCCAGGGTTTGAGCACTTACTTGGCCAAAGCCGTGCAGTGAGTGGCTGGACAC
Organism: Lepus europaeus; assembly: GCF_033115175.1. Lineage (NCBI taxonomy): Eukaryota > Metazoa > Chordata > Mammalia > Lagomorpha > Leporidae > Lepus > Lepus europaeus. Next base: position 3,277,770 of record NC_084841.1, read on the forward strand.
TAAGACACGAAGTTCTTGCATAATACCACACTGCCCCCTAGTGTTTCCAGAGAGAAGGTCTCTCAGCTACTGCTTCCTGTAGTACCATGGTCTGCACGTTATGTTCACATAAAAATACATTGTCCAATGCACTCTATGCATTTTTCTTTCTGTCCCCAAGAACAGGTGAGAATCCCTCCCCAGAAAGCTCTCTTCCCTGAAAACCCAGATCTCCCACCAAGCACAGGGTGCCCTTGCTGCCCAAATTCTTTCCATATTTGGCTTAAGCTCTCCTCGCCACGCTTCCCTGGGGCCAGTGCCAAGGCTCACCTGCCCTCACCGAGCCAATAATCTAAGGGCAGATACCTTTGCCAAAACCGCCCTGCTCCAGGAGACTGCCACCCTAACAACTCTGTTCTCGACAAAATCCTTCCTTGGCGTCCAATTCAAAACTCAGAGCGGCTCTCCTGCATAGAGCGACCCTGACTCCCGGTGAAACCGCAGCCCTGTCCTGCTCCGTTGCTTTGCCTCAGGGCCCCGTATGGAGCAAGCAGCTCCTGCAAGGCTTCCTGGTTGGCGCACGACCTCCACCACCACCTGCCTAGAGCAGTGCCTGGCCCGGAGCAGGTGTGCAGCCTGTTCCCATTAGACCAAGAAAGGGTGGGCAGGGACACACTGCTTTCTAACATGAGCCTTTGCTTTTCTGGTGAGCTGTTGCATGAGGAAACCATGCATTTCATTCCTAGAACACGTGGAATTTTCATTAAACCCAGTGGGAAATAGGAATCTCCCCTCAAAATCCAACAGTAAAGACTTTGGATAAGTCTGTGTTGGAAACAGAAAATCTGGCAGGAGCGAGGATTTTCTTCCCTTGCTAAATTAGTACCACTTGGTCAAGGACAATAGATCATGCTCGTCAAGTCTGAAATGTATGGATTCCTTTTGCTTTTGTCAAATTTTTGATCCATGAGTTAAACATATTTCTTGAAGGAAACGAGACCGTCTGCTTCGTGTTGCTATTTATCAATGAAAACCAAAGTGCTTTATCAGTGACACTGCAGTGCACAGAATGCTGGGTACGTGAGTCAGTAACACGCACCCCCACTGCAGAGCCAGAGAATCTGGAATCCAAGTGAAGAGGAGCTTCACGCACAGAGACGTGCACACCCAGTGGTATCTGAGCAGAGCACTGCTCCCCACCCTCCCTGGCTGGTATCTGAGCAGAGCACCGCTCCCCACCCTCCCTGGCTGGTATCTCAGCAGAGCACTGCTCCCCATCCTCCCTGGCTGGTATCTCAGCAGAGCACTGCTCCGCACCCTCCCTGGCTGGTATCTGAGCAGAGAGCACCGCTCCCCACCCTCCCTGGCTGGTATCTGAGCAGAGCACTGCTCTCCACCCTCCCTGGCTGGTATCTGAGCAGAGAGCACTGCTCCCCACCCTCCCTGGCTGGTATCTGAGCAGAGAGCACTGCTCCCCACCCTCCCTGGCTGGTATCTGAGCAGAGAGCACTGCTCCCCACCCTCCCTGGCTGGTATCTCAGCAGAGCACCGCTCCCCACCCTCCCTGGCTGGTATCTCAGCAGAGCACTGCTCTCCACCCTCCCTGGCTGGTATCTCAGCAGAGAGCACCGCTCCCCACCCTCCCTGGCTGGTATCTGAGCAGAGAGCACTGCTCCCCACCCTCCCTGGCTGGTATCTCAGCAGAGCACCGCTCCCCACCCTCCCTGGCTGGTATCTCAGCAGAGCACTGCTCTCCACCCTCCCTGGCTGGTATCTCAGCAGAGAGCACCGCTCCCCACCCTCCCTGGCTGGTATCTGAGCAGAGCACCGCTCCCCACCCTCCCTGGCTGGTATCTCAGCAGAGCACCGCTCCCCACCCTCCCTGGCTGGTATCTGAGCAGAGAGCACTGCTCCCCACCCTCCCTGGCTGGTATCTCAGCAGAGAGCACTGCTCCCCACCCTCCCTGGCTGGTATCTGAGCAGAGCACTGCTCTCCACCCTCCCTGGCTGGTATCTGAGCAGAGCACTGCTCCCCATCCTCCCTGGCTGGTATCTGAGCAGAGAGCACCGCTCTCCACCCTCCCTGGCTGGTATCTGAGCAGAGAGCACTGCTCCCCACCCTCCCTGGCTGGTATCTCAGCAGAGCACCGCTCCTCACCCTCCCTGGCTGGTATCTCAGCAGAGCACCGCTCCCCACCCTCCCTGGCTGGTATCTGAGCAGAGAGCACTGCTCCCCACCCTCCCTGGCTGGTATCTCAGCAGAGCACCGCTCTCCACCCTCCCTGGCTGGTATCTGAGCAGAGAGCACTGCTCCCCACCCTCCCTGGCTGGTATCTCAGCAGAGAGCACTGCTCCCCACCCTCCCTGGCTGGTATCTCAGCAGAGCACCGCTCCCCACCCTCCCTGGCTGGTATCTGAGCAGAGCACTGCTCCGCACCCTCCCTGGCTGGTATCTCAGCAGAGAGCACCACTCCCCACCCTCCCTGGCTGGTATCTGAGCAGAGAGCACTGCTCCCCACCCTCCCTGGCTGGTATCTCAGCAGAGCACTGCTCTCCACCCTCCCTGGCTGGTATCTCAGCAGAGAGCACCACTCCCCACCCTCCCTGGCTGGTATCTCAGCAGAGAGCACCACTCCCCACCCTCCCTGGCTGGTATCTGAGCAGAGCACTGCTCCGCACCCTCCCTGGCTGGTATCTCAGCAGAGAGCACTGCTCCCCACCCTCCCTGGCTGGTATCTGAGCAGAGCACTGCTCCGCACCCTCCCTGGCTGGTATCTCAGCAGAGCACTGCTCTCCACCCTCCCTGGCTGGTATCTGAGCAGAGCACCGCTCCCCACCCTCCGTGGCTGGTAACTGAGCAGAGCACCGCTCTCCACCCTCCCTGGCTGGTATCTGAGCAGAGCACCGCTCCCCACCCTCCCTGGCTGGTATCTGAGCAGAGAGCACTGCTCCCCACCCTCCCTGGCTGGTATCTGAGCAGAGCACTGCTCCCCACCCTCCCTGGCTGGTATCTCAGCAGAGCACTGCTCCCCACCCTCCGTGGCTGGTATCTGAGCAGAGCACTGCTCCCCACCCTCCCTGGCTGGTATCTCAGCAGAGAGCACTGCTCCCCACCCTCCCTGGCTGGTCGCTTGAGCTGCATTTCCCAATCCATTACGCTCCAGTGCTCATTTCTGTTCAGTGATGCTGGACTAAAGTCTGTTTTATGAACCAGCTTGTAATATGCATTGTGAAAGACACAACGATGATACGTGGGTCTCAGAAGTGATGACCTGTACATTAAATACAGTAGAGCCTGAGCTTGAAAGAGACAGCACATACAGCACACGGCCATGTAAGGACCTGGCTGTGTTCTCAATGCGACAGGAGTCACCAGGACACAGCAATTAGCTGAAGCTGGGTAACTAGGGATAAATCATGGGAGAAGTGGGACCTGAGCAGGAAGTGCCAGATGGCAGGACTAGGGTAGACGTTAGGAGATGTTTGGAGCAAGGGCACAGGCTGAGATGCCCACGGCACGAGCGGGCACTGGGAGTCGCTGTAATGTACTAACTGATAATAAGGCTTCAAGAATGTGGTGGAGTGAGTGGGGAGGGTGTGAGCCCCTTTGGGGGTTGGTAGATGACCTTAGTGACAGAGCTGTTGGAAAAAGAAAAATAACTTTTTTTCTAATTGCTTTAAAGAGGAAGCTAGTTCTCTGAGGTCAGGTGGGACGAGAAGAGTGAGGTGACATCAAGAGGGGCAGGTGTGCTGCCAATACCTGTAGTACCGGAGCCCACCTGAGCCAGCAGGGGGCAGTGTGGGTAGAAGGAAGAAGAGGAAGGCCGAGGGAGGAGGAAACAGCAGGGAAGTAGGAGTGGACAGGGAGAGAAGGAGGCAGCGTGGTCGGCGCCGTGGCTTAACAGGCTAATCCTCCGCCTTGCGGCGCCGGCACACCGGGTTCTAGTCCCTGTTGGGGCGCCAGATTCTAGCCCGGTTGCCCCTCTTCCAGGCCAGCTCTCTGCTATGGCCCGGGAAGGCAGTGGAGGATGGCCCAAGTCCTTGGGCCCTGCACCCGCATGGGAGACCAGGAGAAGCACCTGGATCCTGGCTTTGGATCAGCACGATGCGCCGGCCGCAGCGGCCATTGGAGGGTGAACCAACGGCAAAAAGGAAGACCTTTCTCTCTGTCTCACTATCCACTCTGTTCCAAAAAAAAAAAAAAAAAAAAAAAAAAGCAGGCGGCGGATTGAGCAAGAGTTTGGGTGTTTGCATTTCTTCTTCCAAAGCAACAGGAGACTGTGCCAAGCCGGGTGCACCCAGGCTGTTAGGCCAGCAAGAGGAGCCCCAGGGAAGGGGCCACTGCACAGAGCCTGCTGCTGACGGCATCGAAGGCTGGAGGCTGCCCGAGCCCTGGGCTCCAGGTTTACCTCTGACACGACTCCCTCAGGAGCTGCACTTCCACCACCAACCACAGGAAGCGGGAGCAGGTGGTGTCAGGAACACGGCTGCACTCCAGACTCAGAAAGCCGCTTCTGGAGGCCCGGACAATGCAGCGACACAGCCGCCTGCCAGCAGAGATGGCCAGGGCAGCGCGGCCTCCCTCCTGCCTGGCAATGCTCCTGAGACGCCATCCATCTCTCACAAGCTCAGTCTGCCCACAGCCCCAGCCAGGACGCAACGGGAAGAGAAGAAGGCCCTCCCAGCCCCAGCCTCCGGAAACCCAGGAGCCCCTGATACGGTGACTCCACATCCCACACTCGGTGGCGTCTGCCCTGAGCAGGTCCGCCTCGGGGCAAGCCCATGTGGTTGGATCCATCTTTAATCTCCAGCTGGGACCCATGGCCATCTTGTCCCTAAGCCCACAGAGAAAGCACAGGATGACTTGGGAAAAGGCTGTCTGACCTTTAAGCGGCTGTCCGTCTGGTGCCTTGGTCCTAGGGAATGTCTCTGAAACTGGTGCCCTCTAGTGACAGAGAATGAGAATGCCAACGTCTGCCATTCTCAGCAGGTGTTGAGAGCCCACACCACCTGACCCAGTTTGCCCAAACCAATGTCCCTCCGACCCTAGTGTAGCATTGTTGCCATACAGTCCATGATGCATTGGCCGGCTTTCTTCTACAAACGTGTAAGTGAATCACATTAATACAACTAAATAAATAATAATAATTAAAAAAAACCCTGCAGCCCATTTCAATCAGTGAGTCTTCTCTCTCAGGGTCAGATGCTACACGGTGACTCTAGGTGTGTGAAAATCTGATCCTATTTACGGGCCCAGAGGCAGTGAGAGGGGGTAAGTGGGTGTGAGGGGACCTGGCCTTCTGTGCAAGGGAGCTGGCAGGTGGGGGTGGGGTTGGTCTCATAAAAGGAAGAAGAGCTTCTCTTAGTAAGGGAATGCCCCCATTCCAGTTCTACTCCTGCTCCTAACCCAACCACTGTGCCCTGTATCTGACGAAGGCGACCTGGAGAAGGTGTGCATTCACCCAACGCCACAGTTCAGCAGCAGGCACAGCTGGACCCCACTTTGGAGGTTTGGCTGTGCTGGGCCTGCGTGGTCTGCAAGAGATAAGCAGCATCCTGGAAGCTTGTCATGTGATGTACCTCATGGCGAGAAGGTGAAGTCGCAAGCCCGGGGCCACCTCCTCCCCTGAGGCTGCAGCGCCACGCAGCCTTCTGGCAGCTGGCCTCTGATGCCGGGACCCTCCCCCCAACAACAGGAGGCAGGCCACAGATGCCAAGACCATCCCCAAACACAAGGCAGGCCACAGACGCCGAACCTTCCCCGACAGGAGGCGGCATCCGCTGCTCGCACTCGGGTGCTCCTCACCACCGGCTTCAGCGGAGCGTGCAGTGATGTCTGACCAGGCTCCCACCACCACGTCTTTGAAAGCCAGAAGGGAGGGCAACCGTCCTCTCCCACTTCCTCTCCCTCCCACACGGCCTGTGAGTGTCCGAGCTGGGTTTGAAGCAAGGACGGCCTTGGCACTTGCACTTTCAGTCCCTGCCCAGGATCTGAGCTGTCTTCCACAGTCCTGCTCAGAGCCTAGTTCCCGATTTTCAGAGATTTCAACCTAAACCAGAACAGATCGTTTAATTTCATTCTTCAAAGCCCATAAAGTCACTTACTGCATAGGAAAGCCCTTGTTTTAACTGAAATTCAGAATCTAACGACCAATTCAACAGGGTGCAGCTAAGAGACATTTGGGGTTGGTTCATTCTTTCCTTTTTTTAAACTCCTGAAGAATATCAAGCTACTTTCCTCACCCTGCTGCACGCTGAATGATCGTCTAAACACCTAAGACCGCCACCGGTGTCTTGGCTGTTTTGCGAGGGTTCAGCACAGGCTTCTGCAAATCAGGGTTGAGGATGTGGCCACAGGACACTGCTGGCCCAAGACGTCTGGTGTCCGTTTATCTAAAATTGAACAGCTGCTGGACATCTGTTTAAATGAGAAACCTTTTCAGTGTTTTCTCCTTGGCAGTGACTTTCTGTCCAGAGAGAGGACACAATGTGCTTAGCCTGAAACCCACCCAGTGCGCTACTGTAGCCATTCCTGTCACTAACAGCAGAGCCTTGAAATTGTAACTTCTAAGAAACTCAAACCTTGTTCCTTTTCAAAACGTCTGTCCTCCTGGGGTCCAGATACTTGTCTCGCGGGACCTCCCCTCGTTCAGTCTTCTAAGAAAGTCAACGACCTCTTCTCAGCCACAAGCATCCTGGAAGTGGAGCATATTTGCCTTCCAGCCCAAAGCTCACTCCAGGTTCCCGGCTCAGCCAATGCCCACATCCCAGCCCTGCATCATCCCTCCTGGTTCCCGGCTCGGCCAAAGCTCACATCCCAGCCCTGCATCGTCCCTCCTGGTTCCCGGCTCGGCCAATGCCCACATCCCAGCCCTGCATCGTCCCTCCTGGTTCCCGGCTCGGCCAAGGCCCACATCCCAGCCCTGCATCGTCCCTCCTGGTTCCCGGCTCGGCCAATGCCCACATCCCAGCCCTGCATCGTCCCTCCTGGTTCCCGGCTCGGCCAAGGCCCACATCCCAGCCCTGCTTTGTCCCTCCTTCCTGGTGCAGGCTGGAATTCTATCCTTCCTTTAATCCAATACACAACCTACACGACCATCCAGCCTCACATTCTGCTTCCCGGCGCCCCTGGGTGACTAGGCTGGGACCCGGATGGTAACCCTCACTGGGCACACACTTCTGTTGCCTTCTTCTAGTCCTTTTTTAAAAAAAATTTTTTTATTTGAAAGACAGAATTACAGAGAGAGGTAGAGACAGAGAGAGAGAGAGGTCTTCCATCCACTGGTTCACTCCCCAGATGGCCGCAACGGCCAGAGCTGCACCGATCAGAAGCCAGGAGCTTCTTTCGGGTCTCCCACATGGGTGCAGGGGCCCAAGGACTTCAGCCATCTTCCACTGCTATCCCAGGCCATAGCAGAGAGCTGGATGGGAAGAGGAGCAGCTGGGACTAGAACTGGCGCCCATATGGGATGCCAGCGCTTCAGGCGAGGGCTTTAACCTGCTGTGCCACAGCACCGGCAGCCCTGCTCTTCTAGTCCTTTTCACCTGGAAACATTTGCATGAAAATCTGACAGCACCATTCCACCTTCTAACACTCTTCCGACGTCTACAGCATTGTAGCCTTCCTTCCAAGCTGTCCTGTGATCTGGCCTGCATCCACTCCCTGAACTCAGTCACTCCACAAGTGCCCTCCTGCCCACCACACTCTGGGCAGTAAATATTTCAGGGAGAGAGACATGGGGATCGCAGCACAAAGCCCCAGGGCACGGGATTCTGGAAGGGTCCAACCCAGGAGACAGGAGCAGCCTGTCGGTGGTGGTGGTGGGGGGCACCCAGGGAGAGGGCTCAGGCCAGGCAGGACAGAGTCCAGGTGCTGCTGTTGGTTGTGTGGGACGAAGACTTGGTGCTGCTATGTGCAACCTCTGCCTTCAAAAACCAAAACTCCCCTTGACTCCACAGTCCCCTTTCCAGCCACAAGACAGCAACCGCCACGGGGCAGGGCTGTGGCTCTCAAAGGGGTGGTTTTGTGTCACCCCCGCCCCCACCCAGGGCACATCTGGCGAGGTCCCAAGGCGTCATGCTCAGGGTGCGCTGCTCTGTGTCCAGTGGGCAGAGGGCAGGGATAGTGTTGACCCCCTCCTCGCCCCCACAATGCACAGGGCAGCCCCTGCCCCACCCAAACGGGCTGCCCCTCCAGATGGAAGCCACGCCAGAGCTGGGACACCCTGACGTCGAGGAGAAGCTGTGTGTTGTGAATGCTGACGCCAAGAGGCCGTCAGGGACCACGTTCAGGGGGCCACTCCGCTCAGGTCCTAGAGCAGCACACCCATGCCAAGCTCGCAAACGCAGGAGGATATTTCTTTAGGTGTCTGGGGCCGAAGCTACCAGGAGGTAATTGTGTGTCAGCCGCGTGAAGGATTCACCTGTCCTTACATTCAGTAACCGTGCAAAGATGGCGGTGACATCTGTTGCCCACGGATGTAGTTCAGGAGATGTCCTGGTTAACCTCGTGCAGACCGCTCCCTCCTGGTGACGGTGAAGAGGGCCTGAGGGGGTGCTCACTTCGCAGAGGCGGCCTGCGGTCAGCCTGAGGCTCCACGAGAGAGAGGCAATGTGCAACACGGTCCTGTGTGGCCAGAATCAGGACAGACAGGGAGCAGAGTGGCGACCTCTAGAGCAAGCGCCAGGTGAAGGGGAGATGGCACCCAGGCCTGCACGCTAGCCCAACAGCAAGGCTTCGAGAGCTGGCATTACAGGGGAAATGTGTTCATTCTGGCACACTTCAAAGTGCTCCTGAGTGTGCCCCATGATCCCGGCTCAGGAGCTGAACACAGCCCCTGGGTGTTGAGGGCCAGCAGGCCTCGTCAGAGAGGGTGGCTGCAGGGCCACTCCCGCACATGCTCTGTGCCTCCAGTCTCTGCCCACCCAAGGGCCCTGCACCTGCTTGAATGCTTTGCTGTTGCCGCTGCCTTCTTATTGTTCTTGCATTTTGAGCAGGGGGATTCGCTTTGCACTTGTATTTTGCACTCGGTCCTACAAATGACATAATTGGTGCTGGCGTGGGGAGGAGCTAGTGGCAAGCTGGGCCTGTCGCACAGGTTCTTCAAGGTGGAAGAGGCCAGCCTGGTAGTGAGGGTCCGGCCGATTAAAGGGCTACACAGGACACTGGGGAGAAGGGCCAGCAGCCTCGGGCAGGTCCTGGACCTTGAACTCCGTGGGGGCCCGTGTTGCCCATCTCCTTCTCACTGGGGTTCCACAGCAGCACCAGCAAACATTTGCTGCAGGATAAATGAACACTGCGGGGATAAATAAGGAGAGGTGACTGCAAAGGGTCACTGCAACGCAGCTGCTCTGGGAAGCAGCATGGAAATGCTAACAGGCCCCACTGGAGAAACCGGGATCCTGGCGATGTGTGTGGACAGGAGACAGGAACACGGTAGGGTGGAGGTGAGGGGGAGGCTGGAGAGTGGCATTTCAACCAGGTTCTGCAGACAACAGGGACTGCCCACACAGGCCCACGGGAAAGAGTGGCCCAAAGGGGGTGGGAGATATTAGGCCATGGTTTCCATGGGGCTGCACCCGTGACATTAGATAGGGAAATTTCTGCAAGTCCAGTCCCCCACACTGGACCATGAGAGAGGGCACAGGCACCAGGTGGGGGGAGGACGGCACTGGGCTCAAACTCCTAGCCCTGCCACTCTCTCCCTGCGGCACACAAGGTGAGCCACTTAGTCCCTCCATGTCCGAGTTACTCGTCGGTAAAGCAACAAGCTGCTGGAAGCAGCGAGTTCGCCGAGCAGAATGCCACGTGCTAGGCCACGTGCTGGGCGTGGCCTCGGGCTGTGAGCTATGGCAGAGGTTATGACAGCAGATCCCCGCACCCGAGCGCTCAGGCGCTGGACAGGTCTGACGGAAAGGCAGGCTCTGAACAAAACAACAGTGAAATCACTCATGTGTGCTCTGTCAGTCTTAGAGTGTGATCCACACACCATGTGTGTGTGCAAGACGCCTTGGGGTGCGAGCTGGAGGGTCTGAGCGCTTCGCACGCGGCTGAGGGCTGAGTGACAGGAGGAACCACCGCAGAGGGCATGGAGAGGGGGAGAGTGTGCGCAGACTGGCTGGCGCGAGGGCACCCAGGGGAGCCTCACCCTCCACGGCAGGGGGCTTGGACTTTGTTTCTGGCACAGGCGAGACCTTGCATTAGCACCTCAGGCCTGCCCTCACCTGCCTGAATCTCAGGTGTTTATGGCCGATGGCAAGGGCAGCGCCAAGCAGGGCACAGCGGGGCTGGACTGCAGGGCCGTGCTCCCTGCAGTGGCCAGGAGCACACTCACAGGGCAGTGACAGCGAGGGCTGTGGTGGCAAGGGGGTGATGCTTACATGTGGGGAGGGGAACCGGCCAGAAGGGAAGGGTCAAGAACAACAGCGACCTGGGACTGGTGCTGTAGTGCAGAGAGCTAGGCTGCCGCCTGCAGTGCCGGCATCCCATGTGGGCACAGGTTCGAGTCCCAGCTGCTCTTCTTCCCATCCAGCTCTCTACTATGGCCTGGGAAAGCAGTGGAAGATGGCTGAAGTCCTTGGGCCCTGCACCCACGTGGGAGACCCAGAAGAAGCTCCTGGCTTCAGATCAGCACAGCCCTGGCTGTTGAACCATCTGGGGAGTGAACCAGCAGATGGAAGTGTCCCTCTGTGTCTGTCTGTCTGTCTGTCTCTCTCCTCCTCTGTCCCTCCCCCCCTGCCTCCCTCTTCCTCTCTCTGTAACTCTGCCCTTCAAATAAAATAATTATTGGAAAAAAAATGACATCAACATAAGACAAAATTGACATGGAAAACAGTGCAAGGAGACTTCTCAGAGGAAGTGGACTTGAGTGGACCTTGGGGAACTGGTTGGCTTTAGGATCTGGGATGACAAGGTGGGCAGGGGAAGGGCACGTGGATACCTGATGTATCCCTAGAACGCCCTCCTGGAGCGTGCATTGTGAAGGCCATGAGCTGGAGAGCTGGGCACCCCCACACGGCCAGTGCCCCCGGGAGGGAGAGAGATGTAGGCACGTGCCAAACACTGTAACTTGGAAAGGTGGCACTGGGCATGGCGCACTCACGGGGCACTTCCAGCACTGATGGACACTGATGGACGCGTCACCGCCCTCCTCTGCGGGCTTCATGCTCCGGCCCTCTCTTCCTGTGCTGCAATCCTGGGTCTCCCGTCCCTCGGAGCCCACACAAAGCCCGGTTCCCTGTTCCCTGCCAAGCACCTGCTCCCACACAGAGGGGGTGGGGGGTGGAGGCTTTCCCTTCACCCCAGCAGCCCAGTCACCATCCACCAGCCAGCGTGTTGGCTGCGGAGCACAAGCAATGGCCTTCCAGGGCGCCTGATCTAGGGCTCCAGTCACAGCCCAAGAGCAGAGAAGGGGCTGGCGGAGGCCCTGCACCTTCAGCACACTGCTCTGTGGTGGAGGGGGTGGGGTGGGAGGGAGCCAGTGGTGGTGCGTTGGTGCCTGGGCTGCAGTCCCCAGATGTCTGGAGGGAGGAGGGGCAAGGAGAGAGCAGCAGGGCATCACAGAGGGAGCTGCAAGGAGCCATGGCCCCAGAGGGAACAAGACAAGAGGAAGGAATGTGCAAACACAGCAGCTGGGAGGGGGCCCAGAGCTCACACTCAGGCCTCTAAGGAGCGCCCTGCTGGCTGGGGTCTGTGCTCTTGGAGCTGCCTGTCCAGCCTTTGTGGGGGTCTCAAGAGGTGACCAGGAAGCTGGTTCCGCAAGGGTCAGCGGAACTGCAGGTGGGACTCCCAAGCTGCTCCAGGGCTGCGCTGCCACTGCCCCGTGAAAGCAGGCAGAGCAGCAGCCCCGGCCCTCCTCCATCTTCCGGTCACCTTCCAGCACGGTGGCCGGCTGCACAGGCCTCTGGCGGGCAAGGCAACCACGCAGCTCCCATAAGACGGAGCAAAAGAGCCAAGGGCTGGGCTGGGGGTAGTGACTTAACCCAGGCTCAGGGCCTGACAGTCAGCAGGAAGTGACGAGGAGCAGGGGCGGACCCGAGGGCCAGCCCTCTTCTGCTGGCTCACCTGCTGGAATGCAATCACCTGACAGGGCACAGCCACGGGGAGGTGCTGGACGCCTGAGGAAAACGGGACAGGTCTTGGAGAGAGGCTGCCATCGGCTGCCATGGGTGCGTGCACAGTCAGGCAAAGCCACGCCTTTCCGCTGCCCACGGCTGGCCCCCTGATGGGGCTCCAAGAGCAACTCTTCACTCCTGGCTGCAGCTCACCTGCCCAGCCCTGGCGACAGGGCACACCCTGGGCCTCCTCTCCTCCCTCAGCTGTCCTGCTGGGTCCTGGGGTCTCTCCCGAAGCTGCCTGCGGCTGGCACACAGCACCCCCGTGCTGGGGAACATATGGTTCAGTGCACGGATGCACCCACTACCCAAGCCTCTCCACCTCCCACCCAGCTGCTCCTGGGCAGCACCACCCAGGACACACACCCAGCTCTCGGAGGTCTACTTGGTGGCCTCTCACTGGCTGTTCTCTCTCCTCTGGGAGGTGGCCAGGCCCTGGCACAGCAACTCCCCCCCACAAGGACTTGGTCCCTCTCTTCCGCCTTCCTTCTTCCCTGCCCGACACTGGGGGCACAGGTTCCTAAGAAAGCCTGCAGGGCACAGCGGAGCACTGTCCCACCCCACGGGGCGGCCCTGTAAACACCTGCTTAACAATCATCCACGTTTGGCACTCAGCCGAAGTTCCCAAACCAACTCCTAGCCCCACCTCCACGCCCCGAGGGGACAGCTGGGGCTGCAGAAATTGCCCAGCCCTGGGACAAATACAACTGCCCTCACCAAAGCAGGCTGTGCTGAAAACGGGAGCCAGTGCCACTTAGGAGTAAGCGTGGCGGCGCCCACACGTAGACAGGGAGGAAGCTCCCACAAATGCTCTCCTCACCAGGTGCCCCAGAGCACCCCACTGCCCTCCCCGGGGGTCTGATGTGTCACAGGGAACATGGGAAATCCCGTTTCTAAAGCACAGGCAGGGAAAGACGGCCACCTTGTGGGCACACGCCAGACTGCGTCCAGGCCTGCAAATTCAGACCCTGCAATTGGACTGGACCCTGGAGTGGCAAACTACTCCTGGAATCCTTTCTCAGGTTGTTATGTTTGATTGCTTCACAACGTCTTTCTTTTACAAAAAACATTATTTGGAAGACAGAGACACAGCACTCCCATCTGCTGGGACTGTCCCCAAATGCCCACGACAGTCAGGTCTGGGTCAGCCGGACGCTAGCAGCACGGAACTCGATCCGGGTCTCCCACGCAGCTGGCAGAGGAAAGTACTTGTGTTCTCACTGCTGCCTCCCGGGACGCGTGATGGTAGGGACTGGAAGTGGGCGTGGGGACCGGCCTCGGACCTAGCACGGGATACGGGCTGCAGGCGAGGCCCCCAGCAGCTTAACTGCTACTCAATCCCTGGCCCACCACCAGCCTTTGAAAGGTCACAGGGTCACTTCTGCTAGGGGAGGGGCCGGAGGGGAGAGGTAGTAAGAACTTCCAGACAGCTGGCTTCACCCTTCGTTCTTCTCACCGTTCCACTACACCTATTGGGCTTTCTGGTGGCAGCACCTGTTGACACATCACCTCTCCCCTCTCAGGTTCCAAAGCTTTAGTTCCAGGTACCAGACGTGAGGAGGGTGTGGGGCAAGAGCTGAGCCCGCCCCAGCAGATTCCTTAAACAGCCCTCTGGGTAAGTCAGGCACAGGGCTGCGGGCAGAGGGTCCTTCAGGTCTTTGCAGCTCGGACAGAAAGACACAAATGTCCTCTTGGAAGCCCCACAAGAGCAGTTGCTTTAAGAAAAACTCTCCTCTCCTTGTTACCTGTGCCGAGGTTGTATCTTAGCGCTTTCCTGCTGCTGCTGACGGGAGGCCACAGACTGGGGGAGCTACGTTAGCGGCCTCCCGGCCTTTCCCTGACATTTCAGTGGAAGACACCATGGCTCCGGCATCGTACGCACCTGCAGACCTCGGCCTGCGTGAACCGGGGCCGCAGCCACGGTGAGCTCTGCTGCTGAGAGCAGTGGCAGCATCCCCGGTGGCCCTGTGGTGGGAGGGGCGTCCTGGAGGCCATTTTCAGCTTGTGCTAATGACTGGCAAACGGGCGCCGGCGGCTCCACCGCCCCCTGTCCGTGGGCTCCGCTCTCCTCTTGTTCCCCTGAACATGCCCATTGCTCCTTGTCTGGCCAGGCTGTGTATTTTGCTACTCGGTCTCCGGTGTCACTGTTAAGTCTGCCTACAAGCAGCTAATAGGATCCACACCACAGCCCGGGCGAGTTGTTTTGAAATCTCCCTCGTGAAGCGAAGTAACTCATCACCTTTAAAACGCGGCCCCTCCTAAGCGTTGGGGCACAGCCACGACGCGGCCAAGTTCTCTACACTGGGATGACAAGGACCGCCTTCTCTCAGTCTCCACAGGGTCCTGTCACGAGGGAGACAGGACCCACGTGACTGAGCATCCGCCAACCCCGGTCTCCATCAGAGGCCGCTACGGTAGGCTGTCACACCTGCTTTTACTGGGCAGAACGTACACTCAGAATGCTTTTCACATTGGTAAAACATCTTTAGAAAGCAGAAACGACAAAGACAAGCAGGTGGTGCAGACGCGTGTGCCAGGGCCTCCGTCCCCTGCGAAGTCTGAACGATTTCCTGGGGCCTTTACAGGAAGCTTGCTGACCCCGGCCCTGGGCGCACCAGACTCTGGTTTCTCTCCCAGGGGGTTGAGACGTGGCCTGAGAAAGGCAGAAACGAATGCATGTTCATTCTGGGAGATGCTCCATTCCCGTCACCTCCAACGAGTCGCAGCGAATCCACGTAGACCTACTATGTGCAGCGCGTTGTAGCATTTAAAAAGGAGACTCACTGGAAGCCGTAAGCATCACCACAGTCCAAGTGCAGCTGTGTTTGAAGAGGTAACACCACGGACCGGGGTTCGGTGCGCAGAGCCGGAAGGGAGGGGCACAGCGGCAGAGGCAGCAGGACACAGCCACGCTCCCCAGTGCTTCGTGCGGCGCTGGGGGCGCCGCCGCCGCCTCCTCCCGCGTTCCCTGGCAGAAGCACTTACCTGGGAAGCGTCAGTCAAGAGAAGTCATTGTGAAGACGAGCTTGCCGGGGTCAGAAGTCGGCGCTGGGAGGCCACCGGGAGCCACGCGGCTGCCCCCCTGCCTGGTGGGTCACCGGGCCTGCCTGCTCACCCGACCCTCCTTTCCCGCTCGCTCTGGGGCTGCTTCGCTCCGCCGTCGAAGGCCGCCAATCTGGCCACCACCGACCGAGCTGCCCCCTCCACCGGGCAGTGTGTGGTAGCCAGGAAGTCAGCACGGAAAGAGGCAGGAAATCTCAAGAAAACCCAGGCTGCTCCGAAAGCGGTGCTTCCGGCTGCAGGGTCCCGGCACCTGCGATGCTCCGCCGAGGGCGAGGCCGGACTCCGGGGGCCTCCGAGCAAGCTGCTGCCGGCGACGGGCCGTGACTTCAGGTGCACGCGGCGCTGGCGAGCGGGAAACCTCGGTCCTGGCCACTGCACCAGGCCCTGGGCCGACGCGAGGCCTTCTCCCTCTCCCCCCGTCCCAGGACACGGTTATCAGGCTGGACAGTGACCAAAAGGCGTGACAAGGTTCTGCCGGGCGCTGCGCTCGGCCCTCGCTGGGTGGCGGCGCCCACAGTCGGGACCTGGAAGCCGCCGCGGCAATGGGCACAGAAGCGCCAGCGTAGCGCGACTGAAGGGGAGCGGACATTAGCGGCGGAGCCCGAGCAGCCGGCACCGAGTCGCACCGGACGTGGCCAGAGGCACCGCGCGGCGCGCCGGGAACTCTATCCTTCCTCCCCCCGCTCCTGGACACGGCAGGGGCCCGGGGTACAGCAGGGCTCCCAAAGGGCTATAAAAATCCAGCATTTTGCTTACCGGGACGCGGGGGTCCTTCCACTCTGGCGGGCGCCTGGATAATACGTCATCGGCGGGCACCTCGCCCACCTGCCGGTGACTTTAGGTGTCTATGGACAGCCCGTCGCACGGTAGGCTGGCAATAAATGACCCCGTCGGAGGAAGAACTGCACACGTGACGCCTCTGATGGCGTTGGCTTGTCCTTTGAGCACGTGTTCCGCGTCGCGCGCCGCGTCTCCCCGTTGCGTTCAGGCAGCGCCCCGGGCAGCCCTGCGCGGCGGCGGGGGCGGGGCCAGCCAGGGCGGGGCGGGGTCCTGGCTGGACTGCGTCGCGCTCGGGGGCCGCGCCGGGTAGCGTTTCTCGCCAGCGCCTGAGGCGGCTCTGTTTCGGAGAGCCCTTCGCAAGCTCCACGGGGACCTCTGTGCACGGATGGACCCGCCCGGACCCGGCGGGAAGCGGCCTGGCAGGCGGCGGCCCCGGCGGCATCAGCGGAGGCAAGACAGGGCCGAAGCCGTGGGTCCCTGAGACGCGCGTGCCCACCGGGCCCGGTGGCGGCACCATGATGCCGGGCGAGACGCACTCGGCGGCCCCCGGGACGGCCGCTGACCTCTCGCGGTGTCAGGGCTGCGCGTCTCTGCAGCAGGTGCGGCACCTTCCCGGGGCCCGGGCGCGGGGGGCGGCGCGGCCTCGCCGCCGCCTCTTCCTGGGGGTAGCAGCCCCCCGATGTCCTTGTCGCCGCGGCTTCCTCTGCCGAGTGTGAGTCGGGAACGCAGAGGTCGGTGCACTGAGATGTGCAGAGCGAGCGGGTTCTTGGAGGACTCCTGCCCTGCGCAGCCTTGGTGCCGCCCGGGGCTGCCTTTTCGGCTGCCGGGTGACAGGTGGGGTGCTAAGGAGGTCGACCTCCCCGAGGGGAGGCTTTGCTTGTCTGTCATCGCCTGTCAGGCGTCTGGTCGGGGTCCTCCGGCTTCCAGGGCTTGAGAGGCGCTTCCGCTCACTGCTGAGTTACGCTCCGTAGGTTAAGTGATGGAGTAATCAGTCACGTGTCTAACCGCGGGGTGGGCTCTGCCGGGGCCTGGGGGCAGTGGACGTAGCCCCAGGTACCCGTTCGCAAAGGTCCTTGCAGCCGGGTGACGTCGGGAGTCTGCACTGTCGGCTTCCGTGGTGGATCCGAGCTCGCCACGGTGGAGGCTGCCTCCCGTGGCCATCGCCGCTCGGCCTCGTGTGCTGGGCCCCACGGGCAGCGCCGTGAGCTGGCACTGCGGCGAGGTTGGCTTCTCTAAGCAGGGCGTCTGCCTGCGAGGACGGCCCGGGAGGCTCTTAGAGCTGCGAGGGACCGAAAGCGGGGCTTGGCGTGGTGGGCTGGCGTCCGGCGAGGTCCGTGGGTTTGAATGCTGAGAAGGGGTGGATGGACGGTGTGGGGAGCCCACAGGTGGAAGTCCTGCGAGAAGCGCCGGGCGTGTGATGAGCAGGCCGTGAGGTTGGCGTGAGCCTAGCGCGCGGAGAGGAGTCGGCTGCGGGATTGAGGCATGCTTGCTCTGCTCAGCCCGCCCGGACCTCAGGGCCCTTTGGGTTTGGCCGTCCTGGGGATACATCTGAGTTTGGCTACTTACTGGGGCTTGTGCTGGACCCCGCCAGAGGTTTGAACTTGGTTGCCTGGAACGTAAGACGTTCTTCCAGATGCACTGGCTTGTAGGGTGTTTGTTAATTGGGGATGCTCACCGAATTGTGTGCCGTTCACTTAGGCGCACGGTTCTTGAATATTGGTAGGTTCGCGGATGGCGTGTATTCTGGAACTCAAGCTGTGTTCCAGAAGCTCATGGGGAATGCACATCATGAGGAACTGTGTGTGGATTTCAAAATACTTTTTTGTGTCCAGAGACACTTATCTTTTGGTGTAAAATTTCCATAACTTTTGAGGCGTCCTGCCGCAGACAGAAGCGGAAGGCCCGCGTTCAGGAACAGCGAGCTGCAGGGCTGCCACCAGTGCAGCTCCACTTGGGCAGAAAAGCAGCCCAGTGTGTGAAGAAGTGAATGCACACTGCGGTCTGGAGGAAGCTGCAGTTAGGAGGGGCAGCCAGCCAGCTGCTGTGGGAGCAGCCTGTGAGATGAGAGAGGCTTGGAGGGAGAAAGTGTGTGATCAGTGAGGCATGACGGGAGGCTGCAGCCGTGGTTTGCCAGGGCCCGGAGGCCACTGGGTTTGCTGGGCTTGGGTGCGTGTGCCTGGGGCGTCTTTGGGAAGGGGGGGGGGGCATTCTGTCCTTGCTGCCTTGTCCTGTCCACACCGTGTCACAGGAAAGCAAACAGGGGTGTGGGGTCCTGACAGCTGAGGGGACACTCCTCTCTGATAAAGATCAACATAGGCTTGGGTTTGTAAGAACATGTTGTCCATCAGAGAGGAGGGTAGGTGGACATTTAGTACAACCTCCCTCCCCCAAAGCAAAACGTGATCAAGGTGGGTTTTTGTTTTTTTAATGAATTTGTTTATTTGAGAGACAGAGGGATAAACAGAAAAAGGTCTTCCATCCGCTGGTTCACTCCCTGCACGGGCCGGGCCTGGCTGATTGGAAGCCAGCAGCCAGGAGCTTCTTATGGGTCTCTCACATAGGTGCAGGGGCCCAAGTATTTGGGCCATTTTCCACTGCTTTCGCAGGCCATAAACAGCTGGATCAGAAGAGGAACAGCTAGGACACAAACTGGTGCCTATATGGGATGCCTGTGCTGCAGGCAGAGGCTTACCCCACTATGCCACAACGCTAGCCCCAATTTATTTATATTAAAAGTAAGAGTTACAGAGAGAGAAGGAGAGTTCTTCCACCCGCTCGTTTACTCCCTGATGGCCTCAACGGCCAGTGCTGGGCCAGGGAGCTCCATCTGGATCTCCCACGTGAGTGGCAGGGGCCCAAGCATTTGGGTCATCTTTTTGCTGCTTTTCCCAGGCCATTAGCAAGGAGCTGGATTGAAGTGGAGCAGCTGGACATGAATTGGTGCCCATGTGGGATGCTGGCCTCGCAGGTTGCAGCTTTACCTGCCACGCCACATTGCCAGCCCTGATTAGTGTAATTTTAAACATTATTTCAAAATAAGTAAATTTGAACATACAGGAAAGTTTCCAGAATAATCCCAAAACTCCCTCTGGTGTTTTCAGATTCACCAGTTATTGCTGTGTTACGGAATGTTTTTCATTACTGGTGTGCACGTACCTGCCCTGCAGGTTTACATACCTCCAGTGTATGTTTCCTCCAAACATTGTCAGCCTGCAGCCCTCACATCCCAATACTCACATGGGGGCAGCAGTTCTGTCCAGCCCATAGACCTGTTCACTTTTTGTTTGCTGGCCCTGGAGTATTTTTTTCCTCTTTAGTTGAAGGTCCTGTAGGGATACGTTATGTTTCTTTGTCCTGTTTCTTGATCCTCTTTCTTAGTCTTAATAGGAGAGCCTTGCATTGTCGAAGGGCCTGGAAACGTTTTGGACTGTCAGACTGTTGGAAGCCATCAAAACCATTGCTGTGTTGAATGATTTGCTAGCAGTCCTCTTAAGACTCGGTGTGTGGTTATACTCACAGGGATCTGATTATTCCAGGGAGAGGAGACAGTGAAGAAGCAAAGGGAACAGGCACGTGGGGCAGAGTCCAGGGGAAACAGGGCAGAAGCTGCTGGGAATCTCTCCCAGAGGAGTCACACGACACGGAATTGCTCGGGCAGCATATTGTGACGCTGTGTGTGCACTGGTGTTGGCCAGGGCAGCTCCTTAGAGGCTCAGTGTGCAGGGTTTCCATCGGAGGCCAGCCATGCAGACGTCCTCTATCTAGTGCAAACCCACGTCCCAGAGTGTGAGGCCAGCAGGTGTTTCACATAAGCTGCGTTGCATGGCCAGGCAGGGTGACCGCACTTAGCAGCTGGGAAGGTGATGGGAAGGGGCCCTTCAGGATCCATTCCCAGGTGCCAGCCCAGGGCTCACCTTGTAAGAGCCTTTCTAAGGAGTGTGCTTTCTCGTCTGTGTGTTAAGGGGTTGCTGCACCACGTGGGGGCCGGGGCGATGCTGTGGCCAGCCCAGGGAGGTGGGAATGCTGGGAACGGCCTCTCAGCCCAGCGTATCAGAGGTGCTGAGGCTGAGAGACTCCAGCTCTGCTGTGCACACGTGTTCAGTAGCCAGCTCAGTGCCCACAGGGGTTGGCTCTGGGCCACCCTCAGGCTCCAAAATGCCCACTCCGAACTGGTGCATCGCAGCATGTGCGTGTAGCTGCGCTCCGCCAACATCGTCTTAGATCACTGTAATGCCCAACACGTGGGAATGGTGCTGGCCCTTACGTGGTTCAGGAAACGACAAAGCAAGTCAGTACATGCTCACCAGTTTTCCTTTTCTTCAGATATTTTCTCTGCAGCTGATTGTGCAGATAGGAATGCCATGGCTACAGAGGGGCAACTGAATTTACTTGTCTTCCCAGCCACTCTCAGTGTCCTCTGGCTCTCTGCTCTCAGCACCTGGGTCTCCCGGCCGAGGCTGTCTTGCTACCCCTCCTTGCCCAGTGTGTGCCGCCCCTGTGTTGAGTCCACGTCCCTTAAGAAGGAGGGGAATGTGACCTTCTGTATTCACAGTTGCATCCAGCAAAACAATTGCACGAATAGTCTGCCACAGAAAAGGAGTGAATGGCGACCAGAGGTCTTAAGTAAGAGAACGGCACCTATGGGAGTTGTATTTTGAACGTGTACTGTATTAGTGTGAAGAAATCACCCAGAAGGCACAGAAAAACAAAAGGTGGTAATTATGAGACAGTTGAGAATAGATCCGAGCTTTCTAATAGACAATATAATGTAGGTTGAGCATCCCTGATTTAAAATCTGAAACGCTCTGAAATCCTAAACGTTTTGAAAGTGAAATTTCAAGCTTCAGATTTCACATTTTTTCGATTACGATACTCAACTGGCAAAGTCTATGTAAATATGACAAAATCTAAAAAAGAAAAAAAAAAACCCTCTGAACTCTCAAACACATCTGGTCCTAAACACTCTGAATAAGAGATACTCTGGATTCCAGAGGAGAGCAGGAATGCTGGGAGCAGAGCAGTAACTGAAGAAAGCACACCTGAGCATTTTCCTAGAGGGAAGAATCCCTGGATGCTTGCCTCCTCCCAGAGGACCTGGGCAGTGGTCACATCCGCACGTGGGAATAATGTGCATCACAAAGGTACCCCACGTACCCTCCACCAAGCACAGCCTGATGAACCTTCACAGTTGTAAGGTTCATTGTGTGGGAACCATCGTTTTCAGCCACATAAGTGTCCTGTGGGCTCGATTGCTGGGAAGAGATTACATTATGTTGGGATGTTGCAGTATCTGACCAGACATGTGCTGTCTGTCCTACAGCTGAGCCTGGGGAAACCATGTTAGGCAGGGACTGGAATGCTGGGTAGCTAAGCACCCCCCGCACCTCCGTGCTGTGTGTTGTGAGTTTAAGTTTTTATTACCAGAGTTGCGTGAACATAGTTTAGAGAGATAGGTTTACAAGATTTGTTAAGCCAGCAGGCCTCCTCTACCCCTTTTAAGAAATAACCTTTGCCAATTGCTTTACTGTGTGTTTTATGAAGAACTTCTCATCATTAAGTAGTGTACTGCTGCAGTTCTTGGTTTTCCCGTTGTTCCTTTTCTGACTTTGAAGCTTGGGCTCTCTGGCTGCCCTGTGTCTGCTGTATCTGAGCGCGCCCCTGCCTCTGTGCTCAGTGTAGTCGTGACCAAAAGTGGAGTTGACGTTATCATCACTGTGTTACTCAGAGCTAAGCTCTGGTGTAAATTACTGCTCCTTTGCTGCATGGTTTCGTGTTTCCCTGGTCAGTCATTGCTCCTGTATCCTTAGTTTTAACATTTCATCCTGAAAATGTTAATGAGTGCTTACTGGATGCCAGAGACTGGATTGAATACTTATGTGGCTCATCCTACTTAATCCCTGTAACATGCCAGTTATTAAACTTCCTCTGTGCTTCAGCTCTCCGTCTGTGAAACTGGCAAGAATACTGGGCGAGGGGAGGCTGCGGAAAGCTGCCCAAGGCCACTCAGCCAGAAAATGGTTGTGGTCAGGAATTTGAATCCAGATGTGTGAGTCTGGAGCCAGGGGTTTCTTCGCTGTCTCTGGCACAGTGCTTGACATCACAGAGTAGCATCTGGAAGCGAGGTGGGGAAGGTTAGAGTAGCGAAGAGCTCCTTGTGGGGAGGGGACACAGAGTAGCGAAGAGCTCATTGTGGGGGAGGGGACGCAGAGTCACTTCTGAAGACCTAGCACAAACGCACGATCAGTTCAGATCCATTCTCTG
The DNA here is from genome assembly GCF_033115175.1 of Lepus europaeus. Lineage (NCBI taxonomy): Eukaryota > Metazoa > Chordata > Mammalia > Lagomorpha > Leporidae > Lepus > Lepus europaeus. The sequence goes on from NC_084841.1 coordinate 3,299,967, forward strand.
GAGTTCTCTGCCAGTTCAGTGTAAGGACCCTTCAATGCTGTCCTTAGGCTGCCACTTTCTTCAGGGCAGGGGGATTGCTGTCACACCTGACCTGCTGACGCCAGACCCTGTTGTCCTCCTGGGTCCTCCTCGCCCCCACTCCGGCCCTCCGTCCGCCGTTCTTTGGCAGAACGTGTTCATTCTTTTTCAGTACCATCCTGGTTAAGGATGCCTGGGAAGTCAGTTTGTAGAGATTTTGCAGTTTTGAAAATGTGTGTTGTACAGATTTTACCTTGGAGTTAATTTTCCTTCAGGACATTGAAAGCTTGCTTTCTGAGTGTCTGGTGTCCAGGGTTCCTGTTGAAGTCTGCCGCACTTCCCATTCAGATTCTTTGTATCAGACTTGTTTGATTGGATTTTTCTCTTCAGGTTCTTTGAGGATCTGTGCTTGTCTATAGTGTGAACAGAAATTTGTACTGATATTCCATGGCCTGAATCTTGTTTGAACTCACGCGCTGTCTTCTTTTTAATGTGTGCGAGTCAGTGGTTTTAAGTGTATTCACAGAGTTGTGCACTGACAACACTAGCTAATTGTAAAACATCTTCATCCGCCGAGAACCCCTTACTAATTAGCAGTCATTCCCAGTCTCTCCTCCAGGCCCTGGCAACCACTGAGCTGCTTCCCGTCTGTGGATTTGCCTACTGTGGACAGTTGGCATAGAAGTAGTCCTCGAATATGCGACCTTTTGTGATTGGCATCTTTCACTTCACCCGTGCTGTAACACGTGTCATACATTGTTTTCATTGTCAAACAATGTTCTGTTGTGTGTTCCTGTTTTGATGGACATTTAGCTTGTGTTGACTTTTTGGATAGTCTGATGCTATATGTGAGTATACACGGATGTGGACATATGTTTTCAGTTCTTTTGGTTTTGTGTTTAGGAGTGGAACTGCTGGGTTGTGTGGAACCCCATTGAGCACCTTGAGGAACTGCCCAACTGTTTTGCAGAGCAGCTGTACTGTTTTACGTTCCCAGCAGTCCTGTTTCTCCACATCCTCACCAGCACTCATTGCTGTCTGCTTTAACCAAGTAGTGGGTGTTCATATGTTTAATTTTTAAGATTTTTTAAAGATTTTTTAAGATTTCGAGAGCTGTGAATATTCCCTTTAAAGTAGCTTTTGTCTCATAAGTATACTATTATTTATCTCCAAAATCCCTCCGTCATCTCAGTTTTATTCGAGTTGTGTTTGCTTGTGTTGGTCTCCCTGTTTCACACTGCATGCTGGGGAATCCTTGATGGTGCCTATTAAGTGCAGGAGATGATGGGCTAGCTGCAATGAGGCTTCTGGACTGTGGGCTTCATTGCAGGGCAGTCTGGTGGGCTCTTTATTGAGTGAAGACTACCGGTGTCAGTACCTTTGGGTACAGTCTCAGAGAAGGTGCGCCTGCTCCCTAGTCTGGAGAAAGCGCATTACCCTCTTTGGAGCTTAATAATGAGACACAGGTGGCCAGTGTCAGGCCACTGTGCCTCTGTTTACTTAGCCCCTCTGTTTTTGGTAGAACACCCCTGCCCTGAGTGTCCAGAGGATCCCAGCTAGTGACCTCCTTCAAAACACCAGCCTTCTTTGGGATGGTGGAAGGGTGATTTCCCTACGGCCTGGTGGAGAGTTGGAGATTGTCAGTGCCTACAGCTGGCGTGTATCAATTCTCTCCCCTTTCCCGTTTACAGAAGAACTCCTGGAGTCCCAAGCTTCTGGAAGTTTTGCACGTATAGAGTTTGTTCTCCCCTGCCCCGGTGCTGCTTTTTTGCACGCTAAATCAGTACTTGAATCTCCATTCCAGTGTCCTTTGACTTTATCTTGTTCTCCTCATTATAGCTTCTGCCTTTTGAAAGAAAAAATTCCTTTGACAGTGGTTTAGCTGGTTTTAGGAAGAAGTAAAAACAGCTGCATATATGTCTACCTTGTCTGTCCAGATGTCTGCGTCGGGACCCAGTGCAATCCGGGATGACCCCATTTTAACCTGAGTATACCTGCCAGGACCATGTTTGGTTTTTAGAAATTTATTTTGAAAGAAAGAGAGGAGAGGGACAGACAGAGACCTGGGATATCTCTCTTCACTTGGTTCACTCTCCAGACGCACACAACAGCCAGGGCTTGGCTAAGCCAATACCCATAAACTCAGTTGAGGTCTTCCACGTGGGTAGCAAGGATTCAAGTACTTGAGCCATCCATTACCTGCTGCCTCCCTGGGTGTGCATTAGAGGGAAGCTGGATTCCAGGACTGAACCCAGACACGACAGTATGAGATGGAGGCATCCTAAGGGGCACCTAACCCCTGCCCCGAATGCCTGTCCGCCCAGAATCCTATTTCCTAGTCAGTTCATTCAGAAATATTGGGGTTTGGTCTTCCGCATGTCTTTCGGGAATGAGGGCAAACTTAACAGACTAGCAAACAGTTACTCCTGGATAGTCGTAGTCCCAGTTTACCTCTTCCTTATACTTTTTGAATAGCAAGAAGGTGTCTGATTTTTATGAGCCATATGTGATGTCACTAAGAATACTGGATGTAGAACAAAGAAAAGTATGGGCATATCAGTTATGAATATAGGTGGAGGGAAAAGCCTAAGCAGGGTCTTAGGGCAGGAGTCCATCAGTCTGTTTAAGCGGTTGATACATGTTTGTTTTGTCCCATTAGAAGGTCTCTGGCTGGGCTGCTGTGGTGCAGCAGGGTCAGCTGCCACTTGTGATGCCAGCATCCCATTGTGAGTGCCAGTTGGAGTCCCAGCTACTCTGCTTCTGATCCCGCTTCCTGCTCATGCACCTGGGAAGGTAGCAGCTGCTGACCCGAATACTGCGGCTCCTGTCATCCATGTGGGAGGCCAGCATGGAATTCCTGGCTAGCCCAGGCCTGGTTGTTGGGGCCATTTGGGGAGGGAGCCAGCAGATGGAATAGTTCTCCCTGTCTCTGTCTCTTCCTCTGTTGCTCTGCCTTTCAAATAAATAAATCTTTAAAAAATCTATTGTAATCCACGATAGTTAACAAAAGGACAAAAGTACATGTTTATTTAAACTACATAGAGGCAGAAACTTGATTACTTAATACCCATGCATGATAAAATCTTTTAGCAAATTCTGCCTACAAGTTTCATGACATGATTAAAGAATATCAGCCAAAAAACCTGGAGCAGAACAAACTGCATTCTAAGTTCAGACAAGGATACCTGTTATCACTCTTGCTATTCAACGTTATGCTGAGGCCTCATTTCCTGCAGGGGCTGGCACTATGGTATAGTAGGCTAAGCCTCCACCTGTGTGCCCACATCCCATTGGGCACCAGTTCATGTCCTAGCTACTCCTTTTCCGATCCAGCTCTCTGCTTGTGGCCTGGGAAAGCAGTGGAAGAAGGCCCAAGTACTCGGGTCCCTGCACCTGTGTGGAGACCCAGCCGAAGCTGCTGGTTCCTGGCTTCAGATTGGCCCAGCTCCGGCCATTGTAGCCATTTGGGGAGTGGTCCGGTGGATGGAAGACCTTTCTCTCTGTCTTTCCCTCTCTCTCTACCTCTACCTCTGAAATAAAATTAATAAAATTAAAAAAAAAATGGAAAAGGAGGGCAAACAGTGTAAGCATGGGTAAAGCAAAGATAAAACTAAAATGTTATCAGTGGATGGTACAACTCTTCACATAGAATAAGAGAATCTGCAGATGGCTTATTTAGCACTGTGAGACTTTGCAGATATTTCCTTTAGGTTTTCTGTATCCATGCTCATAAGTAAAATTGTAAAATGAGCAGGTTTACGATAATTGACAAACAAAAGTTAACATTCCAGAGCACCTGTTGGATACACTTAGGGGGTCTAATAGAAAAACTAGTGATTGCAACAAAAGTTATCTTGGAAGAAAATCCAACCAGGAATGTAGAAAACTTACATAGAGGGCATTAAAGTCATAAGAATTGGAAATAGACAAAAGTGTCATTTACACACACACACAGAATATACTGTCAGAATGTTCCCAAATACTACCATCTGCAATATGAATTTTCTTTTCCTTTCATCATTTTCTGATACTTTATTAAAGATATTATCCTGTATTTTGCCCAATAATATTAAAGCTTTGTTTATCACTGTAGTCTATGTAGAATTTATTGTATGTAAAGTGGAAGGTTTGTTTTAAATGTGGGAAGTCGGTAGACTAATACCACCGGCCAGTCCTGTTGCTGTTGTGGTTTATAATGTTTTTAGAGTCTGTATCATACTATACATAAGAATAAATTCCAGAAGAATTACAGATATAAACTTTTTAAAAAGGCATCAAAGTGCTAGAATAGCATGAAGAGGAATCATTTTATTATCTTGGGAGGATGGAACCTTCTGAAGATATCTTTGTGCATGTGCGGTTGTCTTGTAACGATCAGTTGGCAGACACACCTGAATTTACCTGTAGCACTTGATGAGAGCTTACTGCTTATCAAATACTGTAGCTCATTAGAAGAGCACAGCCGCACCAATGAGCAGATATTATTAACAAGCTGTTAATGAAAGAAAAATAGGAACAGCTAAAAGTGATCAGGAAAGTTTCTGAATACCACCAGTGAATGTTATTGAAAAATATCTCTGAGATTGTCGCAGAGCCCAGCTGTCACATGTAGGGAGGACCGCAGGGATCGTGTGCAGAGCAGACCACTGTTCTGGGTCAGCGCTAACCATGTAAATACGCGCTCTGTGGCTCAGGACGGGAAAGCAGGGCTGTTTCTTAAAGCAGTGGGTGAGGACAGTCACTGCGTGCTGCTGGTAAAGGCTGACAAGGACCTCAGTGAGCTCAAGAGAAAACTGGTAAATTGGGTGCATCCAGATTTGTTTACATGGTTGTAATGATTTGGACAGGTACCCCAAAATTTTAAGAGTAACCATTTTTGACTATTGGTGGGGTTATAAGAGAACTTGCATTTTTTTGTTTTATATGTGGCTTTCTGTTGTATAAGGCACAATACATGTTTAACTGCAGAGAAATCGTGGTTTACCATACAGACTGTTTCTGTAACTATCAAAAGTATTTGGTTTGCCTAGAAAAAGGTCTTTTGAGATAATCAGCAAATATTGAGCACTGTCTAGATGGTTATTAAATTATAACTTGTGTTGTATGTGAAAAGGCTATAATAGTGTTATTTCTGAAGTATTTACTAATGAAAAAGGAGACATTAAAGGAAAGAACTGCGTTAAAGAAAAGAAAAACATCTGTAAATCTTAGGAACATTAAACACTGCTCAGTGACTTACGGTCGAATTTATGGTTGGCCCTTATGGTATAATACAGATCCTGATAAAATGAGTTTCTTCTTGTTTGTTTTTTACATTTAATTTTGGCTCCATTTTAATATTCCTATTTGTCTCCTCCAGTGACTGTTTTAATTATTTTGCTGGTTTTTCTGTATAGCTTTTGTGTTTGTCTTTTTGGGATGTCTTAAATCCTTTCAGAAATAGTACAGAGTGAAGGCTGAGGCTCATAGTTAATTTGTGAACCTCAGTAGTTAATATTTCTTGGCTCTGTGATAAAGTACACACTGTGAAAGTATCTTTCCAGTGGCCTTACTGTTCAAGGAGTGTTACTGTTCTCAAAAAGATTCAGATAGAGATCGCAATATGTATGTGTTTATAAGCAGTATAAATAATATTTGCATATTTCTGTTTGTCATACATTAGACACATTGTATAATAATACAGAAAATATTATATATTTAAGGTAAAAACTTAAATAGCTGACTGTAGTTCTTTTTCTTTCAGAATTTAAATGAATATGTTGAAGCATTAATTACTTTGAAACAAAAAATTATCAACACTGAGTAAGTATATATGCATATGTTAGGCAGAACTTTGTAAGCCTGGCAGACTGGCTGAAGCAGGTGATGGTTTTAGGTCCCTGGGGCTGAAATGAGAACTTGAGTTTCTCATTTCGGGGCGGGGCCTATGTGGTGCTGATTATAATAAAACTCTTGGCAGCCACTCGAACCTTTTGCTGGTGGCTGCACAGGCCTTGAGAACAAAGCTTGTGGGTTAGTAGGAAATGAACTTTTGCTAAATTGAAATTTTTTAAAAAGCTTTTGTCTGTCTTCAAAGCCTTCTCGGTTTAGGACTTGACCTGAAACAGCCTCACAATGTTTCATATTTCACAGCATTTCAGCTTATTTCTAATAAATTGAATTAGATGTAAATTTTTAAAAATTGTGCTGTAATCTCATGAACTTGTAGGGTAAAATAATGACTTAGATGAGAGAGATTTAAAATTAAAAGCTCATAGCGATGCAGTGCTTTTGAGGAATTTAAGGTGGTATATATTGATTTAGTATACTTTTTTTTTTTTTTTTTTTTTTTTGACAGGCAGAGTGGACACTGAGAGAGAGAATCAGAGAGAAAGGTCTTCCTTTTCCATTGGTTCACCCTCCAATGGCCGCCGCGGCCGGCGCACCGCGCTGATCCGAAGGCAGGAGCCAGGTGTTTATCCTGGTCTTCCATGGGGTGCAGGGCCCAAGCACTTGGGCCATCCTCCACTGCACTCCCTGGCCACAGCAGAGAGCTGGCCTGGAAGAGGGGCAACCGGGACAGAATCCGGCGCCTCAACCGGGACTAGAACCCGGTGTGCTGGCGCCGCAAGGCGGAGGATTAACCTATTGAGCCACGGCACCAGCTTTAGTATACATTTCTTTCAGGAAACCTAGGAAGAGAGGCTGCCTTGCATGACTTGAAATATGATTTTAGCAAAGTGTCTTTTCTAGATAAAATAGTAACCTAATTCATCTTTTCTTTGTTACAGTAATTTGTTAACAGAATATCAGAAGAAATGTGATGATATCCTTTTTCTGGCTTTTCCTTTTGAATTTTGGAATTAATTTAGATACAATTCCTAGAAGAAATGTGAGAATTGTTTTCATAGTCATCTTTTGGAAGGAAATGTTTATAAGTTTAAGTAGGGAGCAGTTTTTACAAACACAATAAACATCTAGTGATTTTACTGTTAGTAATGCTAAGTTCTAAAATTAAAGTTTTACTTTGTTTTCATTATGGGATATGCCTTTCTGAAGATCTCTTTAGTAGGTAGATTTTTCTCATTGTGGGATATCTGCTCCTTGGGTTTAGGGATACTTGTAACTAATGATGCTATTCGAATATTGATTTTCCAATCTGCAAAAAGTATACTGGGAGAACATTCAAAATATTGGCAAACTAACTTTAAATTTTTTAAAAAGATTTGTTTTTTTTATTTGAAAGGCTGAGCTATAGAGAGAGGAAGAGACAGAGAGTGGTTCACTCCCCAAATGGCTGCAACAGCCAGGGCTGGGCCAAGCCGAAGCCAGGAGCCAGGAGCTTCCTCCAGTTCTCCCATATGGGTACAGGGGCCCAAGCGAGCAGCTGGTACTCAAACCAGCACCCACATGGGCTACTGGCACTGCAGGCAGCAGCTTAACCTGCTATATCACAGCACCAGACCTGACTTTAATTATTTTTGATTTGTAGAGAAATAACATGTATATTCAGAATTAAATATATACAGTATACTTCTGTATTCACAATTCCTGGGCGTCTAGTTATCACTTGCCCAGTAAGCTTAAATGTGATGGTTTAGTCTAGTCAACCTCTGGCCAAATATGCTTGCAGAGGGCGAAACAGGTGTGCATAAATGATTGTTCCTCATCTTAGTATGATAACACTTGCCTTGATTTAAATTTCCAATGAAAATAGAGAATTTCTATACCCAAAATGAGTGTACATGTACCTTTTAGTACATGTGCTGCCGAAGCAAGCACTGCGTGTACTTGTAGCAGTTGACGGAAGTTCACTGCGTCTTGAGGCCTGTGTCAGTGTTGTTTCCTGATATACGTGCACTTGCACATGGTCACAAGTTACTGTTGGTGCCAGTACCATCAAACTGAATTCATGTGATGAGGGTAATAAAATATATTATTTATTTTTAGTACCTGAATCTTTACATTTAAAAATAAGTCATTAATAATCTCAAGTGCTTTATTTGTTGAAACTATCAATTCTTTTAATAAATGCATATCATTTTAGTTCATTAACTATTCATGTATATTAAAAGCTGTGTAGAAGCAATTAAAACTACTCTTGGATAGCTAAAGAATGAAATGAATAGTCAATTCCAATATTGGAAGTGTATATGCTGATTATACTGTCTCTGGAGAACTGGTAGGAACTTTCTGAAGTGATTACACAGGTAGGTTAGCATGGAAGTTATGTTTTCTACAACTTGGCCACCAAATGTTTCAATAAAATTATTAGTAATCTTTTTAAGTGAATATAATGCTATTCTTGAATTCCAGAAGTTTGTTTTGTGATGTGATATATGGCTTTAGGTACACCTACTGTTAAATATTGAGTTGAGTGGTTTTTCTTGTTGTTTTGTTTGTTAATTTTTTTTTTTTTTTTTTTTTTGAGAAACAGGTTCCCATCTGCTGGTTCATTCCCCAAATGCCCGCATTGTTCTAAGCAATCATACTTGAAAGGCTTTAGAAATAGAGATTTAGCCTTTTTTTTGACATGTTATGGTAAATGACAATAACTCAGTACAGATAAAACCTTGAATATTGTCTTCTATTATTTTATAATTTTGCCTGTGTGTCTATTAAACAGAAATAAAGATAATTGTAAAGTGAATTTTATCTTGAGACAAATACCAGAAAATAAGATTCTCAGTGTTTTCTTTAATAAGTTTTACAGCTGCAGTTTGCAAGAAGGTAAGCCATCCTTTTTCATGATTTTATGATCCCTGCATGAATGGTGGATTTGGGAAGGACATTTATCAGACCAGATGTTTAAACAAATGTGAATGAAATGTACATGGGACCAGCCCATAATGCTGAATGTTGCTTTGGTGCTCCTAATGAAAGGAGAATCGCGTTTTCTTAATTGTCAAATTGTTCAGATAAATTTATCACTGCTGTCTTCAGTTACCAGGGTAGCATTTCCCTTTTCAGTCACTCACTGACCACCTTGTCATCAAGATAAAATGTATCGCTTTCTTGCTATTGTTGTCTACATGTGTCAGATTATTTAATGTAGTTGTTCATCTTGTATTATTTTAAACAGCTTCAAAATAGACCTGCTTAAAATGTTAGCAATGCTTCATGCTGTGACTACATTTATCATTCACAAGAAAGCAAAAAGTGGTTATAAACTGAAACAGAAAATGTTCTGTCACTTACTTTGAATAAATAGGGAGGAGCTTACGATTGGAGGAGCCAGGCTGTCCAGCAAATTGCCCACTAATTAAGCCCCAACAGATTGAGAATCTGCTGTACATGTTTCTCAAGTTGATTTTTGGTTTGCTTTTGTTAGAGATAGGCTCTGTGCCTAAGAAATAAAAAAGCAGTGTGACGTTGGGAATGAGGTCTGGGTCATCAGCATAGCTGTTTCATGGACCACCGCACATGGGATGCTTTGTGTGACAGCATTGATGCTTCCTTTTTAGAGAGAACAGTACTCTGCATCACCAGGTGGAACAGATGCTTCAGAAAATCTCTCCTCTGCAGAAATGTCAGGAAGAGCTGGGGTCTTTAAAAGCAGAGCTGGAGGAGAAAAAGGTATCTAAATCCACGTTCCTGTAGAGACTGGTGTCCATACGCGAGGCTGGCTCATTCACTGTGATCGGGACCCAGGGACTTCTCTTGTGTTGTCAGAGGAAATAAACGCTCGTCAGGACTCCTCGGCTATTACAGCCCTTAGAGAATGCTGAGCCAGCCGATTAACACCTTGGTCCATGTGGGGCTGTTACCTCTGTTAGTGGCTTAGGATTTTGAAGGGGTGTCTAGTGGAAACTCCTAGCTGTGTACTTGTTTGGTTTTATCTGTCCTGCATTTATTGCCTTTTTACATTTTTCATTCAGAGTTAAAAGTAGAGGAATTATTATGTGGTGGAGAGAGGACGAGAAAGCATTGGGTTTTTCTAGTATACCTGGACTAGCCCTGCCCAGCCCAGTAGTTAGAACACTTTGGGCCTCTGCTTTGACATTCTTACAACATCCTTGAAAGAGCCTGTTCCCGGGGCCAATGCTGTGGCGTAGCAGGTAAAGCCGCCACCTGCAGTGCCAGCATCTCATATGGGCACCGGTTCTGATCTAGCTCTCTGCTATGGCCTGGGAAAGCAGTGGAAGATGGCCCAAGTCCTTGGGCCCCTGCACCCACATGGGAGACCTGTAGGAAGCTCCTGGCTTCTGGCTTTGGATCGGCGCAGCTCCAGCTGTTGTGGCCAATTGGGGAGTGAACCAATGAATGGAAGACCCCTCTCTGTCTGCCTCTCCTTCTCTCTGTGTGAAACTGTGACTTTCAAGTAAAATAAATAAATCTTTAAAAAAAATAAAAAAGCACCTGTTCCCACAGTTCACAAATTAGTTGGTATATAAAGCAGCATCTACATCCGTTGCCTCTGTAACCCTGCCAGCATTGTTTGGTGGTTTTTTTGTTTTTTTTTTTGTAAATAATCCTTTCAATTTCTCCCATCCTTTTCCTTGAGAGGTACACAAAACGGGAGCCTTTCAGTAATACGTCACATGCTCTTATAAGTGACAAGGCCAAAGGTTATGTTTGTTACTTGAAGAGTGAGATGTTTGATCTTTTTCAGCGATGCTTATTGAGAAAAGATACTACTTCAGATAGGAAAATCGAATAAACATATTCTTCCCTGGAGACATTTCTCCTTTTCAACAAAAAATTGCAGTAAAATGGTTTTGTTTTTAAAATGCTGTGAACTTTTATGCATAAGTTTTAGTTCACTCTTTATAGAAATCTTAGCAGAGAATTCATGGCTTTTACCCGATAAAAATATTTGCAGCCCGTTAAGTGAGGTGGTTTGCCTGACGTGAGTTGTAGCCACCCTGGAATGAGCGTTCACGTCACTACCTCTTCCACTGTTTTCATGATGATGTGGGTGCCTCCCAGTCTTCCTCGCATTGGGCTGTTGGTATTGCCACGGAGCTATCAGGTTTTATGTGTTGCAACAATACCTGTTGGTTTTCTTATTTTTATGGAAATTATGCTGTCTGTAACTGTGCAGTACTAGCCCCGGTTATATAATCTTTTCAGCCGTATCTGGAGGACCCTGAGTGTTGGAGAGCAACCTTGATGATGTGCCCGAGTTAGTCACTCGGTCCCTGTGACTTCCAGGGAATAAGTCAGCCTATCAAGCCATTCACTCCTTGTTTGTAAACAGAGGGGAATACAGCTTATTTGTCAGACTTGTTACAGTTTAAGAGATATGATAACGCATATTCTACTGTAATGTAATCCTTATTAACTGTCTCTTTAAACAGTGACTGACAGGGCTATCAGTGTTCACACATTTTTTCAAATTACTGTTAAGTATAGTGATTTGTATTTTTTCATAGTAGTATAAATTATATTTGTTAAGCTCTAAAATTTCTTTAAGTTATATCCAGTTTTAATTGGTTTCAGACAAATGTCGTAGCTATTTAATATTTAAACCAGTTATGAAGATTTGGAATTGTCTTAAAATTAGTATATTGTTTCAAATTTATAGTTTTTGCTTTATTATACTATTATATTGCACCTATTAATAATCCGGTGATAACCACCAAAATATTTATTTTATTTTATTTTTTAAGATTTATTTTATTTATTTGAAAGAGACAGAGAAATCTTCCATCTGCTGGTTTACTCCCCAAATTGCTGCCACGGCCAGGGCTAGGCCAGACCAAAGCCAGGAACTTCTTCTAGGTCTCCCACTTGGGTGCAGGGACCCAAGTACTTGGACCATTTTCCATTGCTTTCCCAGGCACATTAGCAGGAACTGGATCAGAAGTGGAGCAGCCAGGACTTGAACCAATGCCCATGTGGGATGCTGGTGTCACAGGTGGCTGCATTACCTGCTGTGCCACAATGCTGACCTAAACAACCACTGAGACATTTCATGAAGTATGCTTTAATTTCCTGCCTAAAATATCTGTTCATTTGGTTAATCTCATGTTTAAAACGGAAGGTAATTTAATTAGGTTAAAACAAGTTAGGGGCAGTGGTTAGTGACTTTCAGTTTGACAACTTATTATCTTTTTTAGAGTTCTCTGAAGTTGTATCAAGATACACAGCAGGAGTACACTCGTGTCAAAGAAGAGTGCTTGAAAAGTGATGCTCAGTGAGTAGTTCTCAACCAGTGCGAGTAGGGCCTCCAGCCTGCAAAACCGGCCCAGAGATCAGCTGTGCTCTCATTTCTCAGGCTGGCTTTGTCAACCGTGTGAGCTTTAGTCTCTTAGCTTTGCTTTCTACATCTGTAAAGTGGGAATTATACCTCCTTTGAAGGGTTACAAGGATTAAAAAGGTCATCGTATGTTAGAGAGCTGCATAAAGAACCTGATACAAGTTTCTGGTCTGTTTGTGTACCTGTATGTTTGTGTGTATAAAACATAGTTACTCGTTCCTTACCTTAAATCAGTACTTTACAGATATCCTGTGGAATGGGTGTCTTGTTAACATCAGCAAAAAAGGCTGCTCAGAAGCGTCCTGTGGATGTCTGAGATTTGCTGCTACATTCATGTTATGAACAAGACAAGCGTGGAGTAGTGTTTAGGGTGGATGTGTTGGAGCTAGGGCTCCGGGAGGCCCTCTCAGTGTGGCCTATCATCTCTGACTCTCAAAGCTGCATTCCAAGACAAGTGCAGTTCTGCAGCCACTACCTCCCACAGGATACTGCTGTGGACACTGATACCATGTGTGCCTCTGAGAAATAACAGACGCTTTTATCTACTGGGCCCACCTGGAGCGGCCACCTGGCTCCGTGGGCTCAGCTCAGAGGTGATGCCACAGCGTGTCAGGCCAGCCCCCAGCAGTGCTCACGGCAGAGCCTGGAGAGATCAGTGGCATGGATTTCAAATGGGAAATATCGCTGGTTTCTTAAGCCATTGGCAGCATTGCATGTGACACAGTATGCTATTTCATATGAGATTTATTCTTCCATTGGAACAATTGCTGATAATTTCACTTGTTGACATGTGATATTTGTGACTGGAAATTTCTTTGCTATACAAGCCTCAGTAAAAATACATATTGTGAATTGTGCTTTGTTCTCTTGCACTGTTTTTTTTTTTTTGCCATTTAACTTATACAATTTATTATTAGGAAGAAGAAACTAGAAGCTAAGGTGAAGAAGCTAGAAGGTAATTGACGTTCGTTACTCAGCTAAGGAGGTCATTGGTCATGATACGAATCCCTGGTAACTGTGAGGTTGTATTACTTGAGCAACTAGTTGAGCTGTGATTTTTTTTGTTGTAATTTTTATTCTGTTTATTTGAGTGGCAAAGAGAAAGAAACAGAGCTCTCCCTCGTCTGCTCGTTCACTCCCCCAGATGCCCACGATGGTCAGGGTGGGGCCGGGCAAAAGCTGGAGCTAAGAACTCAGTCCGGGTCTTCTGAGTGGGTGGCAGGGGCTCATCCACTTGAGACCTTGCTTGCTGTTTCCCAGGGTCACGTTAGCAGGAAGTTGGAATTGGGAGTGGCGTGGGTCTCAAACGCAGACACTCAGCAATGAGATGCAGGTGTCCCAGCCGAGTTTCAACCACTACACACTATGCTAAATGTCCTGCTCCAAGTTGTTTGTTTATTTATTTTAATTTTTATTTCTTGAAAGAAAGAAAGGTCTTCAGTTGGCTTGTTCACTACCCAGATGTCTGTGAAACAGCCAGGGGTTAGGCCAGAGCCTGGAAGACACTGTGGGTCTCCCATGTGGGTAGCAGGGAGACACAGATACTGACAGCAGCAGGAAGCTGAACGGGAAGCAGAGCTGCAACTTCAACTCAAGTATCCGGTATAGGATGCAGCTGTCCCAGGGGAGTCTTAACTGTTGCCCCAAATGCCTGTCCCGAGTCGTGGTTTGTAGTGCACGTCCCTGAGTAACTGCTTCAAGACATGTATTAGGAGGAGGTGTGAATGGAACATTCCTCTCAGTTACCAGGTAGTCCGATGCAGATGGGCTGTGGCAAATCCCTGCTATGATTCTGAGCTGCCCATTTTTTAATATATAAAAAGCAGCTGTTAATGAAATGATTTAGGTTTGAAAGTTGAATCCCATGGAGCTTTCTCACGTTTTTTGTTCCTAATGAAATAGGTGCTTAATAGAAAAGATTACCTTTGGTGCCAGGAAACTGATGTATTTGGACAGTTACAGCACACCCATAGAGATTTTTCTGAAATTCCCTGTGTTGGAGATTGTCCAGCGGGTGCCTGAGCCTCCCTCCGCCCGCTCACGCAGGGACTTGTAGCCTGCAGTGCATAGGCAGAGTGCAAAGGGGCCGCACAGGAGGCTCTCGGGCCCTTCCATTTCAGCTGAGTGAGCAGGAGTGGAACTCAAGATTTCCTTTTGCCTTCCCATCCTTAACTGTGCAGCTGGGACATGGGCACAGGGTCCGCTCGGGCAGACGGGCTCTGCACACGAGCGTCCTTTCACCCAGGGAGCATCTTGTCCCCTGTGGCTTTCTGACCACTGTACTCTTAGTGCTCTCTTCCCTGATGCTGAGTTTTCATTTAGAATGGGAAGTAAAAATGTCCAATGAGTTGCCTCAGGGGCTGAATGGAATAGTAGTTGGCTCAAACTATTTCCAGTCACTAATTTGTCTAGATTGAGCCATATTTTTTAGACTTAAACTCTGAATACTTAGGAAACATTTTTCCTCTGCCTTGGTTGTTGCACAAATACTGACCGTAGACAGGAAGTACAGTATTGTGCTCTTTTTAAGTATTGCCTTCTCGTTCTAGTATGTGAAGATAAGTGTCTAAGGAAATGTTTTTAAGAGACTAAATGCTTGTAAGTTTATGTATGCAGTGTTCACAGTAGTGTGAAGGGAAATGTAGCCTTCATTTTTCTTGTAAAATATTTTTCCCTACTGAATGAAATGGCATAGCAAAGATTACTGAGGAAAGACATACTCAGGATAATTAGAGGAGTTCTGCGTGCTTGATAGGATTTTACTTTTCTTTTACTTTTTTTTTCCCAAAGATGAGGGAGAAGAGACCGCATTATCTTCCACCTGCTGGCTCCCTCCCCAAATGACCACAACAGCTGAGATTGGGCCAGGCCACAGCCAGGAGCCAGGCACTCCATCTGAGTCTCCCACGTGAAGGGCAGGGTCCAAGCACTTGGGCCATCTTCTGCTGCATTCCCGTGTGCATTAGCAGGGGTCTGGATTGGAAGCAGAGCAGCTCCAGCTGCTTTAACTAGTACAGTGATGAGGGACGCCGACGTCATAAACAGTGCCGTAACCCACTACAGCACAGCACTGGCCCCGATTTTATTTTTCTTAGCAGCTTATCATAAGAGCATTCTCAAGAAAAGTCAGTACTGATCAGATTCTTAGTATATCTAGAACTGAAAACTGTAATGAAAGATTTCGAAGGTACAGAGAAGTGTACAAATATCTAAGAAGTACATTAAAGTTAAAGCATTATAAATTAGAGTTGGTTACCTTGTTGAAGGGGGTTCCAGGAACGAGTAGCAGTGCCTACAGTAAACACTGGGAAGACTGCCCTCCCCACCAAAGAGGGAGAGCGTATGGACCATGTTCTGAGATAAAATGACAGTTCTGAACCTCTCCAGAGTGAAGGCTGCTGATTTTATTGAAGTAGAAGGAGGAGGAGGACCACAGCATCTCCCTCTTGTGTAGTGAACTCTCCTTGACTCGAAGGGTCTATGATTGTTCTGCATGGTTTGGAAACGATTCTTAAGGCCTTCCCCAATTGTATAGTTTTGAAAATAACAATTAAAAATAAGCATTTCTGTATTTAGCTCTGGCTAATATTCTGAAGGAACAATAACTTCATAAAAACTGTTGCAAAGTTTTAAGAAATGATATACAGAGGATTAGATTTTAAGCATTCCGTTTACTGTGGTAGTAAAGTTAGTAAATTTTTTTCTCTCCCTTGTTTACTGCACTTTTTAAATAAAGAGGCTGCTGTCAGGCAAACTCAGGACTTCAAGCAGCTGAGCAACGAAAAGAAAATACTTGAAAAGGAATTTAAGAAGACACAGGTACTGGATAAATTCGTGTACTTGCGCGTTAAGTTCCTGACTCAGGGGCTCCTGTCGTGTCTGTGTTGTAACTGATTTGAGTCGGACGACAGTCTCGGTCGCCGGTCACGTCACACCTCTTCTACCTGTAGTCCCAGGTGGTTGTACTTCTTCTCTAGTGTAATACGATCAGTGTTTTGTTTTCACAGGAAAAGCTTGACGAATTTTCTAAGCAGAAAAATGAAAAGGGTGAGTATTCAGTTAATAGTCGCTTAAAGTTTGTTTCAATATGCCAATTTTTTTTGTTTTAACTGTTTATCTTCATATGTTTTTAGAATTGAGACATATTGGAACACAGATCTCCAGTGATTCATATGGAAGCATAGATAAAAGTGAGTGTATCATAGCCTTTGTTTTATTTTGTGTATGCGAGTGGTTACATAGAACTAGAGAAATGCCGGAGTTTACTAGATTCTTCATGGTAGAAGTTTGGATTTTGTTTTTTGTTGGGTTTTTTTTTTTTTTTAGATTTCCATTTGTTCCATATATTCTTGTATAATCAACTTATTGCTTTATAGTTTGTGCACTTTTCATTAAGTATAGATTTTCTCATTAAATTTCAGGTTATCAGCTCATTAAATCTGCTAGGTGTGAAATCTGTAGACAGTGTTAAGGCCAGGCAGGAATGCTGTGGAGTCAGAGCCTGTAGTGTATTTTCTGAAGACAGAAGAATTTAAGGAAGGCCCAGAGTCAAAAAGAAAAGTGGTAGAGTGGAGCGTGGGCGATACGGGCGGTGTGTGTGCACCTTACACTGAGTACCTGGTCTCAGGGGTGGCAGGCCTTACCCTGAGGGTGAGGAATCGCAGTTTTCACTTCAACACTTCTGTTATTGTGTAACCCCTAGGCATTTGCGTCTCTTTTTTGTACTCTGTCTTAAAAACAGAGATTATGAATTTGAAATCCTGCTCTATATCACAAGTTTTTTATATGGATAAAATAATATATAAACAATGGTATTTTTATCACACTAAGGTCTTTTTTCTGAGTAGAAATGACTGCAACACTTAAATTGTTCTCAGTATATGGTGTCTCATAAGAAATCACCTTAACCTGTGTTTAATATCTTTAAATTAAAAAAAAAAAAATTCGAGCACAAATCAAGTTTTTCTTAGCTCAAGGCCTTACACCTTTCTGCTACCTGGTCACTGACTTGTCGTTTATCACTCTCACTAACATAAAATTCCATGTGCTCTTGCTCTCTTGGTCCTCCCGTGTGTAGAATGTGCAAAGCTGTTAATAGGTATTGCCACCAAGGTTTGCTGTCCAGCCGGCAGCCAGCTGCTGCGTTCAGTCATCTTCCCTCTGCCCCCACAGATCATGCCACTGTTAGCTCTTCCAGGGCTCTGCTGACCAGAGCAGGGCCTTTGTGCCCCATGTCTGCATTGTTTTTAATTTTTTCCCCTCAAAGAACTTAACATTATCTCAAGTAAAATTGATTTATGTGTGTTTTTTCTGCCTTCACAGTGAGGGTGAGGGATGTTTCTTTTGTACTTTTTGCTTTTTCTAAATAGGTGAAGTCTTCAGCAACCTACCGGTTGTTTCTCTGTGGACCTTGATGGCTTTAATTCCTAATTCTTAAGTATTATCATTAACACTTTCCCTGTTAATATTTGACTTCAGGAAAAGACATGCACCTTAGGCCAGTACTGGGTTGACTTCACTTGAAACAATGGCTGCCTGCGTGCTAGTTTGTCTTTCTTTTCAAATCCAGTAAAAGTGACCAAAAGTAAAGAATGCCGTCCTGGGTAGGTAAGGCGTTTACCCCGGGAAGATGCAGCGCAGCGGTCCCGGGTGGTGATGATGCAACCCGGCCACAGAGAAGCAGCAGCTCCCGGCAGCAAGGCTTCCTCGCGGAAGCCCAGTGTCCCCTGATCAGAAGTGACGGCAGAGAGAGCAGGTACAGGACGTGAGCGGTTCGCTGGGTGATTGATTAATGCGAGAGCAGCATGTCAATCCTTCGATTTCAGAAGCTGTTTTGCTGGCCTTTGCCCACAGATTGTGGCCCACGTTAGCTTTTTGATGGGTTAGCTGTGGCATGGGAGGTTCCTAAAGTGGGTGTGGATATAAGAAAATTGGATATTTGGTGCTGCTTCAAGGAATAGCTCTCCTTGTTCCAGAAAATAAGATCATTTATATACACTCATGTAAACCCTTAGGACTGTATCCACTGACCACATCTCCCCACTGCCAAAGACAGTTTCCTATAGATTCATGAAGTGGGGACATGTGTATATTATAAAAGGAATGGGACTGAAAATAAACTGAAGAAGTATAGTTTCGCTACCAAAGCTATTTTGTTTGAACTCTCATGGAAAACTTTAAGAAAAAGCAGTGACGGGGCCAGTGCTGAGGCATAGCAGGTTAAAGCCCCTGCCTGTAGCGCTAGCATCCCATATGGGGGCAAGTTCAAATCCTGGCTGCTCCACTTCCAATCCAGCTCTCTGCTATGGCCTGGGAAAACAGTAGAAGATGGCCCAAGTCTTTGGGCTCCTGCACCTGCGTGGGAGACCTGGGAGAAACTGGATCCCGGCTTCTGATCGGCCCAGCTTCAAACATTGTGGCCATTTGGGGAATGAACCAGTGGATGGAAGACCTCTCTCTCTCTCTCTCTCTCTTTTCCTCTCCCTCTCTCTCTCTCTCTCTCCCTCCCTGTACCTTTCTCTGTAACTCTGCCTTTCAAAAAATAATAAATCTTAAAAAAAAAAAAAAAAGAAAAAAGAAAAAGCAGTGACAAGAAAACACTAGATAGATACAAGAAAACTGAGGTAACAGTATTTAACCGTGGATGAGGAGAAAATGTTAAAAAGTGACTAAGTGTCCTCACTGTAAATCTAACCTCTCCATAAGCTTCTGCTATGGAGTGGAACCAGTTGAGTATCTCTAGAATTAAACATATAGTTGCAGAAATAAACCCATTGGAAAGCCTCAATGTTGGATGGACGGATAATAGAAAATAGATTTTGTGATCCAAGAGATTAAGTGTTACATTTCTCTGAGACTGTGCTACAAAGGAATAAGTAATAGTAATAACAAAAGTATTAGAAAAAAATTACAAGAATTTGGAGGGTAGAGCCAGAGGTGTCTTTAACCATGTGCTAGGACTTCTCAGAGAGGGACAGAACTACCAAGAGAGAAAGTGACCCAGTAGTCATGGGAGGACACTTCCCTGAGCAGAAACTTAGGCTTGTTCAAGGGCCTACCAAGTGTTGAGGGTGATTTTTGTGTGGAGTTTCCATCTCTGGCGTGCTCATAGAAAACAGACCTAAATTCAGATGATGTCAAGAGATTGACTGTAGCGTGATGGATAAAGATAGCAATGCTAATGTGAAAACAAATATAAGGCAAAAAATATTTATGCTTAGAAACAAATTTACAAATTCTGCTGTTGTAGACCTAAAAGCATCAACCTGTGTTAAAGAAAACTTTTGGAAATTCTGGTTGGATTAGCCAGATCTGTTTTCATCATGGGAGACTTTAATATTTTACTCAAAAATCGAGAGAGAAAGCAGACCAAAGATGGAATTAGAATCACAGTTGCAAGTTCGGTAATTGGCATATCACTCTTTGTAAATCATAGCATGGAGTTGTGTAAAAATTTTTTCCAGCACTTATAAA
Source organism: Lepus europaeus (assembly GCF_033115175.1). NCBI lineage: Eukaryota > Metazoa > Chordata > Mammalia > Lagomorpha > Leporidae > Lepus > Lepus europaeus. The sequence continues at coordinate 3,319,639 of NC_084841.1, forward strand.
AGTTGACTAAAAAACAGCAAAACATCTCCAGTCTACTAATAAAAATCCTGGTAGACCTGCATCAGCAAAAACATAGAAGGTTTACATGGGATCTAAATCCACATGAACACAAACCTACCCCTTTTGGGTCATGGAAAATAGTAAATGAAACACTGAACTCTTGGAAATAAACAATATGGCAGTATTTATTAACCTTTGGGGTATAGCCAGTTTCTTTGATATTCAAAGACATGCTTTATGATCATAAGTACATATTTCTAGAAAGTAAGAAACACAGAAAATGAAGTGTCCAACTAAGAAGGGATGGAAGTACAACAGAAACTTGAGAATGGAAGTGAAAATTTATAGTGATGATGTAGATGTAAATCTAAATGTGTGAGAGAGGAAACAGCAATTGGTCCACAGCTTTCACGGCCAGTAGCTGAACCTTTGCAAAGCTGGTGAAGCCAGGAACTCTCTGGAAGGAAACAGGAAGGAAAGAAACCTTATACCACCAGGACTTAGAAACCCGTAAAACTACAGCGGAGGAAGTCCTTCATTCACAATTTCATGTTTATATGTGAAAATGTAGGTGAAATGTGTTGTTTTCTAGGAAAACATGTGCAGTTTGACTCAGAACAGTTGTTGCACACCTGACCAAAAAATAAACTGGAAAAAGATGTTAAAAATAAAAATCTAATGCCATGCTAGATCCAGGTGGTTTTATGGGTGTGGTCTGTGAAGCTGTCAATGAAAACATGTTGTCTTTATTATAACTTATTGATTGAATTACTTGTAGCATTATGGACTCTGTCCATCTCATTCTCATAGGGTAGCACACACCGTACCCAAAGCAGATTAGAATAATATCCACACACATACTCGAGCCATCTCTGTCATTTGATAATATAGCTTTGAAAACACTAAATACAATTTTAAGAAATAAAATCCATGAGTAATTAGGTAATTGAGACAATTTATGACATGAAGGTGTATCTCAGAAATAGTACACTTGGTTCTAATTATGTCATTCACCCATTCCTAATTGAAAGATATGTGTGTATTTGATGGGGTAATAGAAAAAAAAAAATTGTTTTTTAATCTGAGAATGGTGGCCCTTTAAAAGCGTAGTCATAACTATCGGAAACAAGGCAAGCCTGCTTTCAATACTAGAGTTCTAGTCAATGCAACAAAGTGGACATGCAAGAGCAAGCACTGTGCGCCCTCCTAGGGAGCCGTTAGAATTGTCTGTGGTTCAGCTGACACGACAGTATAGAAAGTCCAAGACTGAGCCGCAGACAGAGTTGGCAGTAAGGGTACTTGGTAAGGCGGCGGTGTGCGCAGTGAACATGCACGATGTGTCATTGCTGACTTAGAGAAGGGGCAGAGGACACTCAGTCATCCCCCAAGGCCGACTGTGTCTCAGGACAGACTTAGCCATGTGAGGACCTCAGTGAGGAGAGCTATGAGACATCCCTGAAGAGCATTACAGGAGAGCTGAACACAGAAGCAAGCGTCGTGTTCCTGTGAATTTCCCCAGTGTCCCCACACGTACTAACCCAAAACCCCAGTGAGGTGTTCTGTGGAAGGGACAAGCAGTTGGTGAAACTTTATCAGAAAGAACAAGAGTTTGGAATACTATAGGGAGTGTATATTGGTTCAGACATGGACACAGCAGTGAAGTCCAGAGATTCTCTAAATGCTTTAGAATTGATAGCATTTTGAAGGATCAGAAAAGGGTGTGATTCAATTTTCGTGAGGTTTTGTCTTCACGACTAATGAACCGCATAGAAGATTTTTTTTCCCTGCTTTGTTGGGAATGCGTAGCTTTTATTTTTGGTCAGAAGTGATGTGATGAGTGCTCAGTTGGAATAGGTGTAGACTCTGGTTAATAGCCTCTGTAGGAGTGGAAAAGTAACGCTCTTTCTTTTTTTTAAGGTTCCTTGCTGCTTTGGGTATACATAATGAGCAGGGACCCTGGTCAGTCATTTAGGCAAAGGGGATTCCACTGTTTGGAAGCAGGCTTTGGGCAGGTTAAATCACAGTGTGGATAAGCTGCTTGATCTCAGAATTTTGAAACTGAAAAGTGGATGTGCCTCACTCCCAGCGACGTGAGAATGTTGACTGACTGCGTGCGTCAGGCGGGCTTGGAAATGGCCAGCTTTTCCAACACCCGAGACTCTCTCCACATTCTTCCGGCCCTTTCTGTGGCTTCAGGTTTTGGAGCGATGCAGTTTTCCAGCTTATGTAGGACTAACCTGTTTTGATTTGCAAGGTTAGTCTTTCCATGTTTTCTTGAACTGGATTAAGGATTTCACTAATTTCATTAAATGCTTAAGGTTAATCTGAACACTTGAGTTTAAGGAAACCATAATAGAACTTGGAGGTTGCCTGAGGTTACCTAACACTTGAAGCTACTCGTGGTTGACTATTATTTAGAGTGGGTTCTATGCACGTTTCACTCAAGCTGCTCATATTTTCATGAATGCTTTTGCTTTGGAAGGTATTTTTAGAATTTGCTTCACAATGTTTATTTTTTAAAAAAGCCTTAACAGTGTTGCATAATATGAATTTCTTCAGGGCAGTCTTGGTTACAGCTTACCTTGAGCTTTAAGTCTGAGTGTGTTCTTAGCCATTACAGGTATCCAGACCCCTTGGAACATCTACTTTTCCAGAAGTTTCATTTTCCTTATGAAACTCTGTGCTTGTTTCTGTCCTTAGGTATTTGCATCTATGCCTGACCATATATGTTTATACACACATTGGTCTCCCACCCATTTCCCCTCAACTTCTTTGATGGATTTTCTGCAGTCCACCAACCCCCCCAGGTTAATTCTGGCATGGTCAAGGCTGATGACTTTTCTCGTAACTTCATACAACTTAAGGGTGCTTTTCTGCCATTCCTTGTAAAACGTACAAATGTAGCACCAAATGCCTTATATTGTAAGTTGTTAACAATACTTCCTTCTCCATCTTTTAGCATTCTGTGGAGTAAAAGTATGGGCTAAAGATTGATTTGTCCCCGTTGTAGAAGTGGTAAAAGCCTTTAACAGCAAGTAGGTTTGCTCTTTTGAGTCCTTGCTCGTGCTTCCAGATTAAAGTAGCAAACAAATCTGTGGTCAGCCTTCAGCTCCCCTGAGGCATGGCAGAGCTTTCTGTCGGTGCCTGAATTGTGCACAGTGGTGGAGTCTGGAGTCCCCAAGGAGTCGTGATTTCACAGGATGTGTTTTGGCCTTGTGTGGATTGAGCCGAATGACGTGACATTACTGTTTTCCTCTTTTTCACAGGGAAGGTGAAACTGCTCCTGAAGGAACTCTGGCTCTGTGTCAATACAGCGCACAGACTCCCAGGCGAAGGCCGCAGATGGGTCCTAGGTGAGGAGAGGCTTCCAGATGTCCATGTCTACCAGGAAACAGAAATGTTTTCCACGGCATCGCAGCCTTTAGTTTTCAATGTTTTCTTAACGTTAACATGAAAAAAATGAGATCAGCTAGAATGGGTACTCGGAGCGGTCCCTCACTCTTGCCCCCATGTGGCTTTGCATCTCAGTGAATGTGCTTGTTTAAGTTCATCAGCTTTCATCAGAGTGTTCAAAGGGACTGGAAGGACAGATGGAGGAGGCATAGGCCTAGCAGAACACTGCAGGACACAGTGCTCAACCTTTTCACGCCTTTGACCAGCTCATCAGCAGTTTACCCTCCTGTATTTTTCGTGTAATTTACTAGTTCCTTTGGTTAAACATGGTGACTTGTGATGAGTGTCATGAAGGCTTTCTACCACATTCACAGTTACGGTCCCTTGAGGACCAAAGATTTGGAAATAGATTGGCTACCTTGAGTGGAAGGGAAGAAGACCACTGCCTTGCATAAGATCAAAGTGCTTATTGATCTTTTTGGCATTTTATTAATTTGCTGCTTTGAATGTGTAGAATATTGAGTATCAAAATCTGTAGAAATGGGTGCCTATGACTTCCTCTCCGGCTTCTGAGGATGGAGTCCCTCAGAGATATAAATATACCTGCAAGGGCCGGCGCCGCGGCTCAATAGGCTAATCCTCTGCCTGTGGCGCCAGCACACCGGGTTCTAGTCCAGGTCAGGGTGCCGGGTTCTGTCCCGGTTACTCCTCTTCTTGCCAGCTCTCTGCTGTGGCCCGGGAGTGCAGTGGAGGATGACCCAGGTCCTTGGGCCCTGCACCTGCATGGGAGACCAGGATAAGCACCTGGCTTCGGATCAATGTGGCGCGCTGGCCACAGCAGCCATTGAGGAGTGAACCAGTGGAAAAGGAAGACCTTTCTCTCTGTCTCTCTCTCACTGTCCACTCTGCCTGTCAAAAATAAAAATAAATAAATAAATAAAAAAACACCTGCATGTTATTTATGCTTGACTCAGCACGTGTCACATGTGCAGATCTGGGTGGGTTGTCCCTCTGGCCACCTGAAGAATGGCGCTGACAGTCGCCAGCTGGTGCCTGCAGCGCCTAAACGAATCCCCACAGTCAGCGTTTACTAATCGCCTGTTCTGGCAGAGGCAGCCTTCTCTGTCCTCTTATTTCAAGTTTTGATTTTGTGTTGTGAAAGTAATACTAAAAAGATGATCTAATAGTCGAATGTTTTTTATTAAAAATACAATTATGAAGGGTAAGGCCATTACTTATATTAGCTTTTCCAAGGTAGAAGAGAAGATACTGCAACTTTGGAATCTTGTTATGAGACGGGACTGTTACAAACATGGTACAGAGAAGTCCCTTAGTCCCTTCACCTAGGATTCCCTGATTTTGGCATTCTCCATTTCCCATGATGAACACCAGAACTGTTGGCGCAGTCCTGTTAGCTAACCCTCCGTTTCTTGCTGCTGCCTCTTCCACTTCTAGGCTCCAGTTCGGACCCCATTTGCCTTAGAGTCATCTTCCCTTCATCCGCCCCATCTCAGAGTTCCCAGTCTTCCCACGTTCCCGTGTCTTTGCCACCTTGGGAGAGTATTTCTTTGTGGAATTATGTGGTATGGAGTCTGTTGTTTTGGCCACTCTGATGTTTTCTGTGTTAGTCTGAGACTCTGCACTGATGGCACCACAGCATTGATGTTTCCCTGTGCCTGGGATAGGTGATCTGGAAATGTCCTGTCCCCAGGCATGGTCACCTTGCTCCCTTGCACAGAGTGCTGTCTACAGGTTGCTCTGTGGAGGAAAGGTACTTTTCCCTAATTAGTTGAGAAAGATACTCACCCATGATGCCAGTAATTTGTTCCTCTGAAACTGCCGCCCAGAGATCTTAGCACCCGGCAGTGGATCTTCCTGCTGTAATTACTGCTTTGGTGTTTGCCTGATAATGAATTTTGTATTTCTCTAAATTTGCGTTTGCTTTTTCTTTTTAAGGTTTATTTATTTATTTGAAAGACAGAGTTACCGAGAGGCAGAGAGAGAGAGTGAGAGAGAGAGAGGTCAGTCTTCCATCTGCTGGTTCACTCCCCAGATGGCCGCAGCTGTCCGAGCTGGGCCAATCCGAAGCCAGGAGCTTCTTCCAGGTCTCCCACGTGGGTGCAGGGGCCCAAGGACCCAGGCCATCTTCTACTGCTTTCCCAAGCCATAGCAGAGCTGGATTGGAACTGGAGCAGCCAGGACTTGAACCGGCACCCATGTGGGCTGAAGCGGGTGGCTTCACCTGCTATGCCACAGTGCTGGCCCAGTGTTTGCATTTATTAATTGACATTCTTCTGGAAGGAAGAGCTGTCTCTTCTCCGCTGTTTATTTATTCATTCATTTGTGTGAGACTAGTCTTACAGATAATTATTTTATCCTGTGCGTTATAACTCAGTAATGCTGAAGTTCACCAAAATCAGGACCCTGACATGTTGGCTTTTCACGGTGACTTTGCTGTTGCAGTAGCATGGGAAGCTTTCCAGACAGAAAACAGTGCCAGCCTTTATGCCCAGTTATTCTCTGCCAGATTCTGCTGCTTGTCTGGAGAGCTTCACCAGAGAACGGTGCAGTAGCAAGGCCCCTCCCTCACCTCTGCTGCCGGAGCTTCCCAGCTGCGCATCGTCTGGCCCACTGCTCAGGGCTCTCATCCAGCCATCTCCCTTCTTCCTGTATCCCTCACTGTCCTCTTAAGGGTAGCTTACATATGTAAATATAGTCAGATGTTCGAGGTAATGTTTTGAAATTGATTTTCATTTTTAAAATGTTCCTGCCTACTTGAACTTAACATTGCAAGCATTAGTCTTCGTGATGCTGTCAGTGTGTGATAGCTGCCTGCCCTCTCCCCTCTACAGAACAGCCTGCCAGAGACAGCGCCAGCTGCAAGGCGTCTGGGGAAGGCGGCGCTCTACCTCCGGCACAAAGTGGTCCTCTCCAGACCCCAGACGGGCAGGCATGCCTCGCAGATTTGTCCATGGAGCTGGAGGGGGACTTTTCTTCCCATGAGAATGTGGAAACAGAGAGGCCCAGTGGAGCTAACGATAGTGCTGACCATGCTTTCCACAAGGACGGAAACCCTGAGGTTTCAGTGCGGAGTGCGACCGACGGTGGTAGTACCGCCGTGTCTGACCAGGAGCATTGTCTTGACGAAGACCTTCAAGCTGCAATTGACTTCTTCAAACTTCCCCCTCCTCTTCTGTCTCCGGTGCCCTCACCCCCTCTGATGTCGTCACCGCCCCTGGGCTCCTTACCGTCTCCACTTGCACCGGTGAGTTCTGCTTCCATGGCTGAGCCTGACCTCGCAGTGATACGCAGAGGACACTCGTAGCACTTCGATAAAAACAACTCGTTGTAGCCAGTTTTATTAGTGGGTACCACGAGACTGTAAAAAGGTGTGCCAGGACCCATTGGGTCAACATACACTTTTGTTATAGGCCTTCTTTACTTTGCACTATGGTTTCATTTTTGTTTGTCTCTAACCAAGCCAAATTATAAGTATCCTATGGGAATAATGTACTTTGTGTTTTTCTCTAGTGCCTGACACACATGGGCTTACAAGAGCAGTTTTACAGTGATGGGAAAACCCAAGTGATTATCATGCATGTCCAGTCACTTTGCAGGGCCAGGGTCTGCACTTGGGAATTCACCTTTTCATGGCCTACAGGGTGATTTGTGGTGTTTTCTTAGGAAGATAGTCTTGTTGAAGCAGATTTACGTATCTCTTGGCTTAAGGAGTCACTTCCTTCTGGGAGACACTGCTCGTGTGTTGTGTTTCAGATACTGGGTAGGCGCTGGGAGTGCAGAGATGACCAAGGATTTGGTCAGCACCATACTGGGTGACTTGTGGAATGGGCGGGCTAGCACGAAAACATCTGGTTGCACTGCTGTGATAGCGTACTGCCGTACTGGGAAACACACTGTGCTCACAGACGGGGAGAAACAGCTCCATCCTGACAGAGGCCCTGGGTGGAGGGGGCAAGAAGCTGCCAGAAGATAGGATCCCACACTGGATGTTCGAGTTAGAGAGGTTGTTTCAGGTGGAAGATTTCTTCAGAAATCAGTGTTGGGGAACGTTCCCGTGTGTCCTCCTAAGAAATTTCCATTTCATCCTGCAGGGCATGGACAGTCCAGAAATGCAAACTTAATGATCGGTCTTCACTTGAAAGTTTTAGTGTAGACACTGTAAGACTGAATAGCAAATGAGGGACGGTCAGCAAGCAGGCAAGACTGCAGACAGCGCTGTGGTTTTATAAGCTGTTTACCCAGGTTGTGGCATTGAGATTCAGGAAGTAGAGACTGGGTTGAAAAATGTTAGGTCAGGTAAGCAGCAGTTGATAACTTTAGGGTGGTGGTTAAGGGGGTGGAGGGGTAATGGGTATTAACAAATACACAAGAAGGGATCCTGCTTACTGGGAAGTGATGTGAAATATTAGACACCAGGTATGTTAGGATGTCCACGAGAGCTGATGCCACACACGTTCTAGACACAGGCCTGGTGCTGGAGGGGGAATGGTGGAACACAGGTATTTGAGTACAGCAGATGGCATCCAGCCAGCGTATGTGGAGGGGAAGGAGTGGGATCCCACTCAGAATCCTGTGGAGCAATCAGTGTGCAAGTGACAAGCAGAGGTGGCGTGAGGAAAGCAGGAGACTGAAGGCAGCGTGGATTCAGGAGAGGAGAGGGACTTCTCAGTGGGAGCTGGTTCTGAGTCTTCACCAGCCCCCATTCCCAGAAAGGAGGCCCAGGGCTAGAGTCAGCACAGACCGACGGGGTAGTTGGTGTCACAGAGGGTTCTAGAGTAGAGGTGGGTCCTAACTGCCCGGACACCACAGCCTGGGCCAGCACCTGAGGTCCAGCGGGTTAAAGCCATGGCCAGCAGTGCCAGCATCCTGTGTGGATGCTGGTTCGAATCCTGGCTGCTCTGCTTCCTATCCAGCTCCCTGCCAACGGCCTGGGAAAGCCTCAGAGGATGACCCAAGTCCTTGGGCCCCTGCACTCATGTGGAAGACCTAGAAGAAGCTCCTGGCTCCTGGCTTTGGCCTGGCCCGTCACCAGTTGTGGACATCTGGGGAGGAAACCAGTCTCTGTCTCTCATTCTCTAACTCCCTCTTTCAAATAAAATATACAAAAAAAAAAAAAAAAAAAAAGATGGTACAGCATTCAGTCTGAGGAAGCGTTAGGAAGAGCTGTTGGCAGATCTTCACAGATTCCCACAGAGCCATGGAGCTGTTGGCAGTTCTTCACAGATTCCCACAGAGCCATGGTGATGCCTGGCGTGTAGCAGGGCTGCCCCCAGCATGTGTATGATCTTTGGAAAGGAGAGGAGCGTAGTGGGCTGTGGAGCCAGAGGCTGTGAGCCTCTGCGTCAGGGCCGTGTTCACCAGAAAATGGGGAAGTGCGTTTGGAGTGGAGGTGTGGGCCCCTCCTCAGTAACCACTCCCCTTCTCAGATGTGAGTTCAGGGTTCCTCGGGGGTCACGTCCTCTTTGTGCCTTGGATTGGTTGTCTTAATTGGTCTGGTGAATGAGTGCTCATGACTAATTTTTACCTTTTCAGGAAACCTACTTTGGAGAGTATACAGATTCCAGTGACAGTGACGCGGCCCAGCCTCAAACTTCTGCTGAGTCTGTGTCCGAAGATGACACAGCTGAACCCCGAGATTATTTTGGCTTATCCACGAAGAGTACAGGAAGTGGCACATGGGAGGAAAAGCCCACATCCCAGGAAGTCTGCAGAGTGACAGCTGCTGGGCCTGAGACTTCAGCAGCTGCACTGAGAGAGCCTTCGGCCGTGCCCTGTGAACACTGGACCCTGTCGTCTGAATTCGCGGGTGGGAGAACGAGAGACATTTCAGATGAGGCAAAAACACAGATAGAGGTCAGGGAGCTGGAGAAGTCTGTCCAAGCTGAGGAGCCCCTTCCCAAGCCCGCCAGGACTGTGTGGACTGAAAAGTTGTCCAGCAACCCAGAGCAAGAAAAGCAAGCTGCCACTGGGAAGTCCGCCTCCTGTTCTCCCCTTGGCAAGAGGCCACTGAAGGAGCTCACTGAGGTGGAACAGAAAACCCTGTTGTCCAAAGGGATAGGCTCCCGGAAATCAGACTTTACCAAGTGGGCAGTGCCTGAAGACGTAGCTTCTCAGTCAGACCCTGCAGCCCTGTCTGACCGTTTTCAGGGACTGTCTGGAGAAGCAGCGAAGGCCAGGGGAGATGTGCAAGGGTCCACTGTGGGGGAGTCATCAGGACCTGAGCACAGCCGTGCGGGCTATGCAGTCGATGCGTCGAGGCCTGATGCCGAAGCCAGTTTTTCTTCCTCTTCTACCTCAGTAGTGATGTCTGTTAGCAGGGATCCTCAGTCTTGTCAGCTCCAGCTCGTTAGTGACACAGACACTCCCACACAAGTGCTCCCTACCAAACTGCATCCCTCGGAGCAGAAGCTGCCAACAGAAACCTTGAACACACTGCACCTGCAGTCTGAGCCAGCAGAGTGGCCTGGAGGGGGCAGTGACCTGGGAAAGGGCTCGCGCGCTTTGAGCCCTGCGTGGGGAGCATCTGATGTTAGTGACCTGAAAACCAGGGAGAGAGAGTGTACAACAATTATAAAAAGCGTGACCGACCTCTGTTCATTTCCTCATTCAGTATTTATGAAAGCAACAAAAGATGGACAATGTGAAAGTCAGGATCCAAGAATTGAACTCCTACTTCCAAAGTCAGGTTTCACGTCAGTGATAGATTCTCGAGCTGACTCAGTCAAGAGTGCCTCTGGTTTTGTTAAAAGCACTTCCTGGCACCACAGTGATTTATTAAGAAGAGGTGGTGAGGAAATTCTGAAAGCTAAACTAGAACATGAACAAAAGACTGACCACCAGCGACAGATGGGGATCCCATCCATGCCAAATAGAGGAGCAACATCCAATCTTGAACTTCCTGGGGAAAACACTAATCCTGTAGAATTCAGACCTGCCGCATCTCTGTTGCCTAATCAGGTGTCTGTTATCATGAAGCAGTCAAGGCCTGAGAAGGGTCAGGGCGCTAAATTGGAGCCCTTGAGACTGCACAGGAGTGAGCCTGCTCTCGGAGCAGAGCACAGTGATCGTGAAACTGACCGCGCTGCATCTGTAGCCAAGTGTGCTGGAGGAGACGGCACAGCACTGAGCATCAAGGAGGCGTCCCTGAGAAGCACTTCACCAGACGTCTCCACCTCTTGGAGGAAATTAGATTTCGATTCTCCAGGTGGTTCTTTACCAGGAGAAAGCGTGGGTTGTTCCACAAATAGGACATTAGCTTTCTCTTCTGAGAACATCCCTGTCCAAACCCAAGACGTGGGGAGGGAGGCCGCAGTGCAGGGAGAGGTGCAGGAGCAGAGGCCATTTCCACAGACCACGGATCCGGACTCCAGCGGGGTGGAAGGCAGTGGGTTGCCTCCGGCCTGCGCGTCAGCAGCACCTGGAGGCTTTCCTGTTGAAGACACACCCTGTGGAGAGGCAGCAAGGTGTGGAAGTGAGGCCCTGGCTGTGGCAAAGGATTCTCCTGGCACACCGCCAAACGCTCGGGATCTTCTGAAGTTGCAATCGAAAGCTTGTGGTGCTCTCCCTGAGTGCCTCGTCACCGTAGGCAGTGCCGCTTCTTCAGCATGTTGTAGAAAAGATGAGGAAGCCCCAGACGCATCCCAGAGTAGCCTCCCTGGTACTTTGTATAGTTACACAGGCATTCGGGAGGGAGGAGAGGACGACACTGAGGTAGAGGAGAGTGAAGCCTTCAGCTGCAGTGAGGGTGAGCATGACCCTGAAGCCGTGGTGGGGAGCACCCAGCAGGATGCTCCAGATGCCTCTCAGAGAGATGCAGGAGCTGCAGAGCCTGGCGCGGCCGAGGCGGAACCTTCCGCGGAAGTGGGCCGTTTGACCTCAGCTCTTCAGGATTGTAACATAAGTGCTTTTCCTGACCTAGACAGACTTTCTACATCTGAGGTCGTGCTGTTTCTTGAAAGTTGTCAACTGAAGGATTATAATTCGGGGGACTCTGTCTCAGAATGTTCTAGCAAAGGAAGCCTACACAAAGAAGTGAACAAGGAAGTGAAGCAAAGTGCACCATCAGGAGGAGAATCGAGAGAGGGACCCTGCGAGGAAGCAGCACTTGGTGCCTCTGAAGAGTGGGGCGAGTCAGAGGATGACGGCGAGTCCTCAAGAGATGCCAGTCAGCTGACGCAGTGTTCTCTGGAGGCCCTGTCTGAAGTTTTCACCAAGATTGGGCAAGAACTGCAGATCAGTTATGAGGGCTGTCAAGACCATCCTGGGAATCTGTTCTTAAATATAAACAGCAGCCTGACCACTGAGGATGCAGAGGGAAAAGTGCCATCTCAGGAAATGGCTAGCTCTTCCTCTCGTGCCCCAGAACTGCTCCCGCTGCTAGCCAGTGTGGGTGCCAGAAGTGGCTCCCCTGCTCCAGATGGGCCTCGTGAGCACCTCCCGAGCAGGCCTGAGGAGGCCAGGCAGACAGACGGCGGTGAGGCGGCCCGTTGCCCTGCCTCTGCAGCAGAGCCCACGACGGGGGAGCAGAGCTCAGATGAGGCCGAAACGACCTTTCAGTGTCAGATATCGACAGTGACCTCCGAGGTCATAAACGTCCTTATAAATAAGGACCAGAACCTGGTCATTGAAAAGGGGGACAACTGGACCATCATCAGTGGTGTGTCCATCGGGCCAGATGTGGACCAGGTTATAGTGTGTGCGACTCCCGAGGATCCTGCTCCTCGGGACCCAGGGCAGCTGGAAGCTGAGTCCATTTCGGAGGCTTCTGTGGAGAAGTCCCCAGACATGGATGCCACTGGTCCTGCGTGTCGGGAGCCCCTGTGTGGCAGCACCCTTCCGTGTGAGGATGTTTCAAGCAGTGGTCAAAGCGCCAACTTTGATAAAAGTCGTTTGCGGAATAGACCTGTTAAACCTAGTATATGGATTAGTTCTCAAATATACGATCAAACCTTTGAGACTCAGGTTGCTGCATCTGATCACACGTATTACAACTCCAAACTGGAGCCATGTGGCAAAAACAAGACTCGACCCAAGATTTCAAACAAAGAGCCATCAAACAAACCAGCCAAGACTTTAGCATCAAACAAAGTGGAAACTCATCCAGGTGAAGTCTCTCAGTCCTGTTCAGGTGAGAGGAGTAATGTCAAAACCCCAAGAAACCAGACTCAGCCTGTTCTAGCCAATGCCGACACCTCTACTCCCACAGAGTGCTCTCCTGACACTCTGAGTAAGATACGGCAAGAGGTGGGGCCGCCTCTGCCGCCTCTGCTGGCTCCTCTGGTAGCTACACCGCCAAGGACTTCACAGCCGCTTTCTCCTCTCATTTCCAGTTCTAGCCCTTCCTCACCAGCCTCTCCTGTCAGCCAGATTTCTCCCTTATGTGATACTCCAGCGCCTCCCGTGCTGTCTCCATGGCTGGAAGACCCCAGACACGTCTCTCCTCCAGGTCCTTCTCCATCTCCGTCTGCCGCATCAGCTGGCGAGAGGGTAGTGTCCTCGCCCCTGCAGTTTTGTGCAGCCACCCCGAAGCACGCGCTTCCTGTGCCTGGCCGACTCCCAGCCTGCGCACCCAGTCACACCGCCGTGGGGGCGCCTCCTCAGGAGAATTCTGTGAAAATCCTCGACACCATGTACCCAGAGTTGTCTGCCAGAGCCCGCACCCTGAACCTCCTCAAGGGGAACATTCAGCGCACCCGAGGTTCGTCTGCAGACTCTAAGAACTTACCGGGGTCTGTCAGTGCTCTGATAGGATTCAAAGCAATCACTTCAACATCAACTGCTTTTGTCAAAACAGGAGGTAGCTCTGCCGGTGACTCCGGCCAAGAGAAGTCTAGGGGTTCGGGAGCTCAGCAGGATTCAGGTGGGAAGAGGACGTTGTCCACATGTACACCAAGGAGTGCCAAGAGACTGCGCCTGGGCAGCGGCTCCCCAGAACCAGAGAGCAGGGAGTCCAGTGCAGGAGTCCACAAGAGCCTCCAGAGGAACCTCCCTCAGGCTGAAGCTGGAGCCACAGAGGAGGGGAGCAGTTCTGTTCGAGCTGTCGTCACAGAGTCCCAGTTGCCTTCAAAACCCAAAGAGACTGTGGAGTCCCATGACAAAGCCATAGCCGATGCACTGAAGAAAATTGCAGAGTCATCCTTTGATCTGTTGCCTGTCATTCGTAGCCACGTGTATGTGGGCAATATCTCCAAGAAGCCAGTGATGAGAGATCAAGAGAAAGAAGTTGTTTATGAATTCAGCACAACAAAAAAGGTAGGTTGGCTGCCTTACTCTGAGTGCGTCAGGAATCGCCTGTGCTTAAAATGAGAGCTCTGTGGCGCGCAAAGTGTTTAATGAGCCAGGCCAACGAAGATGGAGAAGTGTGTGAACAGTGAGACAAATAATTTATTTCCAGCTGGCATTTTATAAAGTTGAAACGGAAGTATTAGAGGTTTAATAACTTATGTTCACCAAATAACTTAAAGTTTTAAGCAAGTTTCCTCTTTCAGGGCTAAAATTGCCATATTTCCTCTTGATTCTGGTATGCTCAAAGGCACAGCATGCTGCCCTTCACATGTCCCAGGTCGTTTTGGCAAAACCATGATACTGTGTGTGATTTTCTTGGTGGCAGTAGCAGTGGGCAACCATGTGAGCTCACACTTAAGCCTGACAGGCCACACGAAGCAGGCCTGGGGACCCCGCCGCCATCCTTGTGGCTTACCAGTTGTGTGCTGTGGTCTGCCCTCTGTAAAGTGCAGGTCTTATATTCCCAACAGATACTTAATCTTGTTGCTTGTAGCTTTTCCTAGGTAATCTAAAGATAAGCAAGAACGCGCAGTGACATTTCATTTTGTGCTTCCAATGCAGCATTTGGCAGAGTGCTTGCTGCACTCCATTCTCTCAGAACTGAAAATTCAGAAGACATCTCTGGACCACAGTTACATCCATGCCCTTTGCAGGGTGTACGTGGGTATCTGTCGGCAGCTTGGAGACTTAGAGCGAGCACGCTTGTTTTGCTACAGCCTACTCAAGGAAGGTATGTTTGGATGCTGACATTTGTATATTGGAACCATCCTCTTGCTTTTTTACCTTATTATTATACTTTACATTTTCAGCTAGGTGACTGCTCTGTAGCTTTAAAAATAATGTTAATTTTGTGCATTTTCTAGAGGGTATGAATAGCTTCAGCTTCTATTCATACTTGATTTTCAATAGGAGAATTTGTTTAAACTTGAGTGAGCACATTACTTTCCTTCTGCATAAAAATAGAATGTCTGTTGTTACTGCATTTCTGTTCTAGTCCTGTAGCGCTGCTTTAGAAGCAGATAGAACGGAAAGAAAATATGCAAAAACTTTTTGACAAGCAACCCTGCTGTGCCTCTACCTGCAAAGGGCAGCAGCTGTGAGATGGACTCCGGAGTGCGTGGGAAGCAGGAGTCAGACAGGCAGGGACAGTGGGGTTGTCCTGCACTTCTCTTTGCCTTTGCTGCTGTGTCTTCTGCTTCTAGTGAGAAGTCAGAGGAGTCCTTCTTTGCCGTACCAGGTCGTGGTATGCAGCATCATGGGAAGTCCAGCTCAGCTGCACAGATTGGTATTCTTTTGTCTTGTGTGTGGCTGGGGCAGGGCAGGGAGGGTTTCCAAGTCAGGATGATCCAGCCTGCCATCATCTTTAGTATCATTCCTGCGTCTGCTCAGTGCTTCAGTTGCCCACTTTATTTCTGTATTCACTCTTTATTGTTCATTGAACTCTAAGTGCTGGGAGTTGTGTGGTGTGATTGGTTCTAGATTTGACCATCCCGTTGAGGCTGATAGCCCAAAGCAGCATCCAGGATGTACACTTGGTATAAACAGGAGTTTTCTTGTCCCACCTCTGTCCACACCCAGAATGGCGTGCTGCTCGCAGTCACTAGCTGTGGGCTGAATGTACTTTATTTGGAAGGTGGATCTGCAGCAGCCTAGCCTCAGGGAAGCTCTTCTTGTCACAGTGACTTTTGAACTTAGAGGTGAAAATGCGCACAAAATATGCAGCTGAAAAGTGAGCAAGCGAATTCTAGGTGGAGGGAATGCCAGGGAGAACTGACACCAGATGTGCTTGCTTGACTGGTACCCAGATAATTAGAACATGGTGGTTCATAGTAGCCCTTAATTGGAAACCAGTGCCAATCCGCAGGTGAATGAAAAACATCTTGTTCTGTAGGAGAGTGGAACATTACTTGGCCATCCACAGGTACATACTGCTGTACATATGGCAGGATGGGTAAATCTCAAAACCATTACGCTGAGAAGTGAAACCAGACAGAAAAGACTGCATACCACCTGATCTATTCATAAAAATTTGAGAAAAGGCGGGCTAATCTGTAGTAAGATTAAGCAGGTCAAAGGTTTTCAGTATCCAGGGGCCACATTATTCACTGGAGGGGCAGAGTCAAAGAGTGACAGGTGTTGATTGCAGTGGTGGGGGCTATGTTGATTTATTCATTTATCAAAAGTAGTTGATCTGCGTCCTTGAGTGTATTTCCCTTAGTAGTAGTAGTATTTGAAAAGCAGATGGAGAGAGATCCCTCATCTTCAGGTTCATGTCTCAGATGCCTGGATTGTGCTGAAGCCAGGAGTCTGGACCTCAGTCCATGGTGCTCAGGTGCATGGTAGGAATAGGAACCCCATAGTGAGCATCCCTGCTGCTTCCCAGGGTGTGTGGCAGCGGGAAGCTGGCGTCAGGAGTGGATCTGGGACTTGAGCCCAAGCACTCCTGTGTGGGATGCAGGCACCTCACACATCATCTTAACTGCCGTACTGCTGTACCGACGCCCTCCCTGAACCAGCAGTTTTAGAATAGAAACTACCCTTTGATGAAGTGAATTTTATTTATTTTTTTAAAGATTTATTTATTTATTTGAAAGAGTTACACAGAGAGGAGGGAGGGAGAGGGGAGAGAGAGACAGAGAGAGAGGGAGGGAGGCAGGCAGGAAGGGAGAGAGAAGGAAGGAGGGAGGGAGTGTCGGTCGGTCTTCCATCCAATGGTTCACTCCCCAATTCGCCGCAATGACTAGAGCTGCGCTGATCCAAAGCCAGGAGTTTCTTCTGGGTCTTCCATGTGGGTGCAGGGGCCCAAGGACTTGGGCCACCTTCTGCTTTCACAGGCCTCAGCAGAGAGCTGGATTGGAAGTGGAGCAGCCGGGACTCAAACTGGTACCCATATGGGATGCCAGTGCTTCAGGCCAGGGCATTAACCCACTGCGCCACAGCACTGGCCCCGATTAAGTGAATTTTAAAAAGGAGAGAAGCCATTTTATAGGGGAAGGAGTTTACAAAAAAAAAAAAATGTCATCCGGATTTTATAAAGTATAACTCTTCAAATAAAAAATTCCATGACTAATCCATACCCGTGTAAACACATTAAAATGACCTGCAATGACGTACATCAAATGGGAGAATTCTGGAACTAAGGAAGCTTGGAGGAAGGATTTTTGCCTTTTGTCTCTGAAGATTTCCTTTTTTCATACACTGCTGTGTTTTCATGCCCTGTGTTAAAAACTTAAGAAAATTTGCCAGTGGGAAAAAGCAAGGAAAAAAGGCGGAGCATATTTTGAAATAGCTGAGGGCGGAGCCTTGGCTGGGTCGCACAGTACAGTGCCCTCTGCTGTGGACAGCCTTGCGCGCAGTGTAATGCACAGAGTTTATTCTTGGCTCGTATTCTGTTTGCTTGATCAGACATAAAAGGTTATTGTTTTCTTTCTTACAGATTTCCCAGAGTCTGAGAAGCTGACTTTGTTTATTGCAAACATGTGGCATGACATATTTCTCTCTCAATCAGTGATTAATAAAGCAATGCAGTTAGTAGCCCGGCAGCGTGCAAAAGGAGAGGTTCTGAACTGTTTGAGAGCTTTTCTCAACTGGGAAAAGGTGAGTTTTATTTTTCTCTTGTTACATACATTCTTGTAGGTCTTACATAAATATTATTGTTTTTGTATTCATTCCTAGGCATTTTTAAAGATATTCTTCATGGAATTAGATTTTATGCTAATTTATGAGTGATGAAATCCATACATATGTTTAAAGGACTTGGAAGAGATACAAATTGATTCTGCAATAGGTACTTAGAGAAGTGAAAAAATTGGTATCTCAATTCTTTTCTATTAAATCTTTTCTGAATCTATTAATCTATATTTTTTTTCTAGTAGATGGAATTGGTATTTGTTCTACATGTTTTGTTCTCATGTTGCCTTTTTATTTTTTAAGTATTAATATTTTAAAGTGATATTTAGATTGGTGTTCTTTTATATTTTATTTAATGAAAACCAAGTGGACAGTAAGTAGTGCATGTACATTTCAAAGCAGATTTGAAATGGGCTGTCTGTGTGGACAAGCCAGAGTCAGTTCCTCAGCAGGTAGAAGGGGCCTTGGACTCGGCTGTGGAGCTGGCTGCCTCCAGGAGGGACCTGCCCTGCCACGCCTGTCCCTGCTTGCAGCTGGAGCCCTTCTGCCTCTTTTGGGAATTTGATGATAAAACACAGTACTTTCAAAGCAGCTGCTGGTTTCAATAATTTTTTAAATATCATATCAAGTAAAAATATAAAATTAAAGAAAAGTATGAAATATTTAAGGAAAAAAATAGCATTGTACTACAAGACTTCCAGCTGTTCTTTATCAGAATTAAGCAGATCTGATGACAAAAGTAAGGACATAGCAGAATTAGGTCCAGACAGCAAATCTGAATGTAGATAGGATTTGTTATATATATGATCAATCATGAATTTGGCCACATGGAAACCACAATTTTTGGGAAGTAAAGATTAAGTTGTGTAGTGATAATTCAATAAAATTAGACATTAATATCTTAAATCTTAAACTTTTAGTTAGAACTTGAGATGCACAGTCATGGGCAGTCCGGGAACAAGTGAAATATGAAAACCGATGTCACAATCTTTTTTACAATTCAGCAAAAAGGAAAACCCTTCATACCAAATATCCTTAGTTTTTGGAAAACTTGTACTCTTAAGAACACTTTTTCTTATTCAGCAAATAATACATTTGGCTGATATTCATTTTCAAAATTAAAAATACGAAAAAGAATATAAAAAAAGAATTACAGTTTAAAAGGTAATACACAGGGGCCGGCACTGTGGCACAGCAGGTTAATGCCCTGGCCTGAAGTGCCGACATCCCATATGTGCACCAGTTCTAGTCCCGGCTGCTGCTCTTCCAATCCAGCTCTTTGCTACGGCCTGGGAAAGCAGTGGAAGATGGACCAGGTCCTTGAGCCCCTGCACTCACGTGGGAGACCCGGAAGAAACTCCTTGCTTTGGATCGGTGCAGCTTTGGCCATTGCGGCCATCTGGGGAGTGAACCAGCAGATGGAAGACCTCTCTCTCTGTCTCTGCTTCTCTAACTCTGTCTTTCCAATAAATAAAATAAATCTTTAAAAGGTAATACATAGCATCAAGGAGAGAACAAACAAAAAACACTGTCTTACCAACAAAAATATGTAACTCACAGTCCAGATTAATGAGAACAGGAGAAAAGCCAGAATATTGAAGATTCTGACTAGAAGACTTAGCAACAATGACTGGATTAATGAACCCTGGAGCAACAGCTGTAGATGCCCAAGATGATTTCTTATCAAAATGAAAATGGTCAACTTTGGCTTTACATGTAGAATGCTTGAACAGACCAGTTGGTAATTAACATAAAAGATGTTGATGCTTACTATATAACAAAAGGCAAATATAAGTTCCAACTGCATTTTGTCTGATTCTTAACTACGTATTTTTTTTTTTATTTGACAGAGTTATAGACAGTGAGAGAGAGAGAGAGAGAGAAAGGTCTTCCTTCCATTGGTTCACTACTCAAATGGCCGCCACGGCTGGCACTGCGCCAATCCAGAGCCAGGAGCCAGGTGCTTATTCCTGGTCTCCCGTGCGGGTGCAGGGACCCAAGCACTTGGGCCATCCTCCACTGCCCTCCCGGGCCACAGCAGAGAGCCGGACTGGAAGAGGAGCAACCAGGCCTAGAACTCGGCACCCATATGGGATGCCGGCACTGCAGGCTGAGGATTAACCAAGTGAGCCACAGCACCGGTCCCAAGAACCAAGTATTTTTAATCTTTCCTTTTTTTAAAATTAATTTATTTTTTTGAAAGAGTTACACAGAGAGAGAGAGAGAGAGAGGTCTTCCATCTGCTGGTTCAGTCCCCGGTTGGCCACAATGGCCAGAGCTGTGCAGATCTGAAGCCAGGAGCTTCCTCTGGGTTTCCCATGCAGGTACAGGAGCCCAAGTACTTGGGCCATCTTCTACTGCCTTCCCAGGCCATAGCAGAGGACTGGATCGGAAGTGGACCCTACGGGTCTTGCACCGGCGCCCATATGGCATGCCAGCACTGCAGGCTGCAGGCTTACCTACTACACCACAGCACTGGTCCCTGAAATCTATTTCATCATAAGAACACATTAAAACCCAACCCCCCCCCTCCACCCCGCCATGGGTTTGGCGCTGCGTAGTAGGCTAAGTCTCCACCTGCAGCACCAGCATCCCATGTGGGTGCTGGGTTGTGTCCCTGTTGCTCCTCTTCCAATCCAGCTCTCTTCTTATGGCCTGGGAAAGCAGTGAAATATGGCCTAAGTACTGAGGTCCCTGTACCTGCGTAGGAGACCCAGAAGAAGCTGCAGCTGTTGGCAATCATCTGGGGAGTGAACAAGCAGATGGAAGACTTTTCTCTTTCTCAAATAAATACATAAAATCTTAAAAAAAAAAAGAAGAAAGAAAGAAATCCCCTGTCTATGTTAAATTATAAAACTCAATAAAAATATAGCACAAAAATGAAAAAAGTTTCAATGAGACACTTAAAAGTAAAAATTATAACATTTCACTAACATATCAAAGAATATTATTTTATAACCATAGCCTTCCCCAGTAGAACAAAGAAAGTTCAAAATTAGAAAAGTAATACAGTTAAGCCCCAGGACGTTATTTCTAGAATTGAAAATAGAGGGATGTTTATTAAATATAATACCACGAGTTAACAAAAAATAAGTAGTGTATATTATCTTAAGTGCAAATTATTTAGCACTTCAGTCTTTAAAATCAGGAATTTAGATTTCTTACTACTAGCATGGCAGGAAGTGTTTCCCTCATTTGACCTCTTTAGGGTGGTGTTTCCTGCTAGTTTGGTGAAAAGATTTTCTAAAATTCTTAAGGGTCTTCTGTATGTAATGACAGCTGCCATTCTGTCCATACAGTCATCCGTAGCTGGCAGTAACCCAGATGGCTATCAGCAGGTGAGCCGATAAAGAGTGGTGTGTCTGTATAATGGTTACTGGTCAGTAATGAAAAGGAAAGTTCAAGCTAGCCATACATGCAGTGCAAAGGGTGCATTCCATTGTACACAGGTGCGAGAGAACCCAGACGTAACAGTCCGGTGCTGTCTCATTCAGTTTTATGAATTTTCAGGAAAAGCAAACTGTCTTCCAGTGTCAGAAAGAGGATTAAAAGGAGACCAGGATAAGCACCTGGCTCCTGCCATCGGATCAGCGCGGTGCGCCGGCCGCAGCGTGCCAGCCGCGGCAGCCATTGGAGGGTGAACAAACGGCAAAGGAAGACCTTTCTCTCTGTCTCTCTCTCACACTGTCCACTCTGTCAAAAAATTTTTAAAAAAAATTAAAAAAAAAAAAAAGGATTTTAATGGCTTCAGCTTTTTTGTTGTTTTTGTTTATTTGAAAGCAGAGTGACAGGGAGAGAGAGATTCCATCTACTGGTTCACTCCCCAGATGGCTGTACCTGGCTGGGGTTAGGCCAGGCTGAAGCCAGGAACTGGCAGCTCCATCCATACTGCCCACATGTGGGCAGGGACCAAGCACTTGGGCCATCCTCTGCTTTCCCTGGCATCTTAGTTGGGAGCTGGAAGTAGACAGCCCGGGATGGCAGCTGGTACTCCAAATATGGGATGCTGGCATCATGAGGGGCAGCTTCACCTGCTGTACCCCAACACCAGCCAATAACTTTTTTATTACAGCTAGCTTAAATACTTCAGTTCTTTACTGGCTGGGTTGCAGCTAACCTTTTTTCTACCTGATTGGATCCTGCATCCTGCCTGTAGTTAGTTTACCTGGTCTCTCAACTTCCATTCCATGATCATTTTATGGTAAGTATTGTGACTAACGTACACCTGGTTCCTTATCCAGAATACAGCTGCTTCAAATACCAGTTTTTTAATTAAATGATGGTTTATCTGATGATTGTTATACTCTTGAGTTTACCAACACTGGATGTATTGTATTTGACACTCCCATTTTTTTTTCATTTTCTAGAATGCTCCTGTAGATGTGGGGTTTATGGTCTCAAAGCTACTTTTGACTATACAGTTATGTCCAAAAACAGAATTTCAGTCCAGTGAAAAATTTGGTGAGGACTTAAATGACCATACTTGGGAGTACATATTTGCCATTGACCTGCTCTGTTGCCATCAGAAGTGGATTTGGACGCATGATAACATCATAAGGTAGCCATTTCACTAGCTTCAAACAAAGAGGCATCGTTAGCATTGTAAGACAGTTTACCGAATGCTGAATTGCAATTTGAATCATTTTTAAGTATGTGAAGCATCTAAAATATTTATGAATGATTGTTTTATAAAACTATTCTTAAAATACCTGCATCCCTATTATATTCCCTTGATTTGTTTTTCTGTAGTACCTCTTCCTACTTTCCATTGTATTCTGTTATGATGATCTCTCTCCCCAGTAGCAGTGAGTCTTAGGGTAAGGAGACGAGTTCTCTGGTGTAGCCCCATCATGTAGACTAGATATGGGGTGAATGAAATGTCATAACTGTTACTTTAACATACAGATACTCTGGAAAAACCCAAAGAAGGAGAAATCCTCAAAATTGCCAGGTTAACAGCTCTGTCACCTGGGAAGGATGTAAGCCTGCTACTTTCAGGCATCATTGTATGTAAGGTGTTAACTTCTCTTTCTACATCTGTAATTCTGGCCTAGCTATGTCCCACTCTAGGAGAATGGGCAAAATTGTCTTCCAAATCGTTTTCCTGTAGGTCTTCATTTTCTTGTGGAACTCAGGCTTAGAAAGGCGGAGTTAAGGGCTTTTGTGACATTACAAAGTATTCACCACAGAGTTGCTGGTCCCTGGCACTGAGATACTGAAGACGGTTCTGTGGCAGTTCCTGTGTGCGGGATCCAGGTGTACACAGGATGCCCTGCCCCCACCCCAACAGCAGTAGGCACCTACAGGTCAGGCAGTAGGGAAGTGAATAGTTTTCATCCATGTATATAGTGAGGTATAGCAGTATGAAAACACATAGCTATCAGTGGACTTCTATGTGTTGATGTGACAGTTTGCCACTAAATAGCAAAGTGGCAGAAAGTCTGTCCAGTGCCTGTCTGTAGAGATGTGAGGGCCTTGTCTCACTGGCTCCATCGGAGTCCAGGGGCAGGTGTCCTCCCCCAGTTACGGATGAGGAGACCAGGGCTGGTACCTGTCAGTGTGGCCTTGTCCATAATACCCCACTGGTGATGACAACAGGGTTGAATGTCAGGGTCTTGGCCTGCACAACTGCAGAAGACCCTGCCTTCTCCCTTGGTACGTAGGGGCTTTTACTGTGTAGTTTTACATACATAGAGATGGAGAAGTATCTGGAAAGAAAAGCCCAAACGCCAAGAGTAGTAATTGTGTAAGCTGGGTTATTTGGAGTACTTTTGATTTCCTTTTTGTTTGTCTGAATGTAACTTTTCTAGTGATATATCATGAATGCCATGTAAGAAGCAAATGTGTTTTTGGTAAAAGAGAACAAAAAAGCAAAAAGGTATTGGGACTGTTTTCAGCTAGGAGAAAGTGTCTATTTTTCTACCTAAAGTATGGTTTGATTCTAGAAATTCCAGTTGCCCTCTGCCTCAGCTCTTTCTACACACGCAACTCTTTGTCTGTGACCCTCCCAGGCAACTGTGGGCTTCTGTAATTCGGGCTTCCCAGCTCCCGAGGGTCCACGGAAATACAGACTCCACTACGTCCTCGTTCCGTGACAGTGGGAATGCTGTGCAAATCCTTGTAAAAGCAGTTAAAACAGCTTGTGTGGGTATTTGTAGCTGTTGTAAGCCAGGAGTACAGATAGTTCTGATTGCTTGGAGCAGATGTGAGCGTTCAGTGTCAGGTGCTCAGCGGTTACCCTCCCCCCATGTCTTGGGGGCCGTTCCTCAGGTCAGTGACCAGCACGCATCCCTCCTTTCATGTGTTTCTAGTAAGGAACTGTGGCCTGTAATGGACAAGTGGATCAAGTACAGAAAAGGACATGCAAACATCGCATACACTCCCGACATTATCATAGCATCAATACTGCGGCTCATAGGTAAGTTGTTTGTTTTCTGAATCTGCCCTACAGACTTCATGTTTTACCTGTCTTTGTCACAGATTAAAATTTTTCATGTTAGTGCGTGTTTTGAACTCTTGCTTCCCGAATGCTAATATTAATCCACTTGCATACCAGTAACTGTGGACTTCAAACTGTAATGTGGATGGGGCATTCCAGGTCTTGCTGTGTGGGCGTGACTAATGCTGGGGCCTACAGCACCAGGAGCCCGAGTCCCAGCACTGGGAGATGTTTAGGGGACCTGGTCCCAGGCCCACGAGGGAACACAGGTTGTGCTGCAGACCGTGCGCTGAGTGGCATGGGTCTAGAGTGGCGAGTGGGGTGGCTCTTCCCTGGAGACCTGTGGGGTGTGTCCTGGTGACTGCGGGTACGGCACTGGTCATCACAGTCCTGGAGCCGCAGGAGGCGGGGGCTCTGCCTGGGCTCACAGGGTGGACGCCGGTTTTGCTGGGGAGTGGTCACTGGCCGTCACAAGCCTGAAGCAGAGAAATGCAGGTAGGGCCTTCTAGATCCTCTGGGTAAGTGCGAGCTACTCCAGGGGTTGTAGCACCAGTATCACAGGCTCAAAGTTACAGGGCACGGGGGAGCTCCCTCAGTGCCCGCTGGGCCCGCAGGGTGATGCTGGGCCTTGTTCTCTGCCCCCGCCCCCCAGTACCTTGTGCTGAGAGCTACAGCAGGGGCTCCCTCGGACCCGCTCCTCTGGGCATGCGTACGGGCTGCTGCTGCTGCCGACCAGCCTCAGGAAGCCGACGGCCACCCCTCATCCCCATAGAAGGGCAGGCGTGGCTGCAGAGCCTTGTACAGAGCTGCACAGCGTCATTCAGAGGGGCCTGCTCCCGTCCTGGCTGTCTCTGGGGGCTTCTGACGGTGGTGGAGCCGCTGGCTGCTGCCTAGGACAGATGGAGTTCGCAGCTTCTTGGCTGCAGCTCAGTTCTGGCACTTTAGGAGCAGGGAGAGGCGATGTGGCTTCTTCTGCAGCAGACTTGTCCCTCGGACCCGGGAGCCCTCTGGCCTGGCCTGGAAGTCGGTGAGGATGTGGCAGCCCCCGTGGGAGGGCTGTCTGCAGCAGTGGCGGGTGTCCCGGGTGTCCCAGCGCTGCTTCCCTTGTCCCAGCAAGGGGTCCCCGCAGGGACCGGGAGGGAGCAGCAGCTATGCTTTGTTGCCCCGCTCTCGCTCTCTTCCGTCCTTCAGTCTCTCCGTGCAGTTTGCGGGTCTCTCACCCCCTCACGGATGCTCCCTCAGGCAGCCGCCTCAGTTCTCGGACTTTCTGGAACGCTCCAAGAGGCGTGCGCAGCCGGAGCGCTGGGCGCGGTGTGCGCGGTCCCTGTGTGCTGGCTCTGTGGGTCTGCTCTGCCCGCAGCTCCGTCCCTGCTTTCCGGAGACTTTCCCTCCTAGAGCACGGGTCTTTGCTCTCTGGCTGAGGGTGGGTGCAGCCTCTCTGTTTAGCCGTTTTGATTCCCCCAATTTGTCTTTATGTTTCATTCCAGGTTTTGCAGTATTCTAATTAATGAGCTTTTTATTCCATGGCAACTGAGGCAGGGTTGCCATCAGGCAGTGCAGTGTTACTGAGTGTTGAACTGAGGTGTGGACATTGCTGTTAGCAGTGGTCATGTGTGTGACCGTGCCAACAACAGCATGTCACAGACGGTTCTGCGCAATGCTTGAGTTGCTCTAGTTCGTAAACTTGGAGGAGTGGTGCATTGGCAGGGTTGAAGGCTTGTGTGAGCTCATGCAGTGGGGAGGTGACGCAGCCAGGACAGAAACTGCCCACCACCAGATCTAGGGGCCATGCAGTCCTGAGTATGTGGCCCACCGGGTGGCAACTGGGAGCAGGAGCTGGGGCACCGTCACCTCACCCGACAGTTTCTGCAGATCAGGCCGTGGTGGCCGGCACTGGGCGGTGCTGTGCACGCTCGTCAAGTGTTTCAGCTTTTCTTTGGAACTGTCTCAGCTCACCCTGGCCATGACCGGTCTGCACCGACGCTAGCATGAGAACTCTAGGGTCTCGGTCCTGCTGCAGGCTCCCTTCCCAGCAGGCATTGCTGGGCTGTGTGTTGTCTGGGACGCTGAGATTGGCTCTGGATGGCCCTGGAGGGGCTTTTCTTCCCATTTAACACATCTGTCCGTCATCCTTGTCAGATCATCTGTCCATCATCCTTGTCAGATCTTACAAGTGATCATGACCTGAGGTTTCTCCTCTCTGAAGTTGATTCCTTTTCATTCTCATCAGAAGGCTGCCAGAGGGTCATCCCGATACTTAGAAAGTCACCGTGGGTCAGGAATTCCCATACGTTCTTCAATCAGTAACTACTTACTAATGCCTGCTGCGTTTCACGGCGTTCAGGATGTGTAGCACCAGCTGGTCTCCGAGGGGGGCAGTAGTGAAGGCCACTTAAGGGCCTGCTGCACGCCGTGCCAGCACCCACGAGAGCCCAGTGCAGATGCCAGCTACACTGCCTCCTCTGCAGCTCCCTGCTGGTGTGCCTGGGAAGCAGCCAGGCTGGCCCAAGTGCTTAGGACCCTGCACCCGTGTGGGAGACCTGGATGGGGTCCAAGGCTACTGACTTTGGCTTGATCCAGCCCTGGCCATTGTGGCCATTTGGAGAGTGAACCAGTGGATGGAAGATACCTCTCTCCGTCTCTCTCTCTCCCCCTTCCCTTCTCCCCTCCCCAACTCACCCCACCCCTGTCTCTACCTCTATCTCTGTATCTCCTTGTGTAACTCTTTCGAATAAATAAATCTTTAGAAAAAAAAGAAATTACCTAGGTACTCAGTCTCTCGGTTTCCCTATGTTCGACGTCGAGTTGAGGCTCACGAACGAGATTCCCGTTTGTCCAGGAGCATGTTTGTAGTGCCGAGAGCGAGCCGAAGCACAGACAACGATGCAGCATTGTTAGGAAGGCACATCTCGAGTGTCTTCTGGAATGTCTTCTAATTTAAGGAAAGCATCAAAGACTTGAAGACTGCTTTGAGGGAGGGAGTAGGATCCCACCTAGGAGCAAGCTCGCACCCACAGGGGTCCTTTGGAGTAGAGGAAGGGTCCAGCCGCATGAACTAGAGCAGGGACGTCCTGGTGGCTGTCGCCTTTCGTAGGTGGAATTGCCTTCTTGGGTTGCCCGTGCCTTGGCAGTGAAGAAGGAGGCCTGTCCAGAGAGCTGCCACGCCGTGGCCCGTGCTCAGCGTGTGGTGGCTTGCTGTGCTGTTGCTTTTGCATCAGTCCACGTGGGAGCGTTGGGAAGGAGCACAGAGCTTAGCATTGCTGTCCAGGGAAGCTGTGGCTGTCATCAGCTGTCCCAGGCGGTAGAGCCCAGCCCTGCGTGGGCAGAACGGCCATCTCGGGTCTGATGTGGTAGCCTCGAGAGCAGATTCCTCTCTGTCCTGCGGGAGTCATTCTCATTCCACTTATGATGATGTGACCTCACTGGGGAATAGCGCAGTGTGTGTTGTCTGGACGTGGTGACGGGACCTCACTGGGCAAACAGCGCAGTGTGTGTTGTCTGGACGTGGTGACGGGACCTCACTGGGCAAACAGCGCAGTGTGTGTTGTCTGGACGTGGTGATGGGACCTCACTGGGGAACAGCGCAGTGTGTGTTGTTGGACGTGGTGACGGGACCTCACTGGGCAAACAGCGCAGTGTGTGTTGTCTGGACGTGGTGACGGGACCTCACTGGGCAAACAGCGCAGTGTGTGTTGTCTGGACGTGGTGATGTGACCTCACTGGGCAAACAGCGCAGTGTGTGTTGTCTGGACGTGGTGACGGGACCTCACTGGGCAAACAGCGCAGCGTGTGTTGTCTGGACGTGGTGACGGGACCTCACTGGGCAAACAGCGCAGTGTGTGTTGTCTGGACATGGTGACGGGACCTCACTGGGCACACAGCGCAGTGTGTGTTGTCTGGATGTGGTGACGGGACCTCACTGGGCAAACAGCTCAGTGTGTGTTGTCTGGACGTGGTGATGGGACCTCAAACAGCGCAGTGTGTGTTGTCTGGACGTGGTGACGGGACCTCACTGGGGAACAGCGCAGTGTGTGTTGTCTGGACGTGGTGACGGGACCTCAAACAGTGCAGTGTGTGTTGTCTGGACGTGGTGATGGGACCTCAAACAGCGCAGTGTGTGTTGTCTGGATGTGGTGACGGGACCTCACTGGGGAACAGTGCAGTGTGTGTTGTCTGGACGTGGTGATGGGACCTCACTGGGGAACAGCGCAGTGTGTGTTGTCTGGACGTGGTGACGGGACCTCACTGGGGAACAGCGCAGTGTGTGTTGTCTGGACGTGGTGATGGGACCTCAAACAGCGCAGTGTGTGTTGTCTGGACGTGGTGACGGGACCTCACTGGGGAACAGCGCAGTGTGTGTTGTCTGGACGTGGTGACGGGACCTCAAACAGTGCAGTGTGTGTTGTCTGGACGTGGTGATGGGACCTCAAACAGCGCAGTGTGTGTTGTCTGGATGTGGTGACGGGACCTCACTGGGGAACAGTGCAGTGTGTGTTGTCTGGACGTGGTGATGGGACCTCACTGGGGAATAGCGCAGTGTGTGTTGTCTGGACGTGGTGACGGGACCTCACTGGGGAACAGCGCAGTGTGTGTTGTTGGACGTGGTGACGGGACCTCACTGGGCAAACAGCGCAGTGTGTGTTGTCTGGACGTGGTGACGGGACCTCACTGGGCAAACAGCGCAGTGTGTGTTGTCTGGACGTGGTGATGGGACCTCACTGGGGAACAGCGCAGTGTGTGTTGTTGGACGTGGTGACGGGACCTCACTGGGCAAACAGCGCAGTGTGTGTTGTCTGGACGTGGTGACGGGACCTCACTGGGCAAACAGCGCAGTGTGTGTTGTCTGGACGTGGTGATGTGACCTCACTGGGCAAACAGCGCAGTGTGTGTTGTCTGGACGTGGTGACGGGACCTCACTGGGCAAACAGCGCAGCGTGTGTTGTCTGGACGTGGTGACGGGACCTCACTGGGCAAACAGCGCAGTGTGTGTTGTCTGGACATGGTGACGGGACCTCACTGGGCACACAGCGCAGTGTGTGTTGTCTGGATGTGGTGACGGGACCTCACTGGGCAAACAGCTCAGTGTGTGTTGTCTGGACGTGGTGATGGGACCTCAAACAGCGCAGTGTGTGTTGTCTGGACGTGGTGACGGGACCTCACTGGGGAACAGCGCAGTGTGTGTTGTCTGGACGTGGTGACGGGACCTCAAACAGTGCAGTGTGTGTTGTCTGGACGTGGTGATGGGACCTCAAACAGCGCAGTGTGTGTTGTCTGGATGTGGTGACGGGACCTCACTGGGGAACAGTGCAGTGTGTGTTGTCTGGACGTGGTGATGGGACCTCACTGGGGAACAGCGCAGTGTGTGTTGTCTGGACGTGGTGACGGGACCTCACTGGGGAACAGCGCAGTGTGTGTTGTCTGGACGTGGTGATGGGACCTCAAACAGCGCAGTGTGTGTTGTCTGGACGTGGTGACGGGACCTCACTGGGGAACAGCGCAGTGTGTGTTGTCTGGACGTGGTGACGGGACCTCAAACAGTGCAGTGTGTGTTGTCTGGACGTGGTGATGGGACCTCAAACAGCGCAGTGTGTGTTGTCTGGATGTGGTGACGGGACCTCACTGGGGAACAGTGCAGTGTGTGTTGTCTGGACGTGGTGATGGGACCTCACTGGGGAATAGCGCAGTGTGTGTTGTCTGGACGTGGTGACGGGACCTCACTGGGGAACAGCGCAGTGTGTGTTGTTGGACGTGGTGACGGGACCTCACTGGGCAAACAGCGCAGTGTGTGTTGTCTGGACGTGGTGACGGGACCTCACTGGGCAAACAGCGCAGTGTGTGTTGTCTGGACGTGGTGATGGGACCTCACTGGGGAACAGCGCAGTGTGTGTTGTTGGACGTGGTGACGGGACCTCACTGGGCAAACAGCGCAGTGTGTGTTGTCTGGACGTGGTGACGGGACCTCACTGGGCAAACAGCGCAGTGTGTGTTGTCTGGACGTGGTGATGTGACCTCACTGGGCAAACAGCGCAGTGTGTGTTGTCTGGACGTGGTGACGGGACCTCACTGGGCAAACAGCGCAGCGTGTGTTGTCTGGACGTGGTGACGGGACCTCACTGGGCAAACAGCGCAGTGTGTGTTGTCTGGACATGGTGACGGGACCTCACTGGGCACACAGCGCAGTGTGTGTTGTCTGGATGTGGTGACGGGACCTCACTGGGCAAACAGCTCAGTGTGTGTTGTCTGGACGTGGTGATGGGACCTCAAACAGCGCAGTGTGTGTTGTCTGGACGTGGTGACGGGACCTCACTGGGGAACAGCGCAGTGTGTGTTGTCTGGACGTGGTGACGGGACCTCAAACAGTGCAGTGTGTGTTGTCTGGACGTGGTGATGGGACCTCAAACAGCGCAGTGTGTGTTGTCTGGATGTGGTGACGGGACCTCACTGGGGAACAGTGCAGTGTGTGTTGTCTGGACGTGGTGATGGGACCTCACTGGGGAACAGCACAGTGTGTGTTGTCTGGACGTGGTGACGGGACCTCACTGGGGAACAGCGCAGTGTGTGTTGTCTGGACGTGGTGATGGGACCTCAAACAGCGCAGTGTGTGTTGTCTGGACGTGGTGACGGGACCTCACTGGGGAACAGCGCAGTGTGTGTTGTCTGGACGTGGTGACGGGACCTCAAACAGTGCAGTGTGTGTTGTCTGGACGTGGTGATGGGACCTCACTGGGGAATAGCGCAGTGTGTGTTGTCTGGACGTGGTGACGGGACCTCACTGGGGAACAGCGCAGTGTGTGTTGTCTGGACGTGGTGACGGGACCTCACTGGGGAACAGCGCAATGTGTGTTGTCTGGACGTGGTGACGTGACCTCACTGGGGAACAGCGCAGTGTGTGTTGTCTGGACGTGGTGACGGGACCTCACTGGGCAAACAGCGCAGTGTGTGTTGTCTGGACGTGGTGATGGGACCTCACTGGGGAACAGCGCAGTGTGTGTTGTTGGACGTGGTGACGGGACCTCACTGGGCAAACAGCGCAGTGTGTGTTGTCTGGACGTGGTGACGGGACCTCACTGGGCAAACAGCGCAGTGTGTGTTGTCTGGACGTGGTGACGAGACCTCACTGGGCAAACAGCGCAGTGTGTGTTGTCTGGACGTGGTGAGTACTCAGGAAGTCAAAGATGGAGGGGCCACTGGCCACTCCTCTTCTTGCACAAATGGTGCTTTGTTAAGTCTGGATGCCTTACTATTTAACCCGTTTCCACTTAAGTCCATTTTAATTTAAGTTCAGAACTTTTAGGCTTACGATATATAGTATTATAAGAAAAAAATTAACCTTGAACCAAATGCTGTTTTCATTTTGTTGTGTTTTGTTTCTCCTAGGGCGCTTGGGCCAGTTGGGTTTGAAGGAAGGGTTCCCATCTGCTGTGAAAAATATTAGTTCCGTGATCGGGATGTTCATACAGCATGCTCAGGATGAAGGTAAAACTCTGAGTTCATTAAAATTACTTGTAAATCCTTTGCATTTCGCTTCTCAGACTTTTTCTCTGAGTCCTGACTGTGCCATGCCCTGAGCTTCCCCCTGCTCCTTGCAGACAGCCATGTGAGCCGCGTCTTCCGTAGCATCTGAGCGTGTGCGTGAACGTCGTGTCCTTGTTTGAGTGTCTAAGGGCCCAGTGCACGCTGCGGACCAGGGCTTCTCCAAGGCAGAGAGCGCTCCCCTGTCTCCCTGGTGCGGACTTTCAGTCTCAGAAACAGCTGGGCCCCTGGGTGGAGTTGCGACGCGAGGACCAGTGGGGTTGCCCGTGTGAAGCGGCCTGGGCGTTACCAAGTGCGGAGCCTCAGGAGGAGAGCTGGAAGCTGTGTGCCGGTCCTCACGGGAGAGTCCTGTTCCCATGTGCTGCAGAGCGCACAGTTTTGTCTTGCTCTTCTGTGGAAGAGCTCAGCTCAAAGGAACCCTCTGAAGTAACGAGCCTGGCTTCTGTTTGACTTACACAGTCAGAGAATGTTGTGCTGAAACACGTTCTTATCAGACGTGCGCGAAGTGACAGCTTAGGTACTGTGTGGCACTCCGGGTGGCCTTCATGTGGTGGGTGCCTTGTCTTCGCCTTTCCCTGGGAGACTTGCAAGGCTGAGCCGAAGGGGGCGGCTTTTGACTTGAGAGCTGCCGCGCGCTGCAGGCTGAGAGCTGCACGGCTGGGTGTGGGGGGAGGGATACGGTGTGGGGGAGGGATACGGTGTGGGGGAGGGATACAGGGGCGCCGCACGCAGTGCCTGCTCTGTGCTGCTGACTGTCTGCAGGTTCAAGGGGAAAGTCATGGTTAAAGCTGCTTTTTGTTGAATGTGTGGGTTTTGGTGGTGGTGGGCAGTTTTTTGGTTTTTGTCTTCATTTTTTTTTACTTCTTTAGATACAAGCTGAGCATCCCTAACTCAAAATCCAGAACTCTGAGCACCACAGCTCTGGTAGTTCAGCGTACACCACTTTATCATGCAAAACGTTCTGTAAAATAGGGCGCAGCATTACCCTCAGCTAGGGTAAGGTGGACGTGCATCATGACTGCGTCTCCTGTTTAGACTTGGGTCTTGTCCCTGGGCGTCTCACTGTGTATGCACAAGCATTCCAAATTCCAGCGAGGGCTGCTCGGAGTGGTGCTGCTGTGCCCTGGTGAGCTGCTGCCACTCAGAACGAGCGTGTGTAGCTCAGAAACGGCTCGCACTGCGTGGCCTCCCTGTGCCCACTGTGCACTCCGCAGTGCGCCGCTGCGCCCCAGTCAGTTCAGTGCTGACTTCAGCTTGGGGTCGATGCGGAGGGGAGCTCTACACCTCGTCATCGTCAGCCTGTGACCCGGCTGTGAGAGTGCGCGAGGGGCAGGCCGCGAGTGTCCTCCTGACGTTGTCATTTTCCAGTGTGTGTATAAACGTCCACGGGACAGCAGTAGAGTCACATGTTTACCAGACACTTTGGGATCTGCATCTTCCTGAGACCAGTGTCCCGGGAGTGTGCTTCTTCGAGAGCTGCTCAGGAAAGCGCAGCGTGGGCTGTGGGGTCTGGAGCCATGGGGGGCCCTCCCCGGGCGTCAGACCCACGTCCTCAGCACACAGCCGGCACGGGAACAGCAGGGAGCTGCCGTAGGCCTTTTCTCCTCTTCCATTACACACAAGCCTTAAGTGGACGTTTTTGTTGTGGGGTTTTTCTTTAAAATTTAATTCTCCCTGCTGACAGGAAAAATATTCTGTATTTGAATTGTATTTGATAGATTATAACATTAAAACGTTAAGTAAATATTTTCCTGTCTGCTGACCGACGTGAAAATTCTTTTCAGATATACCGTGGGGTGTACAGTTAGCAGCTGTCTACGCACTTTGTGACCTGAGTCCCAGCAATCCGGCGGAAATAGCCAAGATCCTGGAAGCGTGGCGGAGGGAGGCTTCCAGCAGCATCCCGTCTGCGGTCGCCAGCTACCTGGAGGAGGTCAGCTCCCTGAGCGCAGAGGGGCTCGGCTGAGCGCGGCGTGGCTGCGGTGAGAAGTGCCTTGACTCGTGGAGCGGACGTCTGCGCTCTCGCTCTCGGATTGCAGGCCGAGGAGCAGAACACAAAGACAGAAATGGGTAGCACGGCAGGAGGCGCTCTGTGCTCGGCTAGGAGACAGGAGACACATTGCCCCGTTCCTCCCTAAATGCATTTCCTGTAGGGCTGTTGTGATCCTGTGATGTATGGGTTGTGTTGTGTCTTGGTCAAACGAAAACTTGAACTTCGCCCTTTTTTTGCTGCAGAAAGTGTCCTTTTAGTGGCTTTTTTAAATTGAGTGCTGTTTTATAATGAACTGAACAGTAAAACATGATTTGGTTCCTGAGCTACTTTTGGGCTTTGTGTGCAGATAAGTAACTAGGAAGAAGTTAATTGGCTCACGAAACATCCAGGAGAGTCTTCCACTGTCTCACTGGAATGGGTGGCAGCTGTGTTTCCCGAGGTGTCGTATCCGCCAGAGCAAAGCGCGCGGCGTCCTGCGGGGGCCCCTCTGCTGCGTTGCCTTCCTGTCTCCCAGGCCCCCTCCGGACATGTAGCGGAGCCCAGGGCGCACGCTCCCGGAGGGCGGGCTTCGTGCCAGCAGCGAGCGCGCCCGGGCTCCGTGTGCCGTGTACATAGGGACAGTGCTATGATGTGTCTCACATTGGATGATGTTCCACTTTGGGAATTTTAGTATTTGTATATAGAAACTGGGTTTAATAACTCACCGTGATTCTGATTTGTCTTATATTCATCATTTCTTAAAACTCTTGTATGTGTTTTTTATAATAAAAAATAAAAGTAAGCCATGCACATTCCTGTTGATTGGTGAGGTGTGAGCTCTGCCGTCGGCACAGACCGAGGAGTGGCGCTTCCTGCGGTAGCGGCTCTGCCGCGACATGGGAGCCAGCCAGCTCTGAGCGCTCAGAGATGCCCTTTGGGGTAGCAGGTACCGGATGACAGCATTTTCTTTAATTGCAGTTGCTGCCCTTTAAGGGTTACACTTGGTGACTGTCAGGCCTTCCTGGTGTTTTCTTAAGTAACTCCAGGTGACTGCACTGCGCCTCCAGCTCGCCCGGTGTCGTCACTCTGCCCGTGTGTTCTCCCCCCAGGCACCTTGCCAGGTACAGGTGGTCAGCAAGGCAGGGGAGAGCCGGAACAAGGAGCACCCAGTGGGCGTGGCGGCCGGAAGCCTGGTGGATGTGGGGGAGCAGGCGTGGAGAACCGCAGGGCCAGCTCCTGCTGTGTGGTCGCTGGCGGAGGGCAGTTTCGGGAGAGGCACTGTCACTGGGGCCTCGTGGCCGGAACGCTGGGCCCGTCCCCCGGAGGTCGGGTTGGACAGCACGCTGCTGACCACTGTCCGGACGTGGGGGAGGGTGCGGAATGTCCGTGTTCTGGACACAGGAGATGGCAGTTCCCTGGGCTGTTCCCCGAGGAAAGGATGGAGGGAGAGACTGGGGAGGCTGCAGTGGCGCCGGCGACCAGCAGAGGGGGGTGGATGGAGCCAGTTGGGAGGTGGGAGGTGGTGCTGCCCTGTGGTCCGAGCGAGAGGACTCGGGGACCTGGGGACCCGTGCACGGTCTGCTGGGAGCAATCCCAGACCCCATGCTTCCCACTCGGGGCTAGGGAACGAGAAGACAGTCAAGAGCAAGGTGTCAGGACACTACAGGTGAAACGCGAGGCGAGGCAGAGGCCGGGAGCTGTGTGCAAGGCGGGCGTTTGACAGGCGGCTAAGACGCCGCAGGGACTCGGCACCCCATCTCCGAGTGCCTGGGTTCGCGTCCCACCCCTGCCCTGGTTCTGTGCGTCTGGGAGGCAGCAGGTGAGGGCTCAAGTAGTTGGGTCCCTGCCACCCCCCTGGGAGACCAGGCTTGAGGCCCTGCTCTGGCTTCTGCCGGGCCCAGTTCTGCTCTTATTTGGGGCCTGAAACCGCGGATGAGATAACCTGTGTTTTTCTCTGCATTTCAAGTAAGTGAATGTACATTATTTAAAAAAAAAAAACAAACAAAAAAAACAAACCCTATGTGTGTGTGGAGAGAAAAGTAACTGTCCCAGTCCCTCTTGGCTGCTGTGGGAGTGCGAGGAACAGACGGCCCACGGCGCGGGAGGCTGAGCAGCGGGAGCCTGAGTCAGGTGCAGGGGGCTCTGTGTGGTGAGGGCTGGCTTGGAGGTGGGTCAGGCCGAGGGCCTGGGGACCAGAAGAGCGGGGACGGTCTGCTGGCAGAGTGGGCCTGGCCAGAAAGGGGTCAGGTGCATGGACGTCCCCTGCCGCTCAGTGGTGTCGGGTTTGCTTGTCTGTGCCGCTCCACGCTGGGATCCGACAGGGAACGGTCCTGAAGTGGCTTGTGCTGTGTCACCCTCCACCTTCGAGTTTTTGTTTCTGGAAGCCAAGCAGGATATTGTCACAGGCTCTTCTCATTGGAGCAAATGCTGTGTACATGAGAAAATGAACGAACCCTTGAACCTGGAGTTGGGTGGGGCTTGAGTCTGTGCAGCCACGCTGGTGCTGGGTCCTAGGTCCTGGGAGCCTGGTGGGCAGTGAGGGAGCCCTAGGGAGGGGCCCGGCAGGCGGTGCAGTGCAGCGGCAGTTGTCTGGCTGTGCCTGCATGGGGATGATGGGCAGGAGGGAGCCGCGGAGGAGGTGTGATGGCAGGGGTGGGGCGTCAGCCTGTAGGCCATAGTTTTCCGGAGGGTGCTCTGTGAACGTTGTGTCCTGTGGCCGGCAGAGGGCACTGCAGGCTCGCCCAGAGCAGGCAGAGGCAGGGTCGTCGCCGGGGACCGCCTGCTGGCCTGCAGGCACCGCCCCATCCGCACTCAGAGCC
Source organism: Lepus europaeus (assembly GCF_033115175.1). Taxonomy (NCBI): domain Eukaryota; kingdom Metazoa; phylum Chordata; class Mammalia; order Lagomorpha; family Leporidae; genus Lepus; species Lepus europaeus. The sequence goes on from NC_084841.1 coordinate 3,355,730, forward strand.
TGGCTTGCTGGCCTCGGTTATAGGAAGTGGTGAAGGTGGGAGGGGAGCCGAGCGTGAGGTTGGTGCTTTTTGGGAGCGCATTTCCAAAAGGAATAAACCGTAGCAAATGGTTTACCTGTTCCCGGCAAACTCCAGGGAACCTGAAATGTTCCTAAATCAATGCTTTGACCAAAAAAAAAATGGGACGGACAGGGTGAGGGGTCCAGGTGGGAACTGGCGGTGGCAGAGTGACTGTGGGCAGGTCACGCTAAGCAGCAAAGCCCTTAGCTCGGCTGGCTGCCCACGTGAACGTCCTGCGTTGCAGACAACAGCCATGCCTTGAAGACTTCGCCATGTGAGTGGGGCTCAGAGCCGTGAACCTCACTAACCCGTTTCATCTGATGCGGCGGACGCGTCGATGGGGAATGTTCCGGGAACTTCAGGGAAGGCGTTGGGAAAGTCAGCTGTGAGCTCCCCTGTTCCATTTACCTGGCGCTCAGCGGTCCGCAGACGGGGCCTGCTTCCGCAGAAGCCTAGCGTCTCCATCTTAACACACGGGATTGTGTGGCTTCGCGAGCAGGCCCTGCTCAGTTTGTGAGCACAGACAAGTGCCGGTAACAGACAAAGACTCACCAGTGAAGGGCTGCTGGGGGTGCGGTGCCTTTGCTTGGATGCCGGACTCTGCGCTGTGGGATCTCGGGCAGGCTGGGCCCCAGCCGCCCCCGCTGTGCAGCCTCCTCGGGGTGCTGGTGTCTGGGAATTAGAAGTCCACAAAGCATGAATGGAGGACTGCTAGTGTGTGTCCGGCTACGGGCGGGGCAGGGGAGGCACACACGCATCTCCCAGGCGAGCTGCCACCCCAGGCCTACGCGCGGGAGTGTGGAGTGGAAATGTGCACCACCTGGGGGCCGATCCCCCGGAGACCAGGAACGTGGAAGAGGCAAATGGACCTTCTCATTCAAGGGCGGTCATTGTGAGCCTGGCCCACAGACGAAGCTGCCAGGAGTGTGGCTCCCTACTCCTTCCCGCCAGATTTCCAAACAGATGAGAACCAGAAGGGCACAGCACTCTGATGGGAATTCCCACACCCGCAAGCTGCCCGCGGCCAGACGCACAGAGCTTGTGCCTGTGTTGTTCGTCACGCTGAGAATACATGAAGCGTGTTCAACGTGTTTTAAAAGATTTATGTATTTGAAAGGTAGAGTTTCAGAGAGGGAGAGTGAGAGGCAGAGAGAGAGGTCTTCCATCCATTGGTTCACTCCCCAGATGGCCACAATGGCAGGGCTGGGCCAGCCTAAAGCCAGAAGCCAAGAACTTCATCCGGGTCTCTCACATGGGTACAGCTGCCCAAGCACTTGGGCCATCTGCTGCTGCTTTCCCAGGGGCATTAGCATGGAGCTGGATCGGAAGCAGAGCAGCCGGGGCTTGAACCAGTGTCTATACGGGATGCCGGCACTGCAGGCAGCAGCTTAACCTGCTACGCCACAGCACTGACCTCAGTGTGTTTAACATTTGGGAAGAAATATGAGAATATGAAAGTGACACAGAAATCAGAGATTGTGAGAAGGTGCCAGACTAACAGAATAGAACTTCTGAAGACAGAGGTGCATACACGGATATACAGCCAAGGGAGAAGGTCAGAGCAGATCAGTTGCGAATGATGAGAGAATTTATGTAAGATCGCGTAAAGCTCAGAGAATCAAATGGCAGAAAATGGGAGGTAGGAGACACGGGAATGACGAAGATCACACAGAACTGCTGCTCTTGCTAACTCAAGGTGGATAAGCCACCAAATCAGTCCCCATAAATAAATCAGAGCTGAGATTTAAAAAACTGAAGTGAAATAAACTCTAGAAAAACGGTAGCCTCTGCCGAGGCGAGGAGAGGCTCCTAGCTTTCTTGGTGTCGATGCAAGAGAACAAAATGTCTGCGGAGATGGGGATGAGGAGAAAGCAGCGTGGATTCTGAGAAATTTACACAGCGAGTTAGCTGCCGGCTGTGATGCAGCATCCCATACGGTACTGGCCACGTCCAGGCCACTCCACCTCCGGTCCAGCTCCTGCTAATGGCCTGGAAAAGCAACAGAAGGTGGCCCAAGTGCCATCCCTTCTACCCACGTGAAAGACCAAGATGAAACACCAAGATGAAACACCTGGCTTCAGTTGCAACCATTTAGGGGGTGAACCAATGGATGGAAGACCTCTGTCTCCTTCCCTCTCTGTAAGTCTTTCAAAGAGAGAGAGAGAGAGAAAGGGAAGGAGGGAGAAGGCTTATCACCCAAGTCACTCCTGACACTCAGCCGCCGAGGGCTGGCACGAGCGAGGGCGCTGAGAATCCTCCTCCCCCAACACTCTGCAGCGCTCAACTGCCCGTGGCTGTGTGTGGGGCAGGAGAGTGCAAGGAGCCCTCTGAGGTTCCAGCCAGAGAAGATCTCTGTAGATGTCCCGAAGCCCAGGGCGTGACTGGAGGGCAGGGAGAAATCCCAGTGGTTTGGAAAACGGGTGATCTGGGTGGACTGAAGACGTTTTGAGAATCTTGCTAGTGCTCAGACCCCAAGCCCTGTAGAAGAGAATTCCTGAGCCCACTTAGGCTAATAGTGCATGGATCAAAGCTAAACTCCCCCAGAGCTCAAACCCAGCCTGTCTACAGGACAGTCTACCCAGTCATGCCAGGACAGCGGCCCGTGCAAGAAGGGGCGTGCCCCCTCTAAAGGGGAACAGGTGCACCTCAGTGTCTGTTACTGCTCTGATGTTTCACAGTGAAGGAGGGAAAATGCCAGTAGATGTGGGCCCACAGACGGCTCAGATATTGTAATTATTTGCCAGGACTAGAAATAAACTAAGTGATCTATTGGAAAAAGTATGGAGTACTTATGGAATGGTGAATTTCAGTAGAGAAAAACTATAAAGGTGAGTTAAGTAGAAATTCTAGAAATGAGAAATACACTACTAGGAATAAATATTTTATTGATTTTAATAGAGTGACTCAGGAGAGGAAACAATGAACCGGAGGAGAGGCTAACAGAAATTTCGCATTTGAATTGAAATACAAAAGGAAAAAAAAAACCTAATGAAACTAAACAAAAACAAAAAAGAGGAGACTGTCTTAATTTGCGAGACAATATCAAATAGTCCAATATATGTGTAACGGGGATGCAAGAAGGAGAAAAGAAAAAAGGAAAGCATCAGTGTTTAATGACACTTTTGCTGAGAATGGTCTAAAGTTGATGTGAGGCATCAACCCACAAGTTCAGACCACTCAGAAGACGTGAGTCTGGGAAAACTGCCGAGGTGCATCATAGCTAACTGCTTAGAACCAAACCTGAAGAACGAATGAGCCAGAAGAAACAGATACATCTCATGCTCCAAAGAATGAGTGGAAGTATAATTATCGACTTCTCACAAGACATATTAGTGGCATGCAGAAGACAATGGAAAGACTTATTTTAAAGATTGAGAAGTTATAGGAGAGTGTCACGCACACACATGTACACACAGTCCACCTAGAATCCCAAATCCTGTGAAAGTGCCTTCCGAATGAAGATCAGCCAATCCCTGAGTGGTGGGTGTTGTACAGTTTTATTCCTGAAATGAAAGCCTTGCAGGAAGAGAGACAGATATTGGTTACCGGAAGTCATGGACGGGTGTGGGGAGGAGGGAGCCATGGGGAATGGTTGCAGCGATGCATCTGCTCTGTCTTGGCCGTGTTGAGGTCGAGGTCCTGGGTCCGAGACTGCACCGTGACTTGTGCACTGTTGTCACTGGAAGGGACCGAGTAAAGGACATTTGGTGCCTCCCCATTGCTCGGAATTGCATGTGAATCCACTGTTGCTCATTTTAAAAATGAAGCCACAATGCATGCAGTTTCAAAAGAGAAAAGCCAAGAGAATTTCTCTCCATTTTACCTTTTCTACAAGAAATACTGAAAGAATGTCCTCAGGCCGAAGAAGAATGCCCCAGACTCAGCCCTGACTCTGCGGAAGTCATGAAGAGCCCCCAAAGGGCACACACGTGTGCCGTGGACATGCGCGTGAGGGTGTGTGCGTGCTTTGTCCTCGGGCTGTGCGTGAACACCCATGAGCGGTAAACCCCACCGTTCTTCGGCAGTAGAGGGAAAAAGGAATCAAAGGAGGTGATCCGCTGGGAGAAGGTCTGCCCAGGCGGAGGCAGGGGAGCGGAGCCTGGCAGCCATGAACTTGTGGGGTGGTCAGTCAGCCTGCTGCCAGGCACAGGGTTGGGAGATCGAGAGGAGCCGCGTTTCAGAGGATCCTCCGATGCGCCGGTGTTCAAAACCTGCGTTGACAGCAAATTGAGGGAAGTGTATATGGCTGCTCTATATTAACGAATACCTTGCAACTCAGATTTTTAAAAAGTGAGGCTCACTAAAAACACAGGGAGTGGTGTTTAGCCTAGAGACGAAGGTGCCTGCGTCCCACAGTGGCGTGTTTGGAGTGTTTGCTCCTGGCCCTGGCTCCGACTCCCGCCTCATGGCAGTGCAAACCCAGGGAGCCTGTGGTGCTAGCACAGTAGTGGACTTCCTGCCCCTGGGATGGGAGACCTGGATTGAGTTCCTGGTTCCTGGCTCTGGCCTTAGCCCAGCCCCAGCCTTTGCAGGCATTTAAGGAGTGAACCACTGAATGGGATGATCTCGCTCTCTTATTTTGCCTCTCAAACTTTAAACAAAAACCTTGATCACTTATACTGTCCATATGAAATCAATTAAGTGGTAAAAGATCTTGGAGGCAAAGATTTCATAGGAGATGAAAGACAACCTCATAAAGCAAAAGTTGATAAATAAATTAGACTTTATCAAGATAAAAAATGTTCGTCACAAAACATTATCATTAACATGGACGAGTCACAGACTGTGCAGGTATATTCATAAGCAAAGGGTTCGAATCCAGAATCGATTAGCACCCCTAAAACTCGAACATAAGGAGATGATGCATTTTTTTTTTTTTTTTGACAGGCAGAGTGGACAGTGAGAGAGACAGAGAGAAAGGTCTTCTTTTTGCCTTTGGTTCACCCTCCAATGGCCGCCGCGGTAGGCGCGCTGCGGCCGGTGCACCGCGCTGATCCGATGGCAGGAGCCAGGTGCTTCTCCTGGTCTCCCATGGGGTGCAGGGCCCAAACACTTGGGCCATCCTCCACCGCACTCCCTGGCCACAGCAGAGAGCTGGCCTGGAAGAGGGGCAACCGGGACAGGATCGGTGCCCCGACCAGGACTAGAACCCGGTGTGCCGGCGCCGCAAGGCGGAGGATTAACCTAATGAGCCACGGCGCCGGCCTGCATTTTTTGTTTCTGAAGGCTTATTAGAAAGTCAGAGTTACAGACAGAGAGAGGGAGAGACAGAGAGAGGTCTTCCATCCCCTGGTTCACTCCCTAGATGGCCACAACGGCCAGGGCTGAGGCAGGCCGAACAGGAGTCAGGAGCTTCCTCTGGGTCTCCCACATGAGTGGCAGGGGCCCCGACACTGAGCCATCTTCTGCTTTTCCCAGGCATGTCAGCAGGGAGCTGGATCAAAGTGGGGCAGCCAGGACATGAACGGGCGCCCCTGTGGGATGCTGGTGTTGCAGGTGGCGGCTTTACCAGCTACACCACGACACTGGCCTCAGTCACGCGACTTTGGAAGTGACAAAGGCAGACAGGCAGTTTGCCAGAGGACAGAAACGATGAGTCAGCACACGAATACCCGCTTCCCCTCCTTGGTCCCCGAGAAGGGCACAGGGAAATGCATGAGCCGCAACACCCAGAGTGAGCGTGCACCAGTGTGTTCCCCAGAGGCCTTTTTAAAGACTGTGATAATCGTCACGACTGGGCTGTGAACGGAATGGCTAAGCAATGCTCTGTTCTCACACCTGCATGTACTCGCAGTGCAAAGGAGTGGACGGCTGCTACACGGGGTGTACAAGGAAAGTCTCGGAAGCCATCAGCTGACAGGGAGGAGCCCACACCAGAGCGAGAGATGCACATGTGTAGAATCAGCAGAGACCCAGGTGGAGCGGCAGGGGCTGGCTGGGGCGGCGGCGGGCAGGTTGGCTCGGGGAATGGAAGCTCTGAGCACTTGGACGTGCGTGAGTTGTACTGCAGTCCAGTGTGCATCCTGCTGTCACCCCCGGGGCTGAGGACACGCGTGGGACCTCGGTGGCCCACGAGGAGATTCCAGGGGCAAAGAGCTAGCCTTGGAAGCCGCCCTAGAACCAGTAGCCAGCTGAGCGCCTGGGGCCCTCCCCTGCACACCCTGCACACCTCCGGAGGCTCTCCTGGCTGGTGGGCCGTGGGCCGTGAGCCCGGCGGCCTGACTGCTCTCTGGAGACAGAAACCGCGGTCACCCGAGGGAGCTGCAGAAGGAAGGGAATCCTGGCTAACTTGGTGAGTCAGCTTGGCTGGGCTCTGGGGGCCGGTTGTCTGGGCAACACGGGGCTACAGGGGCCTGGGAGGGTGCAATCAGTCCCAGCAAGGCACGCCTCTCCTTGGGGATGTGGGAGGGCCCGGGCCCATCAGTGGAAGGCCTGCAGAGACTGCGCCTTCTCCAGTGTCCCCCTCTGCAACACAAACCCGGCTTCCAGCCTGCTGCTCTGTGCAATTCGGACTCAAGGTGGCGACGTTGACCCTCCCCTGCAGTTCCAGACCTGGCTCACAGCAGCCTCCACGGAGCTTCAAACCTCTCTCTCTCCCCCTCTCCCTCTCCCTCCCTTTCTCCCTCTCTCTCTTCCCCCCCCCCTTCCTTTCCCTCTCCCTCTCCTCAAGCTATCTGCCACCTATTGATCTATGAACCATCTATCGTCTACCTGTTTATCTAGCATCTATCCATCGTCCATCTGTCTTATTATCTACCATGTCCTCAGCATGTCATCAATCTGTTTATTGTCTAGCAATCATCTGTCCAGCTATCATGTATCTATCATGTGTCTTTCATCTATGTATCTATCTACCCTTCATATATTTTTAAAACATTATCTCTCTCTCTCTCTCTCTCTCTCTAGTCTACCCACCTACCTATCTACCTACTCTCTTGTATTTTTATTTATTTATTTATTTTTTGACAGGCAGAGTTAGACAGTGAGAGAGAGAGAGACAGAGAGGAAGGTCTTCCTTTTCCGTTGGTTCACCCCCCAATGGCCGCTGTGGCGGGCACACTGTGCTGATCTGATGGCAGGAGCCAGGTGCTTCCTCCTGGTCTCCCATGGGGTGCAAGGCCCAAGCACTTGGGCCATCCTCCACTGCACTCCTGGGCCACAGCAGAGAGCTGGCCTGGAAGAGGAGCAACCGGGACAGAACCGGCGCCCCAACCGGGACTAGAACCCGGTGTGCCGGCGCCGCAGGCGGAGAATCAGCCTAGTGAGCCGCGGCGCTGGCTGCTCTCTCGTATTAGGGTGGAACCACCTACCCCTGGCTAGAGGCATCTTCTGGGAGGTGAACGTAGCCCAGCTGTGCTTCCTCCCGCACCTGCACAGCATCCTGGCTCCGAGGAGCAGGTGGCCCAGTGGGCAAGGTCATTTACTTGGAAAGAAACGCTCCCGCGGAGATGGATGAGGTGTCTGCTGACTGGCACATCTGGGGACAAGGGCATTCGCGTTTCTGAACGCAGACTGCCAACGAGGGGGTGCTGGGCTGCTCGTCACATCATTCTTCATGATGCACCTGCTCATTATGTCCGGGATGAAAAATCGCGGTCGCCTGCAGAGGTGCTAAGCTCCGATCTCCGCGTCTCGGGCTGGAGGGCTTTTAATCACGCTTGCGTCGTTCTGCGGAAGGCAGGTCTGGTTTGCTGACTCCTGGGTGAGCTCGGCAGCTGGGTGAAGGTCAGCTTCTCACGGCCGTTCTCGGGTTGGTTCCTCCGTTGTGATGGGAACACCACCAGGGAGGCGGGCACGGCCCCTCTCACTTCCTGTGCCCCAGGGTGGACGGAGCCTCTGCCCCTGTGCCCCCAGTCACTGCTGCCTCCAGTGCCGTGTTGTTCAGAGCACGTGGCCATGCAGAGAGGGTGGCACCAGGCGGACTGTGGGGCCCTGGTTGCAGCTGCTGCCCTTGGTGCATCCAACAGTGTGGGGCAAATGCAGGGAACAGCATCGGAGCAGAGGGCAAAGGCAGGCTGGAGGGGGGGGAGAGGAGGGGGAGGAGGGGAGGAGGAGGAGAGGAGGAGGGGGGGAGGAGGAGAGGAGGAGGAGAGGAGGGGAGGGGGGAGAGGAGGAGAGGAGAGGAGGAGGAGAGGAAGGGAGGGGGAGGAGGAGGAGAGGAGGAGGAGAGGGGGGAGAAGAGGAGGAGGGGGAGGAGAGGAGGAGGGGGGAGGAGGAGGAGGAGAGGAGGAGGAGGAAGGGAAGAGGAGGAGAAGGAGGAGGGGGAAAGGAGGAGGAGGGGGAGGAGGAGGAGGAGAGGAGGAGGAGGGGGAGGAGGAAGAGGGGGAGGAGGAGGAGGAGGAGGGGAGGAGAGGAGGAGGAGGGGGGGGAGGAGGGGAGAAGAGGAGGAGAGGAGGAGGAGGAGGAAGAGGAGGAGGGGGAGAGAAGGAGGGGGAAGAGAGGGGGAGGAGGAGGTGGAGAGAAGGAGGGGGAGGAGGAGGAGGGGGAGGAGGAAGAGGGGGAGGAGGAGGAGGAGGAGTGGCTCTCCTGGTGGACGCGCTGTGGATCCCGCCTGCGTCCCCCTCTCCCTGCCCTGCAGGTGTTGCTGGCCCCGCCTGCCTCTGCCTCCTGTCTCTTCTTTCCACAGGCATAGAATGATGGGTCCGGGTGTCCACCTCTGACACCCCGCCCCCCGAGAGCTGACACCCGGGAAGCCTTCCGCCTCCTCCTAGCCTGGGGTCGGTTTTCTCCAAGGATCCACACTGCATGCATTTCCCTGTCCCTGCCACACGGGTGGCCCAGCAGTCACTCTGGGTTGAGTGGCAGGGCCTGTGCGATGTCATCTCCAGCCTCCTATCACCTCCCCCTGCCCCCGCCCTGCTGTGAACGCTCCTCGGGGTCAGCTCCCTCTCCCCATGGTGCTCCACGCCCAGGGACTTGGCTCAGGAAGTCCCCACCCCGGCCCTCTGGGAGGGGGACCGGGCTGTCACAGCTCAGCCCAAGGCTCACCCTTCTGTTCAGAGCCCGGGAGGGCGGGCCCCACCTGCGCTGCCCAGGGCCTGGGCCTGACCCTGCTGTTGGGCATCAGAGCCCCTGTGCCTTACCCCCCTGTGGGCTGTCCCTTGGCACATGGCGCTGAACCATCCAGGAGACCAGCGTGGCTGGCTCTCTTCCGTGAGGATTCCGAATGGACTGAAGGCAGCGCCACTAGCCAGGCCTCCAGGGGGAGCCATGATTTCCTCTCTCAAAGCAAGAGGCCCAAGGAGCAGGGTGAGAGACTGAGGGGCTTCTGGCTGAAGTGCTGCTCGGTCCCTCCAGTAAGCCCTGGGTTCCAATCACCTGCGTTCCTGACGTCAGAAAGTTGCTTGCGAAGTCAGCGAGTCAGAAAGAACCAAACACAGTCAAACTGATCACTTTTGCACGCTGCAGTAAAATCAATAGGCCGCGAGGACTCTCAGAGACAACCGCGGCCCCCAAGCCACGTGCTGGGCTGGCGGGCACTGTGGCGGCCGCTGGGATCTGCTGGGATGACCCAGTGGTCCTTGCTCCACGCCACCGCTTCCCAGGGCCGAGCCTCAGCGCAGGTGAGGGCAGGCAGGGCCTGCGGTGTCCTGGGAGGGGCTCCCGCAGCAGCCGGGAGCTCGCATCCAGCGATTGTCTCCCGAGACCCCAGGCAGCGGCGCTGAACTAAATCCAGCCCAGGTTCCACTGCCGTTGTCAGCACAGCTGTGGGGAGGGGGCTGCTGTTTCCTGATGGCTTCCCTGCTGCCAGCCCTGCTCTCGCATCTGCCCCGATCGTGTGGCCTCCTCCGTGGGCCCTGGGGAGCAGATCTCTGGGTGTGACACTGGGCAGCCCCCTCCACGGCAGCTCTCCTAGGCCTCCCTGTATCTACCAGCGAAACAAAAATGGCCCCAGAACTGCCCTCTGAGTTATCAGACAGTGGGCGTCAATGCACTTGGCCAGACGAGGACGCAGCAAAAGTGCTATTCCCATGAGCCTCTGCGTATTCAGTGAATTCTCCCCGCGAGCCCGTGGGATTATCTGAGACCTCCAGCCCCATCCTGCACTTCCCTGACAGCGCAGCCTGGGGATGGCTGCCAGCTCCACACAGGGACATCGGGACGGAGCCCCAGTCGGCTGCTCTGCACCTGCCATGGAGCTGGTCGGCTGCTCTGTGCACCTGCCATGGAGCCAGTCCAGTGGGCTTGAATGACGCCCTTACAGCTTTGCTCTGTTCAAAACCCTGCAGTGGAGTCAGTGTCCTAGATGGGGACGATGGCCGATGTGGGAGACAGCAGACTGGACAGCACCAGCAGTGTCTCTGAGGGCTTCGCACCTGCCAGAGGCCACTTCCGGTTCCTTTGGTGTGGCGAGGTAAGCAGGAGGCGTCTTTGGAAAACCGTGTCCCAGGTCAGCCCCGGCTCACCTGAGGGCTTCAGAACATCTCGCCCTGAGACTGGAAGGCGGCAGGGCTCATCCAGGGGGCCCGCTGCTCATAAAGGGGCCTAGATGAGAGCCCAGGTAGGCGAGGGCTCCGGCTGCCTTTGTGTTGCTCAGGCCCCCACCCAGAATACCCAGCAGAGGGGCTGCAGAGTGGAGGGGAGGCGTGGGCCTGTGGTCTCGGAGTCCACTGGCCAGGGAGGAGCTCTGCCTTCCAGTAGTGCCTCCTGGCCCCTGTGCTACTTCCCGTGTCAGCCAGCTGTCAGACTTACCCAGGGCTGGGATTTTAAAGAGAGGAAACATTCAAGCTTTTGGTCAGATGTTTTGTGCCAACTCAGCAGGGTAGAAAGAAGGAATCACTGTGCAGGGCCCAGGCAGCTAAGTGCAGTGACCTTGGACAGAGGACAACCCACACACGTGGTATCTCAACATCGCTGACCCTGGCAGCCAGACGTTTCCACCAGAGCAGAAAGTAGGCTAACCTGGGTGTCAGATGTGTGAGCCGGGCTCCGGAGCACGGCGCGGGGAGAACAGCTTTGTCTGCAAGTCCAGGAGCCGCCAGAGCCCTGAATCCCATGGGTTCTCAAGGCCAGCCCAGAAACGAGCCCAAACCACAGTGGTTATTTTATCTGCTCTTCTCTTGTCTGCTTTAGCAGACTTAATGGGTGGTTTCTCCCCCATTGTTCTTGCAAGAGCTGGGTAGCTGAAGCCATCCATTCCAACTGTGTGATATGTTTTTAAGCAAATAGTTACTTACAGAATGAGCTACTGCCGAAATCTAAGGGAGCTCACGGAATCCGAAGGTTTTCATCCCAGGTCGTTGGTACCCGGGAAAAATGGGGTCACTGCATGGTGGGAATGTCATAGGAGCACACTCTGGAAAATGCCAGAGAATTCCCGCAAATGTCTTAGTCCAGGAGCTCTGTTCACCTAGGCGAGGCTAAGCTGCGAGTCGTCTTAGGAAACGCTGGAGAGGGTGTTTGCCAGATTCACTCCAGCTCCAAACTTCTGCTGCTGCTGCATTTCCTGATGATTTCTGATGCCTGTGCACTCACCTTCGGCCTGGGTGAGGGATCCGTGGGCGAGAAATGAGTCACACCCAGGCAGGACCCCTTTCTCCTGTAAGGACACTTGTCTGGCCTCATCAGAGAGGCCCTGAAAACCCACGTAACCCTATGTCGCTTCAGGCGCTCGCTAGCTCTCAGCCCCCATGGAGCGCTGCCTCCCTTTGAGCCCTGCAGGTGCACGGAATCCGTTGTCTGGGTCTCGGGTCCCTGCGTGTGCCCTTGGCCGAGCACTGCCCGTCACCTCCTCTCGCTTTGCTCCATCTCGCTCCGTCTCTTCCCCAGGCTTGGCGGTCATTTTTCTGTTAAGTCATCTGTTTTTGGACCGTGTGTTGTAATTTGCCTATGATTCTAGCTGCCCTGGTTGTCCCCCCATGTCTACATGTGTTTGCGAGATCAATAAAACTGAATTGTATGCTTCCCGTTAACATTTGTCTTAATTGTAGAACTGAATTTAGCTGTAGAGGAGACAGTGCCACAGGCACGCTCACCTGTTGCTGCTGTCACTCGTGAGCTGTTCTGGTCTCTGGAAGTCCATTTGGCAATATGCATCAAGAGCCCTCTTTGACCCAGGAAACAAACTTCTGAAAAATGTATCCTGTAAAATTAACCCCAAACTCAAGGACAAGACTACGCACAGAGATATTTGAGATAGCATTGCCCTTCATTATGCCCAAATGGGAAGGAATGTAAACATTCCATAATAGTAACAGGGCCTCTTAGGGTAAAATGGTTTTTAAAATGGAAATAAATGCAAAGTATCAGTGCACAGTCAGGGAGCAGGGGACCAACCATTGGCACAAAAGCCTGGTGGGAAGGAGTGGTCTGGATCCGGACACTGAGCAGAGGGACGCTGGGCTGTGGTGGCCCACGCCCCCAGCCCCAGTGACAGGGACAGCAGCGAGCACTGACAGGGAGCCTGGGTCTTGTTTAGAGGCCCGGCTGGCAGGAATACCGCTTACAAGCCTGAGATGAGTCGGGAACTCACTCTACGCAATCGTAGAGGTATTCAGGAAATGGACCAGAATACAGGTGTATCACAGACGTCACGTGTTCATGTTCATCTGAGAAGGCCAGAAAAAATAATAGCCAGGATAAGAGGCAATAAACAAATCTGAAAGAAAGATGCTTTCCCTCGGAACCCACAGGGGCGACTCCAGGAGCCCCCCTGGGAGCAAACTCCATGGCCAGGCGAGTGTCTGCACAAGGTGGCGTGGTGCTGGGATGGCGCGTGGTTACAACCCCCACAGTCTGTAACCACGTCGAGTGTTTACAGGATCCAATACCATGTGCGTATTATGTAAGTAGTTAATGTACGATGTTGGTCAGGGATATATATGGTAAGAGTTTGTACGTGTTCAGCACAAACACAGTTCTGTTTTTCAAATATCATTGACCCACAGTTGGTTGAACCCACAGATGAGGAGCCCACGGATTCAGGAGTAGAACAGTGCCTGTCTGTATCTATCATCTCTATCATCTATTTCTACACTTGATCTTAGCCAAAAGGCTGAGAAGTGATTATCATCTACTTCTGTATCTATCATCTATCTCTGCATGTATCATCTGTCTATATCTAACTATCCCCTCTCATTTCTCTTTTCTAAAATTCGAGACTAGATTTTAAATACTCAAAACACGAGAGTCCCGCTCATTCAGTCATCCTGCATGTTTATCTCCAAACCTCTCGCGAGCTTTGCTTTGGGTCTCTCGGATCCTACCTGCGTGGGGTTACAGTTATTCGTTCGCTTACCTAACCTGTGCTAAACAGGTGCCAGTCTGTCTCTGCATACATTACGCTCTTTGCATTCAGCCGTGGTCTATGCAAATATTTGCTCAGCTGAATTGAAGTGCGTTTCTCCTGCCCTGTTTCTGGACACGTGTGTTGGATCCAGCAGCCAAGGGTGCCCGTCACGAAGCTTTCCTCTGTACTTCCTCGCGCTGCGGCGCTGGCTACTTAGGTTACGTCACTGGTAATGCGAGGCAGGCCTGTGCTCATGACTTCCTAGTTCGTCCCTGTGCTGCCTGTGTTATCACAGATTGTGAGCTGCACAATTAGCTTTAACGTGAGTGGACAGAATCAGTTCCTGGTCTCTAGCGGGGAGCACGGTGTTCCCTGAGACTAAGGCTGCCAAGTTCTCTGCCAGTCCTCACGCTGCGCCTGATGCCTGGTCCTTGGTCATGGCCTCTTTTTTTTTTTTTTTTTGTACAGGCAGAGCTAGACAGTGAGAGAGAGACAGAGAGAAAGGTCTTCCTTCCATTGGTTCACCCCCCAAATGGCCACTATGGCCAGCGCGCTGCGTCAATCCAAAGCCAGGAGCCAGGTGCTTCCTCCTGGTCTCCCATGCGGGTGCAGGGCCCAAGCACCTGGGCCATCCTCCACTGCCTTCCTGGGCCACAGCAGAGAGCTGGACTGGAAGAGGAGCAACCGGGACAGAATCCGGCGCCCCAACCGGGACTAGAACCCAGTGTGCCGGCGCTGCAGGCGGAGGATTAGCCTAGTGAGCCGCGGCACCGGCTGCTCTCTCGTATTAGGGCTCTCCTGAGATGCGGAACCACCTACCCCTGGCTATAGGCATCCTCTGGGAGGTGAACGCAGCCCAGCTGTGCTTCCTCCCACACCTGCACAGCATCCTGGCCCCGAGGAAGCAGGTGGCCCAGTGGGTGCCTTGTGCAGCACCCTGCCGGTGCCTTGTGTAGCGCAGCTCACGTGGCTGTGGGCGGAAGGACTCTGCTCCCATCCTGTCTGGCCCTGCTTTGTGCCTCGTACCCCCCCCCCCCCCGGCCCACACTTCCAGCTCCTAGTGGATGCCGTCGACGTCCAGACGGACATTGTTTCAATGTTCACACGTGAGCGAGAACGTGCGGTGTTTGTGTATGATCTCCAGTTCTGTCCATTGTACTGCACATGCCCCAGTTTCATTCTTGGTTGTGGCTGAGTAGGAGTCCACTGTGCATAACTACAGTTTTCTGTACCCGCTTATCCACGTCTTGTATGTGAAACGGGGTGTACAATGCCTGTCTCACCTACAGCATGAGCTTGTTTCCAGAACCAGTAAAAAATAAAGCTGTGGTTTGACATGTGAGAGGAATGGCACGCACACTGTCATGGGAGAAGTGGCCGAGGCCCCGCTCCGCGCCCCCAGCTGGCTGAGGCCCCTGCACTCCCCTGCCCCCCCCAGGGGTCTGAGTCATCACTCTCCTCACAGCCTCCTTGCTCCTCCACCCTCACGCATCCTCAGATGCTTTCTCAGCCCAGTGCCGCGTGATGCAGTCTGGGCCGTGAAGCACCTTGGTCCGGCACATGCCCTCCACACGACCTGAGGGATGGAACTCGAGTGGACGGAGCGGAACCTCCCAGGAGGCAGGCAGAGGGCAGGGCACACACAGGCCGCCCTCCGACCCCGGCTTCCACCACTCACCGAGAGCCCCTCTTGTCCTCTCTAACCCCCGAGGCTCAGGTGGGTGGGAGGTGTCCAGGGAGGGGCGTGGCCCAGAGTGGGTGCAGGAGGCTTCCGAGCTCACCCACCACAGGCCCCCATTCTCCAAGGCGGCTGTGGGAGGGGCCGGCGGCTCACCTTCCTCTCACCGTGGTTTTGTTTTCTGAATTCAAGTTCCTCCCTTCCCCGGAAACGCTATCCAGTTGGAGGTCCGCGGGTGCGTCTGGAAGCTCCTTGACCAGCTGCAGCCATTGCTGGGAAGCGCGTCGTTGAGCAGCCTGGCTTTGATGAAGGCGGAACTTTTCCTGGACACGGAGCGCGGGTGAATCTGGAGAGACACTTCTTGGTTGGACCAAAAGCGAAGTCTTTAGGCCGCACTGACACAGAAAGAGGCAGCTTCATGAATCAGTCCATCGATCAACCAAGGCCGTCACCGGAGAGCGTGTGCACCAGGCCATCCGTCTGTGTGCCTGTGGTCCTGCCCGGTGACGTGTGTCATTCTAGGGCCCCTTTCTAGGTGTCTGCCACACACCAGTGGCAGTGAAAGCGCCTAACCTACGTGAAATAGCTTCAGGCAGAGGAGACCGGTTAGCGGAAGATGCAATAACACACATGCCTTTCTGGAAAGAACAGTTCGAAAAACCATATACATTATAAAGCAAAGAAGAGGAGGAGGAGAGGGGGGAGAGGAGGAGGAGGAGGAGGACAGGAGGAGGAGGAGAGGGTGAAGGAGGAAGAGGGGGAGAGGAGGAGAGGAGGAGGAGGAGGGAGGGGGAGAGGAGGAGGAGGACAGGAGGGGGCGGAGAGGGTGAAGGAGGAAGAGGGGGAGAGGAGGAGAGGAGGAGGGAGGGGGAGAGGAGGAGGAGGACAGGAGGAGGAGGAGAGGGTGAAGGAGGAAGAGGGGGAGAGGAGGAGAGGAGGAGGAGGGGGAGGAGGGGGAGGAGGGAGGGGGAGAGGAGGAGGAGGAGGAGGAATGCCTGCCTTCCTGTTCAAAGCCATTGGACAGCTACTAGGATAGCAAGAGCTCGCGGGCCACATTCTCAAAAGGGATCCACTGAGGAACCCCTGGCATGGAGGCCACTTCCCCTCAAGGCACCTGTGGGGTGAAAGTCTGAGAATCTGCACAGAGCCCTCAGCAGGACTTGGGGAGGGTGCACAGCTGCTATTTCATGCTCCCAGGGTACCGCCTTGTTCCAGCAGCCTAGGGCGCTAAGGCCAGTGCCCACTCAGTAGCGACCTAGGGAGGGGATGGGTCCAGGTCCCGACGGCCCTCCACGGTGCCCTGGACACGTCCAGTCTAAGGTGTCAGTGGGTTTGGTGGACAGAGTCGCTCGAGAGTCACTAACCGAAGAGAGGGTGAGATGGCCCCGGCACTCACACAAGCCAGTTCTGGAGAACACAACCCCCAAGGAGCAATCGGCAACTTGGAAATACGCTGGTATTTTTCCAGTCTACTTGGGTGTAGAAGTCACTTTGGAACCTAGTGACAGCATGTATACCTTTTATATACCTTATCTGTGTTCTACAAAGCCATGAAACATGAGTAGTTTAAGAACCGAATATTTCTGCTTAGCAACATCACCAAACACGTAATCTCTACGACAAACGTGCTGGCTCTGGTCGGCTCCAGCCTGGACCGGCTTCTCTGTGTGTGCGCGCCTGTCCGGGTTTCTTACTGAGAACCGTGCAGAGGCTCATGTGCTTCTTCCTGCCTTTGAAGCGCCCTCATGGCTTCTCCGCCTTCTGGCCAAGACGGCGTGTTGAAGCACCCTCATCCACGTGCCTCCAACCGCCGCCGCTGCTGGCTGCGATACTCCGGGTGACAGGTGACCCAGCCGTGAAGGGGGGCTGGTGCCTTCGCCAGCACAGAGTGGTCTGTGCTCATCACCTCCACACACACACCGACGTGGCTGTCCTCCTCCTCCGTGCCTGCACGTTTCACCAAATCCCGCCTTCCCACGTTCACACTGCCTGGCCGAATCTCCCTCCCGGTGACCTTCGGAGCTCGGTGGGTTGGTTCAGTATTTCCCCTGGCACCTGTCACCCCACGGCTCTTGTGTCCCAGCAGCCTGAACCACGGCTTTCTTTCCTTTCCTGACTCAGAAACACAGACCGGTTCGTGTATTTTCTCGTGAAAATGGGAACATACAGATCGCATTTCTAGAGTGGCGTCTCTTTCAAAGGAGTCTAAGATGAAGGTGCACACGCCTGCAGCCTGTCAGAGGCCTTGAGGATCCATCTTTTCAGTAAAAAGATTGTCTTTTTATTTGCTTTGATTAAAAACAGCAGCGTTCCCTGCTGCCTCATAGCTCACCGGGCTCCATCTCTGCTCGCTATCAATAAGCGGACAGCACGCATCACAGTGAGCTCCGCTGAACACATCAAGGGGCACAGTCCAGAAAGGCTCCCCGCAGACCGCGAGGGGCTGCACTTGGAAGATCACAGGCGGTCAGCCTCTTAACATCTTTATTCTTAGCCGTCTGCTCAAACCGCCTCCCGGGACAGGGGCCCTCCCGCTCTGTGTCCACTGAGCCGAGAGCTGTGTGTCCTGGCTGGTCTGTAGCACGTCTGGCTCCTGCCGTGCACGGCCGGCTGTTGACACGCATCCCTGTCGCGTTCACGTGGTCAGAGGCGGAGCGAGGGTGCTGCTGTGCCAATGCTTCGGTGATGGGCATTTAGAGACCTGAGTTAGGGCAATCAGGGCTGTGGGAGTTAGGAAATAAAAAAAGAAGGCAGAAAACAAAACCCATCAATTCCAGAACGATGCTGTTGGGGGTGGTGATGCCGAGGATGGCCTTGACTGTAATTTGAGGTCACTCTGTCTTAGGTGACTGCTTCTAATTTATTCAAATTTAATCCTTAAGTCCAGGGATGTAGCTACGAATACTAGTCTGGGACAATACTCCAGCATGGCTTTCTTCTAGCACAGGTCAAGAATCAGCTATTTGAAGTACCTGTGATCCTCTTACACACACTGGGTTCTGAGCCAAAAGACACACTTGGTCTACCACCAACACGCAGAGGACATGGGTGAGTGGTTCTGCCCTCAGCTCCCAAGGAACAGTGAGGTTCTTCTTCAATGCTCAGTGCTCCATTTATTCCATAGACTTTTGTCACAGGTGCTATCAGCAGAATCTGTTTCGAGCAATGCACATAAAAATCTGGTCCAAAGGGTTTGGTAGAATGTCTCAAGGAATTTATTTCCAATTCCCCCTGTGAACATTTAAAGTTCTTACATTTTCAAGTTTCACATCTGTAAATATATCCCCCCCCTTTTTGTGTGGAATACATCATGCACATAAAGTGTACAAATTGTAAACATGTGACCCCGGGTTGTGACAAGTTGAACACTACTGTGTGAGCAGTGCGTCAGCACCCCGGCCAGACGGACCACTTCTCACTCTCTCATTTGCCAGTTTCTGAGTTTATATAGCAGGATCTCAGTGTTGAATTCTCCTGTTGCTGGCATTTTTCATTCAACTTACATTTGAGAGACCCAGTCGTGTTGTGGTACACAGCTCTAATCTGTTCATTTTCATGGCTTTGTGATCTTTGATTGTTAATATTTCACCATTTACTTATGCATTCCATAGCTGATATGCATCAGGATGACTCCCCCTGTTGGGTACTGTGAATCCTGCTGCCACAAACAGTCACAAACATGGCTCTTGGTGCACTTGTGTGCGCATTTCTTCTGGGTGTAGATCAAAGAGTATAATGGCTGAGGCACAAGGCAGGCATTTACTGTAATTCAGTGGGGTCATGCCACATAATTTTGGAAGTTATTGTGCTAACACTTGCTGCTGTCAGTCTTTTAAGTGATCCATTTTGGATTCTGTACCATGATATTCGATTGCAATCTTTACGTATATTTCCCTAGATGACTAATAAACACATTTTTATTAATGTATTTATCAGTTAGATGTGCTCTTGTGGAATCTGTGTTCAAATTGTAGGGAACAATAATCTAAGGGGCTCTTGGACGGAAGGGATCTCTGGAACAAAACACAAATTAACAGGAACAAAACAAACACGAGCTGATTATATGTATACAAAAATATATATATATATATATATACAAATATATGATTCACATGTATTTGTATAATATTCACATATATGTACTCTAACTGTATAGTATCTTCGACAAAAATAGTGCATTTTTACATAAGTGACAGAGGTACAGAGATTTTGAATCTCAAGAGGCCCCAACTTAGGGGAAGGCAAGGACATAGCAGGTGCATTAGTGAGCCTTCCATCCCTGTCGCCAACACCCGACCCAGGCGACCTGGCAGGAAAGAAGTGTACTGGGGCCCACGGTGTTGGATGTTCCCAGTTAGGGCTGGGCGACCCCCGGGGTCTGGCTGGCTGGTGAGGCGGAGGTCGGCGATGACAGCTTCGGCGGGTGGGGGCTTCATGGGGTGAGCCAGAAGCAGAGAGCAGCTGGGCCTAACTGTATAAGCAGCCTCCACGGAAGATAAACCTCCCGAGGACACGCTACCAGCCTCCCCCTGGGGGGCCCCATCCCCGGCACCACGACTGCTACCTTTGCGCCCTTCGTAGAACCCTCAGCTTGCACCTTCGGGGTTAAGTCCTCCACTGCATCACGTCCACTCTGCAGCAGCAGATAAAGCCACAGAGTGGATTGAGAGTGCGGAGGCCTCAGGACGTGTCCAGGTGGGCAAGGACCTGGGGCTCTCTTCCCCGCCTCCTCCCTGGCCGCAGGCGGGCGAGGCAGGACACCTTCCGCCTCTCTGAACCCAGGTCCTGCTCCGAGGCAGAGGGCAGAGCCTGTCCCTGCTTCCTTACTGCCTGGGCCCGACAGGGCTTCGTGTTCAGGGTGGCGCAGTCAGAGGCCCCGCAGTGCCCTCGCCTGAGTTCTGAATTCTCTCTCATTGCACCTGCGGGGTGCTGGATGCTGAGCTCTGGAGGCTATGTGTGATGTAATGTCTTCTGTCACTCTGTGGCTTGTCTTTCTACTCCCTTGTTTGTGTCATTTTTGTGATCACTCAGACCTAACCCAGCTCTGTGTCTTCCTCTTTCCGCCTGTTTTCTGCTCCTGGGTCATGAAGATCATCTGTGGCATCCCTGGGACTGACTGAGGAGGGGCTCGTGTGCACTTTCATTTTTTTTTTAAGATTTATTTTATTTATTTGAAAGAGTTACAGAGAGAGGTAGAGACAGAGAGAGAGGTCTTCCATCTGCTGGTTCACTCCCTAGATGGCCACAATGGCCGGAGCGGCGCCCATCTGAAGCCAGGAGCCAGGAGCTTCCCCCGGGTTCCCCGCATGGGTGCAGGGGCCCAAGCACTTGGGCCATCTTCCATTGCTTTCCCAGGCCATAGTAGAGAGCTGGATCGGAAGCGGAGCAGCTGGGACTAGAACCGGCGCCCATATGGGATGCCGGCACTGCAGACCAGGGCATTAACCCACTGTGCCCCAGTGCCAGCCCCTCACCTGCACTTTCTTTCAAGACACCAGTGTCACCGTGAGGGCTCCACTCGTGACCTAATCCCCATCTCTTCACACCATCACCTAGGAGTTCTGACTTCACCTTACGAGCGTCAGGGAAACGTGCCCGCTGCTCTCCCTGACACCTCGGTAGTGACACAGGCCTTCTAAACAGTGCTTAGCCGAGAGGATGCGACAGGCGGCCTTGACTTGCGACGTGTGATATAAATAAGGTTGCTTACTTATTAATGTAGGAAACGTAGGATGCCCTAACTCCACTTGGACTTTTCCCACCCCGTGTGCTATTGTTGACATTTGTATGTGTTATTGCATACATACAGTTATATTGTGTACATACATTCTGTTCAGATTTATTCAAACATTTAACGTTTTTATTCTTCCTACAGTTAATTGTCCATACTCATGGGTTACAATGTGAAGACTTGATACAAGCGTGTATATGAAGGTCTAACCGGGGTAGTTAGTGTGTCTGTCACCTGATGAACTTACATGTCTTTGTTACAAGAGCATGTGGGAGTCTAGACAAGCACCTCGCTGGTGGATACAATGACAGAACACCAGCAACTATTCCGCCTGTGCACTTGTGACTCTGCACCCACTCAGCAGCTCCTCCAGCTGCCCCCGCCTCTTGCCTGCCCAGCCCTGCACCGGCTCCTCCAGCTGCCCCCACCTCTTGCCTGCCCAGCCCCGGTAACCAGCACTCTCCTCCCTCTATCTGAGGACAATGTTCTGGAGGTCACGTGTGAAGGTGAGCGAGCCGCATTTGCCTTCCCAAGTGTGCGGCTCACTCTGAACGTATCCTCCATGGCCACCCATGTTGTCACAGCTGACAGACGTCCATCCTTTGTATGGCTGCATACTATTCCACTGTGACTATGACCCACGTGTCTGTGTCTTCTGTGTGTCAAACAACCCTTCCTGTTTGACATAACCCTGCGAGGTCTATTTCTGTTTCCCACGCCTGAGCCTCTGAGGTCCCAGCCACAGCTCCTGCCCAGACTAATCCCCTGGAGCTTCCTAGCCACGTTTCCTTCCCAGCAGTTCTCTACCTTTCCCCTTCGTTTTCAGTTAGGAGTGACTTTTCCACTTGGGTGATTCCAAGTGTCCTTTGGCACGGCCCCAGCGCTGGCGACGTCTGTAAACTGGCACGTCCACCGCCTTCATCTCCCCTTCCACCGCCGTGAGGCACCTTCCTTAGAGTCCGTTCTTTGTTATCCACGGTCTTTTACTTTCTTGCGGCTCCTGTCGTTTCTCTTGACTGTTAGCGGTGTTATTGAGACCACCTGGGACGTGCGTTGTCTCTTCCTTTCTCCGTGGTGCGTCTGGGTGGCCTGTTTCCACGAGTGCCATCCCCGTGGTGCCCTCCCTTTCTTGACGACGGTTTTCCTGGCTCAGGTGTCATGACGGAGGCCGCCCTGTCAAGGGTGCACCCAGGCGACGGTCTGCAGCCTTTCTGGTCTGGGACATGACTGGTGCTGGGTGCTGCCAGTACGTTCTTTCCCTGGGGAGTGGGGTCTCACTTAGCAATTCCACGCTCCTGTGCCCATTTCACAGATTAGAAAACAAGTCCAAGAAGATTCGGTCCATTGTCCAGGATCACGCAGGGAGCCCGGGAAGGAGCCTAGGTGTGAAATTAGGTGGAGCTGATTCTTAGCCATGGGTGATGCGCTTTGTCAAAACCCTTTTGCATAGAGCAGGGCCCATTTCCCGAATGGACAGCTCCGGGGCAGAGAGGGGTCACACCCTTCAGCACCACCCACTCTGATGGGCTCACGGGGGCGCCAGCCGAGGAACCCAGCGTATTCTCACTGGTGGGGAGGCAGGAGTAGGTGCTACAGACCTGCTTCACCACCGTTCCCCTCGGTTTTTGGATTTCTTTCTGTCTGAAGAGGGGTAAACGTTACCTCTGCATACGCGATGGGTAACTTCTTGCATCAGCCTATTTGTATAATGTATGAATAAGGATTTCACTTGTAGGTAAGTATTTGTACCTAAGAAATTGGAGACCCAATTAAGGCTTGGGACCTACCCAGGGCCTCTCTGGAGGAAGCTGAAGTGTCCCCAGAGTGGTCCCTGTATTGTGGTCCAGTCTGGAGGACACTGGTCTGGCAGGAGCTGTCCAGAGCTGTGGAGCCACCATGAATGGGGCCTGGGTGAGACTGTGGAAGTCAGGGACAAACCTGGTCACACCCTGCCCATCCTGCTCTAGGTGGCAGGGGAACCGTGATGGTAAGTGGACCCCTGGGGCCGTGTCACGGTCACCTTGTCACTGAGGGATGAGGGCGTCACATTAAATGACAGTTAAAAGTCTAGCCGTTAGCTCTAAATACTTAAATCACAGAACAAAAGCACAACTTACTACTGATGCTGACATGTTGAACTATGTTAAACTTGGATTCGTTAAAACCACAAATGGGAAAAGAGCCGTCCAGAGGTGAGTCATTAGCAGGTGAATGGACAATACCGCTATTAGAATTCTGACTTGGATTCTTGGAGAGAAAAGGCCTCTGGGTAATGAGGAGAGATAATTACTGTTGGCTGCCTTGTCTGGGCCAACACACTCTGCATTAATGACTGCGTGCCATTTCCATAAACGCCCAGAGAAGCAGGACTATTACCTCTGCTTAGAGACTGTGAAAATTCAGCACATTGCCTGGGTTCTCGGAGCTCGGGAAGGCAGCTCACCCCCAGTGGGTTTTCGGTGTCAGTAGAAAAGGCAGGTCTGCCGTTTTTCCCCTACACAGGTGGGGACCCTGCTCAGTGCAGGGCGAAGGGCACACACATGAGGGGCTGCAGGCCATGGGATCCCAGCCACTGCTCAGCTGCCACGGAGAAAGCAGCCTTAACCACAAAGCAGACACGTGAGTGAATGCCACTGTGCGCGCGTGTGCGTGTGTGCGTGTGTGTGCGCGTGTGTGTGTGTGCATGTGTGTGCGTGTGTGTGCATGTGTGTGCGTGTGTGCGTGTGTGCGTGAGTGTGTGTGTGCGTGTGTGCGCGCGTGTGTGTATGTTTGCGTGTGTGTGTGTGTGTTTAAAGATTTATGTATTTATTTGAAAGAGTGACACAGCGAGAGAGAGAGAGAGAGAGGTCTTCCATCTCCTGGTTCTCTCTCCAGCTGGCCACAATGGCCAGGGCCGGGCCAAGCCAAAGCCAGGAGCTTCTTCCAGGTCTCCCATGTGGGCGCAGGGAGGCAAGGAATTGGGCCATCCTCAGCTGCTTTTCCTGGGCAATAAACATGGAGCTGGATTGGAAGCAGAGCAGCCAGGACACAGACCAGTGTTCATATGGGATGCTGGCATTGCAGGCAGCAGCTTTACCGGCCACGCCACAATGCCAGCCCTAACTGTCCTCCAATTAATACTTGTCAATTAAAGATAAATAAATGTAAAAATAATAACAGCTTTAAAAACACCATTAATTTACCAAACCAGGAGGTGGGATAGGAGGGGTTGATTGGCAGTCGCTTGGCGATCCCGAGCTCTCAGCTTGGCCTCCAGGACAGCTGGCATCAGCCGGCCTGCTTTATCTCACTGCAGTGTGAACACAGGCAGTGCGCCTCCAAATGCTGGACACAGTCCACCCTGTGGATAACGACCTTGCCCGCATCCAGCCAGCACGGCCCCTGTACTTGAGAACACAGGGCTGTCACTCACCCAGCCTGGTGCAGAGCACAATATTCCTCCAGCTGGCGCTGAACTCCCAGAACACGGAGGGCTCTGAGTGTCTTTATTTCTGAGCTGGTGTGTCTTTCAGGCACCCAGAGAGCATTCTCCAGGGCTGAACTCCCCAGATACTGTGGAAGGATTGGGGCTAAGTGTTTTCTCCACCTGGCAAGGCTGTGGCTGTCACCACACACGAGTTGCCTGCATTTGGGTTACACAAAGTGCAGTAAAACTGGACAGGCAGCTCAGGGGGCATAACGGACAGGGGCAGAAGGGGAGTTGGGAGGGCCAGATGGAGAGGATGACCCCCTGTTTCTTGTCTCCACTTCTTAAAGACATAGGGACAGGGGTTTGGTCTGGAGACTGCAATGCCCACGTCCCATATCAGAGTGCCTGGCTTCCAGCTCTGGCTTCCCTGCCGAGTCCAGCTGCCTGCTACTGCACCGCTGGGAGGCAGGGCTGATGGCACAAGTAGGGAGAGCCTGCCAGCCACGTGGGAGAGCTGGATGGAGTTCCCCATCCCCAGCTTCAGCCTGGCTAGGCCTTGGTCATTGCAGGCTGGGAGTGAATCAACGGCTGGGAGTGCTGCCCCTCACTCTCTCTCCACTCCCTTTTA
This sequence comes from Lepus europaeus, assembly GCF_033115175.1. Classification (NCBI taxonomy): domain Eukaryota; kingdom Metazoa; phylum Chordata; class Mammalia; order Lagomorpha; family Leporidae; genus Lepus; species Lepus europaeus. The sequence goes on from NC_084841.1 coordinate 3,380,464, forward strand.
AATGCATGCATAAATACACAAATAAAGCAAGCGTTTTAAAAGTCTACCTTAAGATTGGGCGAGGAGAGGCCTCCATCAGGCTACCCAACTGTGAGTGACCCTCCCTCTGGGCGGCTTCCGACCAACCACAGCGCGAGGTGTTTACCTTTCGGCTACTGGTGGTCTTTGAAGTGAGTTGAGAAAGATTGACAGAAGAGAGACAGGCTCTCAGGGCCTGGGTGTGAGGAGGCCAGCAAGCTTGGACTTCACCTTTTCTCCCGCTGGGCTCTCCTGAGCACCAACCTCCAACAGCACAAGTCAGCCTCGCAGGGCGCTCGCTCTCGCACACGCACTGCCCTCGGGGACGGAGGCTCTGGAGGGAGGCGCAGGCCCTGCTGTGTACCATCAAGCTACCACTGCCTCGGATGGCCATGCACCCATCTGCTGTGCAGCTCCTAGGTGTGCAGTGGGGGCTGGAGTGACAATGACAAATCTGTCTCAGCCCCAGCCACACACCCGTGGAGCCTGGGGAAACACTCGCCTTTCAGACGCTGGTGCTGTGGAGGCGGGCTCTGCCTGGGGCTCGGCGACTTCAGCAGGCTGCCACTTGGCCGTGAAGTCACACACATGCACGCAGACAGTGCCATGTGCTAACACAGACTTGGCGCGGCGCACGGCCTGGAGTCAGGCTCGAAGCTTCTCTCAGTCAGGGTCAGCTTCCGGAAGGAAATGGGTGTGGGCACAGGTGGGCGTTTGCACACACTTCTGTTTGTGGTGCAGATGTGTTATGGATTAAACTGTGTTGCCCCAAAGTCTAAGGCCCTGGGGTTCAGAATGCACAAGTACTTTTTTTTCTTTTTTAAAGTCTTATTTATTTGAAAGACTAAGTTACAGAGAGAGGTAGAGACAGAGAGAGAGAGAGAGAGAGAGAGGTCTTCCATCCGATGGTTCACTCCCCGTGTGGTCACAAAGGCTGGAGCTGAGCTGATCCAAAGCCAGGAGCCAGGAGCTTCTTCCGGGTCTCCCACATGGGTGCAGGGGCCCAAGGACTTGGTCCATCTCTACTGCTTTCCCAGGCCACAGTAGAGAACTGGATGGGAATAGGAGCAGACAAGACTTGAACCAGCGCCCATGTGGGATGCCAGCACTGCAGGCCAGGGCGATAACCCACTGCACCACAGCGCCAGCCCACAAGTATTTTCTCATAGCGAGGCCTCCCTGGAGTAGCCTGGGCCTGAGCCAATTGGCCGGACATCCGCATAAACAGGGCTTTGGACACAGGTGCAGGTACAGCAATGGAGAGTGCGGGGCAGGTCTGCCCTGAGGGCCTCGGAAGGGCCACCCCGCAGACCCACGGAGGCCACACCGCGCGCCCCTGTCGTTGAACTGTGGCTCCAAGTCACAGCCGATGTGGCCAACGGCGCAGCTGCTCTTCGGGGACACTGGTCAACCTGCCGGTCATGAGCGGCGCTGTGGTGTAGTTGGTAAAGCAGTAGGTAAAGCCGCTGCCTGCGGTGCCGGAATCCCATATGGGCACAGGTTCGAGTCCAGACTGCTCTGCTTCTGATCCAGCTCTCTGCTATGGCCTGGGATAGCTGTAGACGATGGCCCAAGTCCTTGGGCCCCTGCACCTGCGTGGGAGACCTAGAAGAAGCTCCTGGCTCCTAGCTTTGGATCAGTGCAGCTCTGGCAGTTGCAGCCATCTGGGGAATGAACCAGCAGATGGAAGACCTCTCTCTCTGTCTCTCTATCTCTCTCCCTCTCTCCCTCTTCACCTCTCTCTCTCTCTGTATCTCTTTTGCTGGCCCTCCACCGCAGCAGCCGCCCCTTCCCCAGGGCCTCTGCATGCAGGACGCCCCACCTCCGTGCGTGTTTCCGTCTGTGTGGACCCGCGAGCGCGCGTGCGCACACACGTGAGCGCTATCCTGCCGTGGTCCCGCTCATCATGGGCGAAGAGCGGCCTGGGCCAGGTGAACGCAGGGCGGCTTGGGCCGGTGGACACCCCTGCCCGCACGTTGACCCTCTTCCTCCTCCCCATGTCACGCCGCGGGTGGGGGACCACAGCGCTCCCTTCCGGAAAGCCGAGTGTTTGCCTCGGTCTGTGCACAGGGGCGGTGAGCGAGCCTCGTGCAGGGGTCCAGGGCCCGAGCCCCTGGCCATGGCTGTGTCTGTGGCGGTGTGAACAGGGTGCAGCCCCACCACGGCCCCGCTTGTGTTTCCTGGTGAGTGCACGCCGAGCCACTGTGGATGTGGTTTATTGTATTTGGCCCGGTTTGGATTAATCGGTTTGTGTTAATTGGTTTATTTTCTTTTGCTGTGTCTGCTGTGTTTGTTGGTTTAACACCAGTGTGAGCATCCCAAACCTCCCTCAGACAGAAATGGTGCTTTTGTCGTGGTTAGAGCTCCCAGCTGCCTGTGGCGAATAGGCCCGGCCGCCCAGAGCCTGGAGGAGTTGGGGCGTCCCTGCCCCTCTGTGAAGCTGTCTTGGTGGGTGCGCGTTCCACAGTTGCCCTGTGGTTCCCATTGCGGATTGCTAAGGAGCTGAGCGTTCTGGGAGCTGGAAGTCTGCTCTTCTTGGCGATCCGGGAGAAGAGGAGGGACAGTGGGGTGCAGGCCAAGGTCCGTTGTTCACACTCACCTTGATGATGAGCCAGAACTGCTGTGCTGCTGGGAGGGGACCCTGGCAGGGCCGGCAGAGAGGCGGGACCAATGGCTGTGTCCAGAGCACCGCCGTCCTAGCCCATTCCTCCCTTGCTTCTGTTTGGAACCACTTCCCGTAAGAGTGACTGTGCCTTTTGCTTCTTGTCTTGGGGTTGTGCAAGGCCTCTGGGCTCCCTTGCCTGGCCTGAGCCTCTGCAGCAAGCAGGCTCCGTTTGGGATCCATGTGCTGTCCCTTGCTAAGGGTCATGCTGACCTAGCTGCCACCCCTCTGTGTTCTGGCTCTTCCTCAGGACTGTGAGAGGGTCGGGGGCAGTGATGCCAGTGGTGGACATGTGTTTGGGGTAGGGATTCTGAAAGGCACCACGTGTAACTGGCCGCCTGTGCCAAGGGCGGGCGCTGGCTGTGATGACATGCCAGTGTCACCGCATCGCGATTCAGTGGAGCCACACAGAGGGGTGGAGAAGGAGGAGAGGACCGTGTACCTGGCTAGGGACCGGGAAGGACTCGTGTTGGGTGACACGGATTCATGGATGCTGCTTAGAACTGGGTGACCTGAATTGGAGGAGAAGGAGCCTTTTATAAGTCAGTAGATCCTGAGTGGAAACCGATTTCCACTCCCCTGCCTGCAAGAGAGATCAGTTCATCAGGCTCTTCCAAAGGTTTCCTTCAACTCGGGGTAAATTCAGAATTCAGAATTCACCGTTCTAACAGCTCATGTCCGTAATTTAGTGCATTTAATACGTTCACAGTGTTGTGCACCCAGCAACTCTATCCAGTCCCAGGATGCTTCTTTCATTCCAAACTGAAACCCTGCACCCATCAGCTGCCTCCCCCCGCTCCCCACCCCTCCGCAGAGCTGGGTAACCACTAGTTTATTTCTGCCTCAGTTTGTGTGTTTATCCTGGACAGTTCCTGGGAGTGGACTCGCACGCCACGCGGCCTTCTTGTCTGGGTTCTGTCGGCATCGTCTTTTCACGATCCGTCTGCATTCAGCGCTTGGCTCCTGTTCTCGGCCCAGTCAGATCCCCTCGCTCAGGTAGACCGCCTCGCTTTAATACGTGCGCCAGCCATCAGCATCTGAGTTGTTTTACCTTTTGGCTAATGTGATACGTCTGTTTTCAAAACATCTTGCTTTTGTGTTATTTTGCCACACATTTAGAAAAACAAAACACTTTTCAAAGCGCATGCCAGGACCCACAATTCCTGCAGACTGTGCCCAAGATGAAAGACTGGTCTTCATTTTTCAGTCTTTATTTTTCAGTATCCTGGTTGGCAATCAGGGCAGGCTGTCAGCCGGAAGGTGACAGACTTTGGTGACATGGTGCAGCAAATGGGAGGGATAAGAACGCAGGTCTGGCCGGCGCCGCGGCTCAGTAGGCTAATCCTCCGCCTGCAGCGCCGGCATACCGGGTTCTAGTCCTGGTCGGGGCGCTGGATTCTGTCCCGGTGGCCCCTCTTCCAGTCCAGCTCTCTGCTGTGGCCCGGGAGTGCAGTGGAGGATGGCCCAAGTGCTTGGGCCCTGCACCCCATGGGAGACCAGGAGTAAGCACTTGGCTCCTGGCTTCGGATCAGCACGGTACACTGGCCGCGGCGGCCATTGGAGGGTGAACTAATGGCAAAGGAAGACCTTTCTCTCTGTCTCTCTCACTGTCCACTCTGCCTGTCAAAAAAAAAAAAAAAAAAAAAAAAGAATGCAGGTCTTAGATTCTCGCCCCCAAATCGACTCTGCTGGTTTTAACTCTGACCATCCCCCATGCGTCCACAGTGCTCATCCATGCCGCAAATTGAACAGTCACGGCTTGATCCGTCTGCCAGCGTCACCTTGAACGTGAAGACCATAACAGTCACGGTCAGGGCAAGAACACGCATCCCTCTCACCTGTCGCCTGACGCGGGCGTGTTGGGGTCCCGTGCCGTGGAAAGGCTCCGGAGCCCAGGGTCGGGGTGTGTCGCAGGTGGCGTGGGGACGCATGGTCTGCTCACATCCTCCGTTCTTCATGGCTGACCTGTCGGCCCAGCAGTCATCCCGGGGCTGCCCTGTGCCTCGCGGGCCGCATGGTGGCTTCTCTGGCCTAGCTCAGCGGGTCCTAATGGCACCAGCCCAGCTCTTCCAGTTGTGACCAAACTGCTCTCCGGACATCGCCAGGCGTCCCCTGGGGAGGCAAAATCATCCCTGCCCGCGAGCCAGCGGGTCCGACTCTGAGCCTGGTGGGTCCTGCCAGGGAGAGGGCAGGTCATGCAGAGAGAACTTGCGGCTAGGAGAGGGTTACGGGGGCGGGGCAGCCGTGCCAAGCCGCAGGTGCTGTTGTTTATTCTGGGGAGTTTGTTGATCCTGGGGCCCAAGTGGCTGACCACAGGCCCAGCACTCGTTACCCCCAAATTGTCCATCTGTCACTGCTCATTAGCAGGGCTCTCGTCTGGAATCCGTCTCTGGTTTTTGCCCTCTTTGAAGAGCACAGTGAGTAAGGTCACAGGGATTAATGGCTACTAAAAGCTGTGCTGTGCCTATATTTCCCTAAGGAAAGCTAATTGTCAGTTTTCTGAATGCGAAATCCCTAAATAAAAAACGGTCCATCAGATGGCCTATGTAGCCATTAGCTCTCGTGTCATCTCAGAACGCCCTTGCTAGGTGTCGGGTCAGCCAGGAAGGTGTGCCGGTGTCCTGCCTGCCGAAGAGCTGGGCACAGCCGCGCCCGCCCAGCCCAGCTTTCCCCCATTCTTCCAGCGAGACGGTGCCGCCCCCCCCTCCCCGTGTTCCCGTCTATGACGTCATCCCTTTCCCAGCCCCCTCCTGCCTGCTCTTCTTGGACCCTCACACGGGTCCTGCCTTATGCTTTTGCTTCTTCCATTAGCCCGTGAGCCAACGGGGTCTGTAGTCCTGCGCCAAGTTCATTTCCACCACTAATGAGCTCCATGGCTTGGCTCGGGCCACTGGAGGGGTCTGGACCTTCTTGCTGGACCCATCCAGCCCTGCGGGACAGTTAAGAGATGCGTGGGGGGGCCGTTTGTCAGTGGAAAGTGGTTCTGTTCCCCTCACTGCCCGGGCTTGCCGGTCCGGCCCTCACATCGCTGTCCAGCTCCTGTTCTCTGTGCAGCTCTAGAATCGTTCACATTCCTCTGCGTTTCCACTTCCCTGGGCACTGGTGTACACACCGATTCTGGAGTCTCTTGCCTCTGAAGTGTTCCTTGTCCTGGTCCTGATGGCTTTGTTAGAACCAAAGCACCACAAGCAACATGCCTGCTTGGCACAAAGACACAGGAATCCTCCCGTGCTGAGTGGGAAAGGTATCTGCCTGGCCTGTCCTCGCCCTCATTCCTGGGCAGTGTTTGGCCCAGGAGAGGCCCATCATGGGTGACCCACAGAGGGCAGTGTTTGGCCCGGGAGAGGCCCATCGTGGGTGACCCACAGAGGGCAGTGTTTGGCCCGGGAGAGATCCATCCTGGGTGACTGCAGAGGGCAGTGTTTGGCCCTCCAGGAGAGGCCCATCTTGGGTGACCCATAGAGGGCAGTGTTTGGCCCGGGAGAGGCCCATTGTGGGTGACTGCAGAGGGCAGTGTTTGGCCCAGGAGGGGCCCATCGTGGGTGACCCACAGAGGGCAGTGTTTGGCCCTCCAGGAGAGGCCCATCGTGGGTGACCCACAGAGGGCAGTGTTTGGCCCGGGAGAGATCCATCCTGGGTGACTGCAGAGGGCAGTGTTTGGCCCAGGAGGGGCTCATCGTGGGTGACCCACAGAGGGCAGTGTTTGGCCCGGGAGAGGCCCATTGTGGGTGACTGCAGAGGGCAGTGTTTGGCCCAGGAGGGGCCCATCGTGGGTGACCCACAGAGGGCAGTGTTTGGCCTGGGAGAGATCCATCCTGGGTGACTGCAGAGGGCACTGTTTGGCCCTCCAGGAGAGGCCCATCGTGGGTGACCCACAGAGGGCAGTGTTTGGCCCTCCAGGAGAGGCCCATCATGGGTGACCCACAGAGGGCAGTGTTTGGCCTGGGAGAGATCCATCCTGGGTGACTGCAGAGGGCAGTGTTTGGCCTGGGAGAGATCCATCGTGGGTGACTGCAGAGGGCAGTGTTTGGCCCAGCTGAGCTCCTCTTGCATTCGCGTGGAGACACAGCTGTGGAGCAGCAGCCCTGGTTCTCTGAGAAGGGGTTTGTTTGCTTCTAGGTTGGTGGTGTGTGCCTGGTGGTGGGTGGGGCAGTGGTGGTGAGCACGCCGTGGAAGCCCAGCCAACTTTGGGTTGGCTCCTTCCTGGGGGTTGTTTGTGGCTCACCTACGTAACGAGCCTCCTGGGCCCTTCTGCTCTTCTGTGCTTTGCTGCTGAGGAGGGAGGTCTCGTCTACCGGGAGAAGGGGCCCCAGCGAGGAGGCTGCGGCGCCTCAGGTGTTCAGAGGCACGGTTTTATTGTCCTGCAAGTCCTTCATGTTCTGCGTGGCGATGGCCCTGCCTTCCTTCCCCCAACACACCGTGGGGCAGCCTCTGCTCCGAGCTCTGTGGCCAGGGAACCTGCTTCCAGCTCAGGAAAACTCCGTGGTCCCATGTGGCTTTAGGCCATGTCAGGGTCAGCGCAGGCGTTCTAGGGCTGCTTTCCCTCGGGGGTATAGAGAGGAAGGGCCATCACCTGTCTGGTGAGGAGCTTGCCGTCTGCTGGAGGGTTTCTGCCCCTGCCCCAGAGGACTCCACGCAGCAGCCCAGCTCAGTCCCAAGAGCAGCCCCTGCACTTTCGCTGTTCGCTGTCCGCCAGCCCTCACTGCCGCGTCGCCTCAATTCTGACAGCAGTGACGAGAGGCCACACGCTCGGCTGGGCACAGGTGACATCCACCTCCTCCATTGTCCTCAGGGGCTTCGCAGCCCAGGGCACTCAGGGTACACAGCACAGTCCTTGCTGGGCCATCGTGTTGGGAACACAGTATATAAAGAACACTTAGAAATCAACAACAAAAAGACAAATAACTCAATGTAAAAACTTCACAAAGGATTTAAATGCAATTTTCCAAAGAAGATATAGAAACGGGCAACCAACCAAGTACATGGAAAGATGCTATAAACACCATGCTCATCATAGAAATGCGAATATAGACAGTCATTAGGCAGCATTTCACACTGTGTGGCATGGCTGTACTTTGAAAATAGAGAACAACAAATGTCGATGAAGATGTGGGGATACTGGCGCCCTTGTATATGCACAGTGGGCATGTAAAATGATTAAGACTGGAACACAGTTTGATAGTTCTCTAGCGAGCTACACATAGCATTAGCACATGACCCAGCAATTCTCTTCTACATATGTACTCAAAAGAGAACAAGCACTCAGCAAGTGCGTGTTTATAATCAAAAGTATCTATACAGTAAGCAGAAGAAGCAGCCCAGACACCCACCAACAGATGGCCAGGTAGCACACTGCGGTGTATATACACGGTAGTGCGTCACTCAGCTACAGAGTGGGATGAAGTGCTGCTCCGTGCTGCAGGGTGGGCGAACCTGCCCAGCGTCATGCAGCCCCAGGGGGAGGAAGACACAGAAGGGCTCCCATCGTGTGACCCCGCTTGTGTGAAATGTGCAGAGTAGGTGAGCTCCTGGAGACAACAGCAGACGGGGGTGGCCAACAGGACTGGTGGGAAACCACCGAGTGGTTAGGGGTTTACCTGGCAGTGATGAGAACTGGGTGAGAACTGGGTAGAGGTGGTGGTTGCACAGCATAGCAGACGTGCTAGATGCTACTGCATCGCTCACTTTAAAATGGCCACCTTTGTGTTGTGCCATTCGGTCTCCCCAAATATTTTTTTAAAAAGAGCCTGTTTTTAAAAAATGGGTACACACCCACCCACCCACACACCGACACAAGGGAAGAGGTTAGGAGGTCACTGATTTCTAACGGTGCCAGCAGGAGTTACGTCCAAGAGGTGGGATCACAGGTTGGGGAGCAGGAGGGCACAGCTCCGGTGCTGGAGCCCGGGCCCAAGTGGCCCAGGCACTTCCTGGCTGTGTGGCCCAGGGCTAGGAACCAGCCTCATGGTCTCACAGAGGCGACCTGAGGGCCAGAGGAAGCAGTGTTGCACGTTACACCCTCAGGAAGGCTCAGCACTTAGCTGGAACAGCTACTACTGTCACGGTTTAATTTCAGTCTTCGTTACAACGTCCTGTGGTACATAACCTCACGTATACTGAGTGGGAGGACAAAGGACCAAGCGTGGGGCCCTCAGCACTGCAGAGCTGGGACACTGAGATGCAAGAGGATCTGGAACCCGTGGGGTACAAGGAAAAGTGCACAGCAGAGCTCTCCTGGTCCACACGCTAGTGTGGATGTGCAGTGCCACAGCTTGGAAAACTGGCTATCAAAGACTTGCCGTGGGGTGCCCCGGCCTGAGTCTCCCTTCTCCTACTCTCCACCTCCTCTTGCCCAGCTTTCAGGTGCAGACTGGGTTTGGAGCCTTGTCAATTAGCCCCACTGCCCACATTACCCCTTAGCAACTCCCACTCCCCTTCCCAGCTGTTGTCAAAGTTCTTTACTACACGGCGAGGGTGTGTGTGTGAGGCATCAATGAAGCCTGGGATGATGGGTATTTTGTCCATGGTGTTTCCCCAGTTCCTGGCAGAGAGCCTGGCATGGGGGGAGGGCACGTGCCACAGCCAGCCCCTCCTGAATGTTTTATTTTTAGTTTTATCTTATTTTTTAAAGATTTGTTTGAAAGGCAGAGCAACAGAGAGGGGAGGGGAGGGGCCTTTCACCCACTGGTTCACTTCCCAGATGGACACTTACAGCTGAAGCCAGGCGCCGGGCTCTCCCTTGGGTGGCAGGGGCTCGAGCTCTCAGGCCATCGTCTGCTGCCTTCGCAGGTGCATTAGCAGGGAGTTGGATCAGAAGTGGAGCAGTTTCTGAAAGAATGAGAGTGGCCGGCGGAGTCGGTTGGCAGCCAGCAGCAGGCTGTGAGCTCCCAACCCGTTGATGTAATTGAACGGTCCTCAGCAGGACAACAGTCTTGTGAGCGGGCAGGCAGGGAGGATGGGTGAGTGTTGGTGTGGTGGGGAGGCCCAGGTCCTGCAGCTCCGGGGACCACAGGTCCTTTCTGAGGCTGCGCAGGCGTGGTCTGCTTCTCTTTCCCACCCTGGCCACTCACTCATTCACCGCCGCTGTGTCTACCGAGTCCCTGAGCCACGCAGGATCTGCTGACCCCAGACAGCGGCCGGAAGCTCTTTGATTCCGTTCCGCTCTTGCTGCATTTTGTCCCTACCCACTGCCGACCACAGTGGTACGTGGAGATAACCCTCAGCAAGTGTCTGCCTGTGCCGTGTGCGGCTGCCACAGAGCGCCACACGCTGGGTAATTAACGTTGAACACGTTCATCTGCAGAGCCTGGGAAAACTACGATCCAGGCACCGGCATCTGGGGGTGGCTTTGTACTGCATTGTCGCGTGGCAGAAGACTTGGGGGAGAATGTGGGGAGGGGGCACACTGGCCCTCGTGTAATAAATGCTGCTTTGGGAGGGCGGAGCCTCGTGGCCCGACCTCCTTTTGAGGTCCCACCTGTGAACACTGCACCATGGCAGTTCTGTCTGATGTCAGTTTCCTTGGGCACAGATATGGGGATCGACAAGGCCTGGCACAGTGGCTCTCCAGCAGGATAGGTGTCCCCAAGGTCGTGACTGACATTTCCAGACTTGTGGGCGGAACCAGAGTCTGCCACGCAGAGCCTGGCATTCTGAATTTCAGAACTGTCCCTGTGAATACCGCAGGCAAGGCAGTCTGGGAGACACTTGCTTAAGTGAGTGGTGTGACGAGAACTCCGGAAGTCGCGTCTTGAACAGTGATCCGGCTGTGGTCTTGGAGGCTGTGGCTCTCTTTCTGCCTTCCCGGGACTACTTGGACCAGAGGTTTATTCTCGAGCCTCCTCTGGTCTCTGCCACAGCCCGAAGACGTGGTGAATCCGGCAAAACTCAGGACCCGTCTGCTTTTCCCTCCTGCCTGGCACAGGAGGGCGTGGAGGGGGGTCGTGCTCGGAAGCAACGATGCCACCCCAGACACGGGCGCTGGGGAATCTGCACCGGGGTCCCCACGCCGATCAGCTGGCTGACTCTGCTCTGGCTTGCCGCACTGGATGGGACCCCACTGCGGGCTCCTCCTCGGGGGCAGAGAGGCAGGGGCCAGGGAAAGCAGGCTGGGGGTTGGTTTTGTTTTTTTCCAGTGACAACATTTGGGACGCGCAGAGAGGAAAGACCCGGTTGTCTTGTGGATGAGGCATTTTAAAGCCGCGTGTTAAACAGTCTCTAGAATTTTAGAGCTGAGCTCAGGAGCAGTAAACAGCTGGAGGCTCTGGAGCCAGGGATGAGCTGGGGCGTCTGTTACGGTTTTCTGACGTCACAGCAGTGGACCGTGACGGGGAAGATGTTGCACTGATCCATCGGGAGGTGGGGTTTCTGTGCATGCTGGGGATGCTGCCAAGACACTTCATTGCGTTTCACTCCTGGTCGGGGCCCGACACGTCCCCACCCCTCAGGCATCACTTTCCCATCATCTGGGTTTTGGCTGGAATGTGTTCATCTGGCTCAGATCAGTGGAGCTGAGCTCCAGCCAAATTGCCACACATGTCAACACCTGGCGCTGGGTGTGCTCCAGCAGGAGGGGTGAGGCGTTGCAGCGGGGTCCCACGCGTGGTAGCCCCGTGGCCGCAGCCCTCCTAGCAGACAGACCCGTGCTGGCTCATCTGCTGAGTGGAGATCTCCCTGAAGATGAGGGGCGGGGGGTGCGCCTACGACCCTGTACACCTGAGCTCTTCCTGCCACGCTCTGCTCTTCGGATGTGAGTCCTGGAGTCTGCCCGTGTGCAGAGAGGGTGGGCGGAGGGTAACCACCAAGATGTGGGGGAGCTCTGCCGGGGGAGGGGAGACTCTACCGGGGGAGGGCAGAGCCAACTCTCGCTCTTCTGTTTTCTCTATAGCAGATGAAGATATTTTTAAATGCTATTTTATTTTCATCTACTTGAAAGGCAGAGAGAGAGAGAGAGCGAGAGCGAGCCTCACTGACAGCGGCAGACACTGGCCACTCTCTCGGAAAGGATGTGATCTGAGCCACTTCGTTTCCTGCCCCAGCGTGCTTGGGTTCAGCTTAGCTAAGCAGGAAAACATCGCTTCTCCGGCTGGGGTTTTGAACGGTGACACGTTTGAGGGGAAAGCACTCATCATTGGAAGCAGCCACAGGAGACCTGACGCCTGACAGCTGCAGATCCCAGGAGGCCTGGCGTTGAAGACAGCAGATGTGAGTGCAAGTCCAGCACACAGCTCACTGTGCCCCTTTCCAGGGCGGTTGTTGTGAGTGGTTATCAAGGGCGGAACACCCGCGTCGGAAGTGATTGTGTGCTTTGCAGTCATTACAGTGTTGGACGAACCTGGGTGTGAGCGCCCGGAAGAGGTGATGCAGGCCCCTCCCCTGCCCCGGCAGCGTGCACCTGCCGATGGAGCAGCAGCCAGATCGCTCATAGTGGGGACATCGGGGCAGCATCACAGGAACACTAGTGCAGGTGAAGGGCACAGGGAAGCTCAGAGAGGCAAGGCTGGCTTCCAGGACTGGGAGGGCAACTGGACAGGGCTGTGCTGCAGCAGCGGACTGGGTCCCGGGGGGTGTGGGGTGAGGAGGAGGCACAGTGCGGCTCCGCTGTGAGATCAGGGACCTCTGTACCTAAGCAGCCGACTGAGGGGTGGTGGGACCATGTGGTTCTCCAGACCGAGCCTCCGAGAAGGGACCGTGCGGGAGCACTGCACACCGCAGAGCGAGGCGGGGGCGAGCCAGTGTTCAGGAGCTGCAGGCACGGCGCAGCGCTCCTTGTGAATGCACTCTTGTTTCTCCACCGTGGGATGAGAGTGGCGGGCGTGGCAGGTGGGCAGGAGGGAGGCTGCCCTGGAAGTGCTGAGAACCATGGGGGGGGGGGACACGGTGTTGTGTCACTTGGGGGGGGGGGGGTTCAGGAACTAGTGATGCTTTCCCCATGGGAAGTGAAGTGCCCAGGCTCCTGATTTTGGGCTCTGCTGGATGAGCTTTGGTGAGGCATACAGAGAGCAAGGTGGATGTCACAGAGTGATGGGGCCTGGAGGGGTGTGGGCTGAGGGTGATGTGAGGCCCGGCTCATGGAGCTGCCCTCAGGGCCCCTGGAGCCACGGCACCCTCCCTAGGACAACTTTGGGTTCAGCTGTGACCTCTGTCAGCGCCTTGATTTGCTGGGTCCTAGGGGATTTGGTTAACAGAGGACACTTCACAAGGCTTTTGGGAAAATGGAGTTAAGAGATACGTTTACTTTGGAACAAAACATTTTGAGATCCATGCACAGAGAGTCTTCAGAAAGTTCATGGAAATAAGTATTACAGAAAAATCATGCATGGTTTTCAAGTTTTTTACCAAAACAAACATCTCTGTTTTTGAAACTTAACTGCTTATTTGAAAGGTAGAAAGACAGAGGCAGGGAGGCACAGGGAGGAAGGGAGGGAGGGGGAGAGGGGGTGGGCAAGGGAAAGCAGAGGAGGAAAGAGAGAGAGAGGAAGAGAAATGAACTCTGTCTCACCTCTAGTTTACTCCCAGAAGGCCTAGAATGACGCCAGGCTGCGGCTGTAGCTGGGAGCTGGGGACTCAGGCCAGGTCTCCTGCTGGAGAGCAGGGAGCCAAGCACATGAGCCTCCCAGGTTGTGTTAGCAGGAAGTTGGAGTCAACAGTGGGCCAGGACTTGAATCCATGTCTTTAAGAAGGGCTGTGGGCATCCCACAGAGCAGCTTCCCCACTAGGCCAAGCATCCACCCCCAACTTACCTTTCAATTCCATCTTCCCCAAAGTTCTTGAAATACCCTTGATTTACCTCCGCATGGACAAAGTTTAGTTTTAAATCTCTCAGAAGGGGCTGTTAACCATACTTCCTAGTTAGAGGCCATAAGCATTTATTAAGCACCGACTCTGTGCCAGGAGGCCTTCCTGAATCTCATAGATGCCGTCATGGCTGCATACATAAGCGAGAGCGTTTCCCTTTGTTGGGAAGAATGCAACAGTGAGCTTCCCAGGAGATAGGAGATGGGAGATAGGAGGGAGGAGCGAGTAAAGCCCTGGCGGGGAGGGGCGCCGGGCAATCCCTGAGCCAGGTGTTGAGGCAAACAGAGAAGAAGGTGACCCAGGGAGCCAGCAGGGTGATCCAAAGCCAAGAACGGGGACAGGAACGCACTCCTGGTGGTTGACTTGGCATGCATTTTTTTCCAAAGATCTATTTTTATTTATTTGAAAAGTAGAACAACCAGGGGAAGAGGGGCAGAGAGAAAGAGAGAGAGACTGAATCAACCTTTCATCCTCTGGTTCACTACCCAGAAGGCCCCAATGGCTAGGGCTGGACCAGGCCAAAGCCAGGAGCCAGGAGCTCTGTGTGGGCCTCCCACGTCATCTGCTGCTTTCCCAGGTGCCTTGGCAAGGGGCTGGATCAGAAGCAGAGCAGCTGGGCCTTGAACCAGCGCTCCAGTATAGGATACAGTGTCTCGGGTGGAGGCCGATCCAGCTGTGCCACAACGCCAGCCCTGGATGCACTGTAACTCAACCTTTGAGAAGGTTCCGGATTGAGCAAGGTTTATTGGATTCCCAGTACCAGAGAGAGCAAAGGGAGGTGAGGTAGTGGGCATCCTCCTTGCAGAGCGCAGCTTGGCTAGGGGCCCCTCTCCTGGACAGAGGGAGCGGTTGACTAGTCGCCTTGTTACTCCTCCCTGGAAGTGTGGCCCCCTTCTAAGTGGGCACCCCCACCTGTGGGCGGCAGAGCTGGCGTTTTCTGCCTGTGGCAAAGGCAATGGAGGCCCAGTGCTGCCCCTAAGCAGTGCCTCGGCAGGCTCTCCCAGGCCCTCTCCTTGCATTGGTGGCCAGCGCTCCATGTGAGCTCCCCTCGTCCTCCACGAGATGGGAGCCGCTGGGACTGTGTGCAGCTGCCTCATCCCTGTTCCGACCGCCCCCCGATGAGGGTGACTTTCTCAGGGGTCATGCAGAGATTAACTCCCAAGGTAATACAGGCAAGCGCATTTAATGGTTTCCTAATTAACGCATTTATTGCAGCCTCGTGCTGCTTTTCAGGCTAGCAACTGAGCAGGGAGAAAGCGACTGGTGCAGGGATCCCACCTGCTCGCCTAAAGGTTAATTAACCTGGGGGTTATCTGTGCGATGGCGCCCACCCTGCGCTGCTGGGGACACAAAGTGGGAGCACAGTGCACGCCGGGCCGAGTGTGCAGCAAGGTTATAGGGAGGGAGGACTTGGGCTGACTGCTGTTGTCTTTGAAAGGATGCTAATGTGAGTGCTGACTGCATTCAGTGTGGAGCACGTTGTTCTTGGAAGTTCCTAGTAGATGAGACGTGGAGGAAGAGGTGCTGAGCAGGACCATAAACGGAAAAGGTGCGACCCTGCTGGAGCCTGGATCAAGATGGACTTAGTGTCTGTCTGTGCGGTGATCTGGGTTCCGTCGCCATCGACAGCCACCCGGAGTTGGAGTTCTCTTCAGAGAGTCACTGTGGGACCTCGTGTGAGGTCCTCTGAACCAGCCGGTGGGGCTCCCTGACAGGTGTGTGTGCAGTGGTGCCGGTGAGGTCCTGGCTCCACTTCAGAGGTCACAGGGCCCTGCTCCACAAACACTCCCCGCTCGCTCTGCCCCTCAGCTGCAACGCTGGTCAGCCCGGCTCACCCGGAGTCAGGAGAAGAGCCCGCCACTGGGGGGAGCTCCCGCTTGTCTGAAGAGGGGTTTACGGTGATGCATGCTAGGATTCGGGAAAGACAAACAACGGTGTGCACCTCCACCTCCCACCAGCCCGCAGCTGAAAAATGGCTGCAGCACAATTCAGGAAACTGTGTTAGAAGTCTTTACAAAACCACGCATGTGCTTGGGCTCAGCGTGTGCAAGCGTGACGGTACGCAGCTTCCTGTTTAGGCTCAAGGATGAGAGAATCCTTCTGTCAGATGCCTGCACTTGTCACCGCCGGCTGTTAAGTTCCTGATACGCTGGCCGCAGTTGCTGGCCTGTAGCAGCCCCCTCTCTGTTCCCCCAAGCTCCGGTCAAATTACAGGACGTGCCGTTCTACACGTCCCACGGGGTTCCCACCTCTGAGATGTGAGCGGCTCCCTTTCTGCCAAGGATCTCCCGTTAGGCCTATGCATACGCATCTTTTTTGTTAGCCGACATCGCCCAACAGGCATCCCCACGAACTCCTGTTTGGCCCTCGCCGTCTGTGTCAGCTTTGCCATGCTCTTGGAAGCACCAGGACATCCCGTGTTAGTCGTCAGCATCTGCGTGGTATCGGGAACATTTTCTGACCTACCTAGGAGTAAGGTGCTCTAGGGGGGAGTCCATGATGAGTCCCGTCTGCTCTACTGGAGGGAAGGCCCCGCCTCTCAAGGGTTTCCTCAGTGACCAGAACTCAGCAATGTGACTTGGTATGGCAGTTGGTTGGCAAGAGTCTCCCGACTCCCTGGGGCCAGCGCCGTGGCTCACTTGGTTAATCCTCCACCTGCAGTGCCAGCATCCCATATGGGTGCCGGGTTCTAGTCCCGGTTGCTCCTCTTCCAGTCCAGCTCTCTGCTGTGGCCTGGGAGTGCAATGGAGGATGGCCCAAGTGCTTGGGCCCTGCACCCGCATGGGAGACCAGGAGAAAGCACCTGGCTCCTGGCTTCGGATCAGCATAGCTCCGGCCATAGCAGCCATTTGTGGGGTGAACCAACGGAAGGAAGACCTTTCTCTGTATCTCTCTCTCATTGTCTAACTATGTCAAATAAATAAAAAAAATGGCTAAGGTGGTAAATTAAAAAAAAAGATGTGTTCATATTTGGGGTGCAGAATAGCCAGGTCCACCGTTAACTTTCAACCACTGCCTCTAGTGCTTAAAGTAAAAGAAGAATTGGGAAAAATGTTAGTAGTGTTTTCTGACAGCCAACACCCATCAATGACCTTTGCGTTCCATTTAAAGATTCTGTGGCTGCTCTCTGTCTACTCCTGGTGCTGTTTGACAATGCTCGGTGTTGATGGAGGTCCTGACCTGGGGCTCTTCCCTTGGCTGGAGCCTGGTGGAGCCGAGGAAATAAGAAACTGAAATTCTCACTATTGTCTGTTACCTGACAGTCCCTTTAATGATAGGACATGGGTGACTTGAGGGAACTTAATTAGCATCTAAGAGAAGACAGTCTTTGACATGGTGATTTAATGAGCTTAGTGATGCTATTGCTGTGAGCATGGCTGCAAAGAGGGTGTGAAGTGGAACTGAGAGTTTGCAGCTACTCTGAATATATTAAATCCATGGAACCCTTGTCTAACCACCCACCTAGAGCTGGGCTGAGGACATGTACTTGGTTAATACAGCAGCCGTGGCGTCAGACACAGGATGGGCAGCAGGTTCTCACTCCCCTCATCTGAGAACCAGAACAGCAGTAACAAGCCTGGCAGGTTATTCTGACAACTCATGACGGTGGAATAGTAAACGGCCGTACTAGCCCAGAGCCTGGGATAGAATAGACGCTGACGCAAGAGAACAATGAGAACCACTGTGGTCAGGAGAGCAGCGGAAGATCCACTAGAACAGCAGGGGGTCCAGCAGGAGAGGAGCATCCTTGTGGTTGCACGGCAGGGGCTGCCTTGTTCAGAGGGTTTTGTGATGACTGCATTTGCATAGTATAAGATCAGGAGGAGAGAGAGGATGGAGACAGAATATCCCTGTAAAAGGCCAGGCATGAGGAGTGAATACCACGGTGCTGAAACCAGATGCTGATAGAAGAGACTGTCCAACAGCTCCAGGGTTGGTGCTTGGCCTCCTGGTTAACATGCCTGTATCCCTCATCATGTACCTCGTGGGTTTGACCTCTGGTCCCGGCTCCTGACTCCAGCTTCCTGTTAGTGCAGACCCTGGGAGGCAGCAGGGATGGCTCCAGTAGTTGGGTCCCCGCTACTTGTGTGGGAGACTTGGATGCAGTTCTCAGCTCTGGGCCTTGGCCCTGGCAGTGGCCTTGCTATCGCAAGCCTCCGGTAGTGAACTGGTGGTAGTGGGAGCTCTCTCTGTCCATCTGTCTCTCTCACTAATAAGTAAATTTCAAAAAAAAAAAATTAAAGTCTAAAAACCCACTGGAAGAGGAATAGGACTGAATTATCAAAGGAGCTCTCGTTAAACTTTTAATCTGTTGAGTTAGACACCATCGCGCAACATCAGAGGAGAGGGACCGGAGCAAGTGGGGGTGTGGGGGCACAGGTGATCGGGAGACATGCCAGGGCAGGATATTCCAGTTTGGAGCTATCTGGGTGGACTCCAGGTGGACCTCAGGCCTGAACAAGAACTGTGAGATAGAAGGGTAGGGAAGGGCAGAGTCAGGGAATTCTTGTCACCTAGAGAAGTGCCCATCCCAGGAGGCACTGCGCAGGATGCTGGAGGCAGGGGAAGGAGGAGGAAAAGTGAAGACAGAGGGCAGCCCATAGGGAGGTCAAATGGACTTGAGAGCTGAGCCACAGGGGCTCTCCAACAAAGAGAGAAAAACAGGGGACCCCTTGAGAGGAGAGAGGAGAGGCAGGAGCTGTCTCAGGTGCTGACCTGTCCCAGCAGCCAATAGTTCATGGGTACTCTTGTGTTTTGTTGGCTGGGACGTAGTTTGTTAAAGTTGAGAGCCTTTTTTTTTTTTTTAAGTTTTTTTTTTTTTTTTGAAGTTGAGAGCTTTGTGATTTTTTTTTTTTTTGACAGGCAGAGTGGACAGTGAGAGAGAGAGAGAGAGAGAGAAAGGTCTTCCTTTGCCATTGGTTCACCCTCCAATGGCCACTGCGGCCAGCGCATTGTGCTGATCCGAAGCCAGGAGCCAGGTGCTTCTCCTGGTCTCCCATGGGGTGCAGGGCCCAAGCACTTGGGCCATCCTCCACTGCACTCCGGGGCCACAGCAGAGAGCTGGCCTGGAAGAGGGGCAACTGGGACAGAATCCGGCACCCTGACCGGGACTAGAACCCGGTGTGCCAGCGCCACAAGGCGGAGGATTAGCCTGTTGAGCCACGGCGCTGGCCTAAGAGAGCTTTGTGATTTTGAGCAATCTCCACGTTCTCCACTTTTCCCCCTTGGCACTCACGGGAAGATTTCCAGTACCCTGCTCCTGTCGTCAGTGAGCTGGGTTGAGCTTGCAGCATCAGTTTTACCCCCCGTGCTTTGTTGGATGAAGGTTTACCATTGGCGTGTTTGGTAATTTAAGAGGTGATGTCACAGCTCTCAATACATCCCTAGGTATGAGTAGCCAGGACTTTCCACAGGATAAATGATGAGATGTGTCTGTACACGAAAGCTGTCAGTCCACAAGAGTGAAAGATGCTCTTTGTGTAACACTGGGGCCTGAGCCCTCTCCTCTTGAGAACAGAGGCCACATCTCTCCCCAGGCTCCGGGCCGACATGGCGCGGGCCAGAGTCCCCCAGATCTTTGCAGTAATCTGGGTTCTCAGGGTGTTTACAGGCTTATCACACTGAGCGGTCTGTCTGATGTTTTGTCTTTGAGAAGGGTTCGGTGAAATCCGCATTCATGAGGACGGTGGTGGGGGCGCTCTGGTGCATTGGGAGCCCCGTCTCCTGTCCCCCTTATGTAAGAGGGGAGAAGCTGAACCCATCAACATCAGAGTGGAAAGCCACACACATGGTTATTTCCTTCCCTGCAGTAGAACTGGGATCAAGTGCACTTTAGTAGCGGGGGCCTTGTGATGAGCATTCACCCCCCGCCCCACCAGGCTGAAGAGATCTGGGGACAGGGAGGTGGCCAGGTCCCAGGGGAGCAGAGTGCGAATTTCTCAGTGTTGATTGTCATTGGCGGTTCTGCTCTCCCACAGGAAACGGTGCATTCTGACTTGTTGACATTGTTTGGAGGGGTTTGTTGGAAAGATAAAACCCAGGCTTCTTTACAAACTAGGTGCTGAGTGCTGAGTCTCTCCTTGGCCTATGATATCTAGATAAGGGAGAGAGGGAGGGAGTGGAGGTAACAGCTGTGGCCGACTGGGGTGGTCGGGCCTTAGAGGCTGTTCTTGCAGGTGCAGTGAGAAGAACAGGCGGAACACCTGTGCACACAGGCCTGCAGCCCTTTCCACCTTCTCTCCATCATTACCCAGAGAAATTCTGATCTCCAACACGCAAGCTCAAGGTACCCTAACAAGGACAGCATTTTCTCCTCCTTGTTAAATGGAAATTTCCCAAGCATCTGTTTCATTGACTTGCCACCACACGGGATATATAGGTCACCAAGCTGTGCCTGCATTCATTATACTTCAGCATGTACCTCTCACATCCTTCTAATGTGATTACCGCACGAAGACCCGGACAGTGTCTGCGGGCCACTGCCCCGAGGCCTCCAGAATTCCTTTTGTGGGCCTCACCAGCCGTGTGCTGAGGGGCAACACCTTCGGTCACACGGGATTCTATCCTGGTGCCTGGATCTGGCTTCATCTTTGGAGAGTCATGGTCGAAAAGCTGCTCGAGTGTGGGTAAGACCAGAGGCAGCCACCGTGTCCCATCACCACACGCACAGCAGGTGCCTTTGGGTGCAGGAGGGGCTGGAGTGTGAGGCCCAGCCACGGTGTGACGCGCAGGTGGTGTGTCGTGGCCATGGCTGCCTCCCAGGAGCAGAGTGGTGCCGGAAGCGGGCAGCCAGGCCATCTGCACGTCATCTGCTTTTGGCAGCCTGCAAGGACGGGAGGTGAAGTGCGATGGGGACCAGCTCCTCTCCAGGGAGAGCGCCCATGCTGGGAGCAGACAGCGGCGTCTGGGTCCTGGGTCGGGGAAGGCACAGGTCTCGGGGACCTCACTGGGTTCCCTCCAAGTACACCCTGTCCCTGCACTGCTCCTCTAGACTCCAGGCCCTCACTCTTCTCTCGGGTCACTGTCCCTGGCTGGCAGGTGGGTCTGGGCAGTGCCAGCTGGGCAGCTCTTTGGGCATAGACTGCTGTCCAGCTCTCTCGTGTGCCTGGGCAGAAGCAGCTGTCCCTTGCTGGCCATGTCACCCTGGGCAAATTACTTAACCTGTCAAGGTTTCTTTTCACTTTTTTTTTTGCCTGTGATTTTGATACTATTATCATGAGTATAATTCTTATACTCATGAATTGGAGATACACGAGAGAGCCATACAGAGTGTATCTGTCACCATGAACAGGACGTGATGTCCTTTAATTCCCTTTCATCTGTCTCTCAGCATTCGCTGCCGCTGTCCAGTGGATGGTTTTTGTGTTCCTTTATTTGACCTGGGTTAAGAAACGCTCCTGTTTGTTTAACCTGAATTCTGGTTTGCAGTGGCTACCTCAAGATGCAAGAAATTGTTCTCCTCCTTAAATAATTAACTCCTGAGTGTTGCCCTGAGCGAGTCTGTGCTGCCATTGAAATGCAAATACTGCAGCTTTTATCGCTGGAGGTCTGCTCCTTAACCAGAGAATCTCTTTACGAAATTCATTTTCAGTCCATTGCTTGCAAGCCTCCTTTAACCTAAAATGAAAACTCCAGGCACACGTTAAACCATGCAAGCTAGCCCTGTTCCCTCCTGAGACGCACGGCAGTGAAAGACAGACGTTCAGCTGTGGGGAATCCCGGAGCAGAAAGCCACGTCTGAGCCACAGGTCACTGGCCAGAAGAAGGACTCCTCAAGGTCGTGGTCACCACCTCCCTGGAACACTGGCGTCTGAGAGCCCTGGAGTTAGAGCTCCATTGTTTTAGAAGGCCCAGGGGCAGGCAAATCACCCGTCCGGGGAGGAGCTCCCACTGTGTGCACATTGCTTGGCTGTCTGGCTAGAGTCTTGTATGTTGCGGATGCTCTAACAAAACCAAACTCAGGTGGCTTCTCAGCAGCAGGAACTCAATCCTCCCAGTGGGGGAGGGCGCTCTCCCTGGAGAGGAGCTGGTCCCCATCGCACTTCACCTCCCGTCCTTGCAGGCTGCCAAAAGCAGATGACGTGCAGATGGCCTGGCTGCCCGCTTCCAGCACCTCTCTGCTCCTGGGAGGCAGCCGTGGCCACGACACACCACCTGCGCGTCACACCGTGGCTGGGCCTCACACTCCAGCCCCTCCTGCACCCAAAGGCACCTGCTGTGCGTGTGGTGATGGGACACGGTGGCTGCCTCTGGTCTTACCCACACTCGAGCAGCTTTTCGACCATGACTCTGCGGATACAGCTCAGGGGTCAGCCAGCCAGCACCAGGGCCCGGCACTGTGGGGTGCTGGCAAGGGCACTCTCGTGGATTGCTGCCTGCGTGTGTCCTGGGTGCTCCCACAGAGGAGGGGGCATGAGCTCCGTGGTTCCTCTTGTAAGAACGTTAATCCCATTCGCCAGGGCTCCACTTCATGATGCTGCATCCTGGTTGTGGGGACGTGTTGCTCAGTGTCGAAATGGAGAGGAGGCCCCAAAGACAGTGCGGGAGTGACAGCGAGTTTATTGGTGCTGAGTACAAAAAGGGGCTCCATGCGGGGGAGGGGCCCCAGAGCTGGGGATCCATCGCCCCCGGGGCCGGGTCTCTCTCCTGTAACTTTTCTCCTCCTCCCTTACCTGTGATGAGCTGGCCTCTCACCGAGTGCGCACAGTAGGGCTCCTATTTGGATTGGCTCCAAACCCTCTGTCCATGAGGACAGGGTTGGTGGTTGGATCCCCCCACCTCTCTCCACGTGCAGGAGGGGTCAGTGGCTGGTTGGTATTCCCCATACCCCCATCTTAGCTGCCATATCGCCCCCCTCCCTCCCTTTGGTCCGTTCTAAATTGTGTTTTCTTACATTTTGTTTTCCCCAAGGGGCAGGATTTTCCTGGAATTGATCCAAAGTCTACTTTTTCTAACCCTGCCTCAGGGGCCCTCTTTTCCTAAAATAATGACCTCCCACAGGCCTGCTTTCCAGTACCACCACCATGGGGATGGGATTTCAACACAGGAGGCGTTGGGGCACCCAGACATTCAGTTCACAGCAGTTAGGGATGGGGGTTGAATGCTGTAGCCTGCACACAGGGTGAGACACAGCTGGTGGTTACGCCCAGGCTCCATCCAGTTGGTGCCATGTGGAAATGCAGACCCAGAGCTGCCAGATCAAAGCCTTCTGTGTCCCGGGCTCAGTGTGGGCGAGCACCGCAGAGATGTGAAGCCAGGGCCAGGCGCTGCCCTTACAGGCGGTAGTGTTCGCAACCTCTACTCTGCAAGGCTTAGCTGCCCTGGAGAGCCCTGGGGTGGTGGGGCCTGTGGGTATCTGAAGACAGGAAGGCCTGGGGCAGGAAGTGTGCACAGCCGGATGGAGACAAAGTGAGAGGAACCCCAGAGCCAGGAAGCGGAGAAACAACACCAACTCCATCTTGATTCAGATCTCCATCTCACAGTCCTCGGCCTGCACGTACTAGCTGTGCAAAACACGATGTCAAGATGTGGCTGCAGCAGACCACAGAGGGTCCTGTTTTGGAAACAAGAGAAAGAATGGTCCTTGTTAGATGCACAGAAATCACCCTTTGCCTGGTAACAACAAGAACCAATGAAGAATCACCCCATAAGCCCGTAAAGATCGGCTCTCTTGAGCTCATATAAGTGCTCCTAGACCGTGAGCTCCAGCCGCCAGGTCTTGTCCTGCCAGCCCCTCCTGCTGCTGGGAGCTTTCTAGTGTCTGCTCAAAAAAGCTTTGCTCCTCCTCTCACTGCTGTGTCCAGTTTCCATCTCGTCATTCTTCTTTGACTCCCAGCTGCCAACCCAAATCCAATCCACAAAACTCCCGCAACAAAAGGAGGTGCAGACAGAGGGAGGAGGGAGATGGGACAGGCACCTTAGGGGAGCAGAGGCAAATGGCCCGAGACATGCATGACTTGTGCTCCCTTGGCTGTATCTGCATTTTCCTTTCCTTACCAGCAATGGCTGGCTGGAAAGTCACTAGTGAAATGTCACCAGCAATCTTGCTGTGACCTCCCTCATCTCACCACCACCCTCCCCTCGCCCCCACCGAGCCACCACGTACCAAGGAAACTAGAAGTCCCCTGAGCAGGCTTCTCCAGTCTCTGCTGGCCACAGGAGGAAACCCTGTCTACCCTGCTGGGACTTGGGGCAGAGCGGGAGACAGGAGACAGGTGGGGAAGGAGGGCTTAGCATGCTCAGCCGGGGTTTGAAGTCCCTCAGCCAGAGGTCACTTCCTTTGGCTTTTCCAAAGCAGTCCCCGGATGTACCCTAAGCATGGCAAGGGCTCTGACCATTCATGGGTGCAGGTGGAAGAGGGGCAGGCCAGGGGGAGCTGGGACCGAGGGCTGACGTCCTCACAGGTTTCCACATTTCCTGGGGGCAGCGTCCAAAGAATCTGGGAGAGTGGTTTCTTTCTTTTGTTGTTGTTGTTTAAAGATTTTCTTTATTTATTTGCGAGTTACAGACAGTGAGAGGCAGACAGAGAGGAAGGTCTTCCTTCCGCTGGTTCACTCCTGGAATGGCCACAACGGCCGGAGCTGAGCCGATCCAAAGCCAGGAGCTTTTTCCGGGTCTCCCACGTGGGTGCAGGGGCCCAACCCCTGGGACCATCTTACTGGCTTCCCAGGCCATAGCAGAGAGCTGGATTGGAAGAGGGGCAGCTGGGACTCGAACTGGTGCCCATATGGGATGCTGGCACTGCGGAGGATTAACCTACTGTGCCAAAGCACCGCCCCCGAGAGTGGTTTCGCAAGGAAAGCTGGAGAGCTCTGATGCCATGTTCAAGGACCACTGTTGGGTGAGGAGTCAGAGGGGTCATCAGGACCGGGAGAAAGCGGGGAGGAGCCAGAGGAGGGCAGTGGGGAGTGGTCCATGGTTACCCGTGTGCCTGCCTGGGGCAGGTTAGACATCTGACGGTTGGAGGGCAAAGGTGGGTGCTCTGTGTCCTCAGAAAGAACTTTGCGTCTTCTACTGAGCACAGGTGGAGTAGGAAACGGATAGAAGAGGGAAGATGGGAAACAAAAGCTGACTGAAGGGAGAGGGAGTCCCGCGTGCAGGCGGGGGAGAGGGAAGGGCGGGAGAGCAGCGGCTTCTCCGCCGACGGCCAGTCCCACCAGTGTGGCTGTTTCCATGTCATCTCGAGTTAAAGATGGCCACGCATGATCCCCAGAAAAAGGACTCTGATACTCACTCACATGTTAAGAAGGGCTTCACTCTGCTGTATCCTGTTCTGAAAGAATTGTTGCTAATTAAAGACTGCGCTAAGCGGAGTGGAGGGCTGGCCAGCAGGAAGTATCGATCACTTGAACAATCAGGGAAAAAAAAACTCTCTTCTTGGACAGTGTGGTTGCCAACCCTCACTGGAGAGGGGCATGGGGAAGCTGATTTAGCGAAATCAGCCATTCTGAGAACGGACTCTTGGTTTGTACCCGAGGATGCCCCAGAAGTTTGGAGATGGCCCCAGAGGCCGTGGCAGGTGCCATGTACTAGGGATGCTGGGCTTGAAGGGGCTGTGGGTCGGTCCCAAGGGGCCCCTGCGTGTTTGGAACCGAGCCCCGACGTTCAGGTGTGGAGTGAGATTAGGGGCGGCTTGCTCTGTCAGCCCATGCGGCTTCCCGAGTGTCAGCTGCACGGGCGAGCTGATGGATATGTTGGCGCAATCTGGCACGAGAGCTGCCTGCCGGTTCCTGCTGCCCAAGGTCAACGCTGACTCTCACTGACACATTTGCAATGAGAAGACGCCTCTCGTCCTGTGGCTGGGATTGCAGTGGGACTTTACATTCCTGGCGTTTGCCTGGCTTTGGTGGTGCATAGGGAAGAGAACGGCCACTGGGGCCCAGACTCTGATGGCAGGTCCCCCGGCCCCTGTCCTCGCTGGCTCCTTGTCTGTGATCTGGAGACTGGGTGTGGTGAGCACCCTCACAGCAGGGTCACAGTCAGAGCTTCTCCACAGATGGCACGTTTGCCACCAGCACACACAGCTCCATGTGCCCCAGCAGCAAATTGAGTGTGAGAGTGCGGGCACGTGCCTGACGGAGCTCCTCCGTTATCTGACCGGTCTCCTTGGAAACTCTTAAGACGGGAAATTAAAACACCCTTTCCCTCCACCGTACCATGTGGCTCTCCTCCGTACCATGTGTCAGCTCAGGCTTTGTTTTAGGGTCTGGCTGGCTGTAAATGAAGTGCAGACAATGGGGGAGGCGTGGAGGGCACTGTGATGGATTCCATGAGTCATCTTCAGAGATGTCCTTGGGAAGGAAGATTTTCTTATTCCTGAATCTTCCAAGGAGGGCAGCGTCGCGCAGGGAGAGCCAGACAGGGAGGCGGACAGCAGCCCACTGGGGTGAGCCCCATGAGCAGGTGTGCCCAGGGTGCCAGACTGTTACCTGGCAGCTAACGGGGGGTCCCCGGGTGATG
This sequence comes from Lepus europaeus, assembly GCF_033115175.1. Lineage (NCBI taxonomy): Eukaryota > Metazoa > Chordata > Mammalia > Lagomorpha > Leporidae > Lepus > Lepus europaeus. Next base: position 3,406,400 of record NC_084841.1, read on the forward strand.
TGTCGGAGATGAGCTAACACCAACCATCTGGCGTTGAGGGAGAGCATTGCTGCCTTTCTGGTCATTCCCCCGGCTCCTGCTGGGACTGTGCCTCCTCCTTCCCTGGGCTCCAGGCAGCCCGGCTCAGCGAGACACAGTGACAGAGGAGGGCTTTGAGCACAGAGTGACAAGCGCAACTCATTCATTCTGCCGTCAATTCTTTTTTTCAGTTTTAAAATAATTTTATTAAATAAAATTGAAACAGAGAAAGATAAAAAGAGCTTCCATCTGTTGGTCACTCCCCAAATGCCTGCAAGGTTGAGGCAGGGCTGGGCCAGGGCTGGCGCCAGGAGGTGGGAACCCAGTCCAGATCTCCCAAGTAGATGGCAGGGACCCGATTGCTGGATCCCTCACCACGGCCTCCCAAGATCAGCATTAGCAGGAAGTGGAGTCAGGAGCCAGAACTGGGCATCAAATCCAGATACTGCATTGTGGACACGGGTGTCCCGGCCGGCATCCTAACCACCGGGCCAAACGCCTGCCAGGTCATCAATTCTAACTCGATTACAGGAAGCCACTTAGTAGGAGCTGGGCTGGTGAGACTGACACCCATCATGGCACCAGGAGACTGGACCGCGACTTCTCTTTTTCCCGCCTGTAAAATGGGCAGAGCAACGCCTCCCATGAGCTGCTGAGTGCCTAGGGAGGATGCTCCACTGTCTGTCAAACACCAGGTTGGTGGCCAGGCTCCCAGTACGTGGCAGAGACCACTGCGTGGCCTGGAGCCTGGGAGGGAGGATGAAGTCACGCAGCAGAGCCCAGGTCCGTGCAGGGCACTCTGCCAGCATCCAGGATGTGCCCTCACTTGGCCCCGCTGTGGGAAGATGATGGGGAAGAAGGCACGGTGTGCTAACATGAGGAACTGTGTGTGAGCAGGCAGGGAGGGATGCCCACCAGGGAACCGAGTGATTTCCTGGGCAAGCTTGAACAATCTGCTGCAGAATGGGCGGCTTAAACCACAGAAATGTATTCGTCCTGGAGCCCTTCCGAGGCTTTTTGCAGTTCCATGTGGATTTTAGGATTTTTTTCCCTGCCTTGGAGAATACTATTGGAGTTTTAATAGGGACCACATTGAGTCTGTAGATGGGTTTGGACAGGATGCACATGGTGGCAATATCAATTCCTCTGGTGTACAACATAGAATGTCCTTCCATCTGTATGTCATTGACAGTTTCTTCTACCAGTGTTTCATGGTTTCCAGTGTATAGATTTTCATTGGTTAAGTTTATTCCTAAGTGGTTATTTCTGATGTTATTATAAATGGAACTGTTTTTTTGATTCCTTTTTCAGGTAGTGCTTTGTTAGTATATAGAATTACAGCTGGTTCTGTATGTTGATTTTGTATCTAAATAGTTTTACTAAATTTGTTTACTAGTTCCAAGAGTTACTTTGTGAAATCCTTAGGATAGTTCTTATATATAAAAAGCTATAGTGGTCAAAACAGATACATAGATTGATGGAACAGAGAAGAGTCCAGAAATAAACCCAAACATATATGGCCAACTATTTGTCAACAAGCCACCAAGAACACACACCAGGAAGAGGACAGAGTCTTGAGTAGTCTGTGTGTGGAAAATTGGATATCCACACGTGAGAAATGTAACCCTTATCTTCCACCACACAGAAAAACTAATTGAAAATGGACTAAAGAGCTAAGAATAAACATAAAATCTGGGACCCTAAAACTCTTGGTAGAAAGCTTGGGAGGAAAGCTGTCTGACCTTGGCTTTCGCAGTGAGTAGATTTCACACTAAAAGCACAGACAACAAGAATGAAAACAAAGGAGACAGCATCAAGCTAAAATCTCTTTGTACAGCAAAAGAAACAATCAACAAAGTGTAAAAGCAGCCCGTGGGATGGGAGAAATATTTGTAAATCATATAGATGGTGAGGGCTAATACCCAAAGTATTAACTCAGACAACTCAATATCTAAGAACCAAACAGCCTGATTTTTAAAATGGGCCCAGGATCTAAGCAGATTTTTGAAGTAGACAGTCAAGGCCCCGAGGGTCGTTTGTTGGCTGTGTTTGCCTGGAAGGTGCGCCCTCTGGTGAAGGTGGTGCTCTGGTGACCACCGGCACCGCCTGTTGGTCCTGTGGCTGACTCTGCGTGCTGTCACACAGGGCTCGTGCTGTTCAAGTGCCAGTGACCCTGTAAGAAAACTCTGGTGTTGCTCTGTGTTTTTCAAGGTCTTGTAGATCAATGCCATGGATATTTATAATCCTGTCATTCTATGAATATAAATGCCTTTTTAATATTATAGAAAACACATTCTCTGACTCTCTGATTACTATAGAACTTGAAATCAATAAATAATACTTAGATAAAAATGAACATGCATTGGAAAGAACTATTAAAAACATTATTATACCTCATAGGCCAGAAAAGAAATCGTAATGAAATTTAAGAAATCTGGAACCAATTACAGTGGAAATGTTACATACCAAAACTTATAAGATTCAATTTAAGAAATCCCCACGGGAAATTTTATTGTCTCAACTTTATATATTATAAAAGGAGAAAAATGGAAAGCTAATGACTCAAACATTGCATTCAAATAAGACAGAAAAGTAGAGGCTGGCGCTGTGATGCAGGGGTTAGGTGCTACCTGCAACACCGGCATCCTGTGTTGGAGTGCAGGTTTGTGTCCCAGCTGCTCCACTTCCGATCCAGCTCCCTGCTAATGCACCTGGGATGGCAGTGCATGATGGCCCGAGTGCCTGTGGCAGACCTGGCTGGAGTTCCAGGCTCCTGGCTTCATCCTGGCCCAGCCCTGGCTCTGGCAGCCATTTGTGGAATGAACCAGCAGACTGACGTGCTGTCTCTCACTCTCTCTCTGTCTCTCCCTGCCACTTTCTTTAAAATAAATAAATCTGTTTTTTAAAAGACAAAAAAATGGAACAAACTAAATAGAAGGAAAGATAAAAAACAACAAGAAGTTAATGAAGTATACAATAGTAGCTTTGAGAACAGGTAAACAGCAGCTATCAGAAGCTGGTGTTTTGTGAAGAATAGACATCTGGCCAAAGGCAAACCTGAATTAAAACGGAGTCGGGGCTGCTGCAAGGTGGAGCCAGTGAAGCCACCACCTGCAGTGTTGGCATCCTGTGTGGGCGCCAGTTTGAGTCCCAGCTGATCCACTTCTGATCCAGATCTCTGCTGTGGCCTGGGAAAGCAGGAGAAGATGGCTCAAGTCCTTGAGCCCCTGCACCCACGTAGGAGACCCGGAAGATGCTCCTGGCTCCTGATTGGCGCAGCTCCGGCCGTTGAGGCCAACTAGGGAATGAACCAGCAGATGGAAGACTTCTCTCTTTCTCTGCCTCTCCTTCTCTCTCTGTGTAGCTCTGATTTTCAAATAAATAAATAAATCTTGAAAAAAAACTTAGTAAAAATGAAGTCATAATTAAAGATAGAACAGAGCTCAATTATAAGGCACTATCAATAAAACAGTTTAAGTCATTGTCAGTTTTTGAAAACAAATGATCAAAATTGACACACGCAGAACACAAGACCTAGAAGAGCCCTGACTTAATTCTCAACACTACCCAGAGAAAGTACGGGGGAGAGGCGATTTCACTGGCAATTCTGCTAAACCTTCACAGATTGGGTAACTCTTGCCACGCACATAGGGTCCCAGAGGAGAGCAGGCGGAGTCCCGGCGCCTTTTGCTGGACTGGCGTAGCCCAGCTGTAACCGCACGGGGGCCTGGGGGCCGCCAAAAGGAGAGGCTCCCAAAGTTCACCGATTCAGATATCTTAAACACTGTTAGTACAACAAGTTCATTAATGAATGAATGCAAAATGACAAAACAAACGTATGAAATACATGTTGAAAGTTGTACCTCTTAAAATATGCAAGTATTACATGTTAATCTACAATTTAAAAATAAATAAAAAATTACAGATGTGTACAAATATATATCAAAACCTATAACAAGTGTGTCTGTGTTCACTTGTAGTGTGTGTTCCAGAAGAATGGTAACTCTTAGAGAATCGTGCTTATATTATTATAAATAACTTTTTCTAATTTGAGAGCCATGTATATAGTGTGTGTGTGTTTGTGTATGTGTGTGTATAGAGAGAGAGACGGGGCGGGGGGGGAAGGAGACACACGGATCGATAGGGAGATCGTCCATCTGTGGCTCACTTCTCAAATGCTTGCAACAGCTGGGCCTAAGCCAGGCTCAGTCCAGGTCTTCCCTGTGGGTGGCAGGGACCCGCCTCCCTGAGCTCTCACCTGCGGCTCCAGGGTCCCTTCTGTGTTAGGAGGAAGCTACAAGCAGGAGTGGAGCTGGGAGTCCAGCCCAGGCACTCTGGTGTGGGGGTGGGCGTCTGAACTGGGGTCCCAGGAGCTAGGCCACGTCCCTCCTCACCCCTCTTTCTGGTTACTTCAGAGGGCAGGAGAGGGAGAGAGAGAGAGAGAGAGAGAGGGAGGGAGGGAGAGAGAGAGGGAGAAGAGGGGGAGAAAGATAGGGAGAGAGAGATAACTCTATTTTGAAATAAATTTCTATCGGTAAGGGAATTGTTAAAGAAATTGGGCTGCATCCATGTGGTATGATTTTTCTGAAGTGGTTCAGATGAATAAATTATATCCACATATATTTGCATGGATTTACCTTAAGAAAAAGCATTTAAAACATCATTTTTATGTTCTATTGGAATGCTAAAAAACACATTGCAGATGAAAACATTCGGGTAACTTGTCTTTCATGTAAGTTTAACATCACACAAGACCACTCTACTATTTATGTATGTGAATATATAAATTAAAAAAAATGTAAATGTTGGGAATGGTAATCATAGATTTCAGAAAAGTAGTGACTTTTGCAAATGAGATCAGAGGGCTGTTATAAACACTGGCACCAAATGTATTCTATTTTTCATAGATCTGAATTAGTTACGGTAACATCACTATTCAGTATCTTGTATGAGAGCAAGTGTAATGGGTACTTGTTATTTATTACTTTATTCTGGTATATTTAAAAATCCCCATATTCAAAAGGAGAAGCAGTAAAGGCTCACACATAGCTGGGTTAGCTCTTCTTTGGTGAGGGGTCGACAGTTAGGCTGTCTTCCCTGCCGTAACTGGACGTCAGGCAGGGTTGTCCCTGGGGTCTAGCAAATGGCAAAGTGTGGCTCACTAGGCCCCCACCTCATCATGGCGTTCTTTCCCTCCCATCACCACTGCTGGCCCTGGGTAGTTTTGGGACTTCAGTTTGGATGTGTGTGCGCCTGTTGTGTACCTTGTCCTCTTTGCCATAATCCCTTACCTTTAAGTTATGTACTCAGGACCAGTCTACACTGCAGTAAGTAGTGAGCTCAGGACCAGTCTAGACTACAGTAAGTAGTGAGCTCAGGACCAGTCTACACTGCAGTAAGTAGTGAGCTCAGGACCAGTCTAGACTACAGTAAGTAGTGAGCTCAGGACCAGTCTAGACTATGGTAAGTAGTGAGCTCAGGACCAGTCTAGACTATGGTAAGTAGTGAGCTCAGGACCAGTCTACACTGCAGTAAGTAGTGAGCTCAGGACCAGTCTAGACTATGGTAAGTAGTGAGCTCAGGACCAGTCTAGACTATGGTAAGTAGTGAGCTCAGGACCAGTCTAGACTACAGTAAGTAGTGAGCTCAGGACCAGTCTACACTGCAGTAAGTAGTGAGCTCAGGACCAGTCTAGACTACAGTAAGTAGTGAGCTCAGGACCAGTCTAGACTACAGTAAGTAGTGAGCTCAGGACCAGTCTAGACTATGGTAAGTAGTGAGCTCAGGACCAGTCTAGACTACAGTAAGTAGTGAGCTCAGGACCAGTCTACACTGCAGTAAGTAGTGAGCTCAGGACCAGTCTAGACTACAGTAAGTAGTGAGCTCAGGACCAGTCTAGACTACAGTAAGTAGTGAGCTCAGGACCAGTCTAGACTATAGTCCAAGACTTTACATTTTCGTCCTGGCCTTGCTTAACTTTCAAAACTGGAACCTGGCTCCACCTGTGGGTAGTGCCTGCATTGTCCTGCTGATGCCTTCAAGACAGTACAAGACTGTGTGGTGTTGGGGCTGGCATCACCCTAAGAGTTCTTTTTTTTTTTAAATAAGATTTATTTATTTATTTGAAAGTCAGAGTTACACAGAGGGAGGAGAGGCAGAAAGAGAGAGAGAGAGGGAGAGAGAGAGATATCTTCCATCTTTACTCCCCAATTGGCCGCAATGGCTGGAGCTGTGGTGATCTGAAGCCAGGAGCCAGGAGCTTCCTCCAGGTCTCCCACAAGGGTGCAGGGTCCCAAGGACTTGGGCCATCTTCTACTGCTTTCCCAGGCCATAGCAGAGAGCTGGATCAGAAGTTGAGTAGCGGGGTCTCGAACTGGCGCCCATATGGGATGCCGGCACTGCAGGCAGCAGCTTTACCCACACACCACAGCATCTGTCCCCACTAAGAGTTCTTTACCAGTATCTTTTTGGGCTGGCGCCGTGGCTCACTAGGCTAATCCTCCACCTGCAGCGCCAGCACACCGGGTTCTAGTCCCGGTCGGGGCACCGGATTCTGTCCTGGTTGCCCCGCTTCCAGTCCAGCTCTCTGCTGTGGCCTGGGAGTACAGTGGAGGATGGCCCAAGTGCTTGGGCCCTGCACCTGCATGGGGGACCAGGAGAAGCACCTGTCTCCTGGTTTTGGATCAGCGTGGTGCGCCGGCCACAGCGGCCATTGGAGGGTGAACCAACGGCAAAGGAAGACCTTTCTCTCTGTCTCTCTCTCACTGTCCACTCTGCCTGTCAAAAAACACAAATAAAAAGAGTATCTTTTTGAAATAAAACCTCTGTCCCGCTGTTTTCTCCTGTTTCACGGATCACGGCTCGGCTACCCCGACACAGCCCTCGGTGTTCGTTTGCAGAAAGTGGAACAAGCACACAGGTCTACGGACCCAGGAAAGGTTTGGCTTCTGTAAGAAGGTCTACAATCATTCCTGTGCTTCTGACCCATGAACAAAGCTGTAAAGTTGGCAAGCTGGCACAATTATGGCTGACAGAAATAAAAAATATATGACGTTAAAATGCTTCAAGTTTTGATGGCAAGTGCTTGGAGGCATGAAGAAAATAATCTCTTCAGGAGGAAATAGGAGAGATTTTTCTTCTGAGAAGATGACCAAAATATGTCCTGCACAACAGAACACGGTTTTAGTGGGTGACAACACGAATGGATGGAAGCAGTCTGTTTGCGTTCTTGGGCAATTAGGAAGCCACTTACCGATGACTCGGTGTGAGGTGTGGGAGGATATTGATTTTTATAAAGCAATTCTCTCAGCCAGGTCACTTTGCCATCGCACTGGCTCAGAGCATCATTCTTGTTCCTTGACTCATGTGCACTTTATGTGGCTCTACTTCATAATCATGTTCGCCCATGAAACTTTAAGAGGAGTTGTAAAGGCCAACTGCAAAATCCAGAATTTGTTTTCCTTCTTTGAGAACAGTGACAAGCAAAGGTTGATAGCCTAACCCGGTGACTGAGGTTGGGTGGGATTTGGGCACTGCTGACTTACTGGAGGGCGGCTCTGAAGGGAAGTGTGGAAAGGAGAGAGTGAAGAAGGAAAAGAACTCGCCCAGTGTCTGCTCTCGGGGAGGTCTAGCGTGGTCTGATCCCACGGAGAGGCTCTGGCGCCTGAATCAGCCTCCAGGTCGAACCCATCCCCTCCTATCCATCACTCTCTGGCCGTGGGCCATTCCTGGTTGGTGGTTATGTGACTCCCCCGTGATGAAGTTCCCGTCATTGGAAGATAGGAGGGGCAGCTGGGAGCCATCATCCAACACCCAAACACAGGGAAAGGCGGGACGTGAAGCTGAGTGGACAGCGTGTGGCCAGGGACAGTCCCCTGTTCTTCCTGTTCACATCACTCCATCCATGACTTGGGGAGACTTCGAAGAGGAGAGAAGCTACAGTGCCCCTGACTGTCAGAACAGACGTGGTTCCCCGTCCTGCCACTTGCTCCAAATTCCTGGCTCTCCTAACTACAGTTTGACTGGTCCAGGTGGGCTGCTGGCAAGTTCGCCCAACTGTCATCCTGGACGGTTCGCAAATTTGGCTACCGAATCCTTACGAGGCTATGGCTTCTGTATTTACCAAGTGCCGTCAAACCGGACATTGGGTACCAGGAGACTGGATTACGTGGGAGCTTGGCTCCATGGCTCCGTGGCGGTCTAGTTACTCCTCTAGCAGGGATGAGACTTCTGGGCCTCCCTGCCTGCACCTCCACTCACCACAGGTGCAGGTCGTGGCAGGTCCACGCCTACAGCCAGAGACACCGCTTCTCCACCGGCTGTGCTGGGTACTGTTCTTGTCAGCTCTACACAGAGTGATCACACCGGATAATGTAATCCTTGGGGTGAGCTTTCCAAGTCCAGTCCTGGTACCAGTGTCTTGGGTCAGAGTTCCGAGAGGAGGAGTCTGAGATGGGGATTCAGGTCCGTGTGATCACGGAGGCAGGTTTTTCAGGAAAAGCCTGTGAGTGAGAAGGCTCAGGAGGGTTGGGGAGGGAACTGGACAGGGGTGTGGTGTCAGGAAAGGCTTTTCCGGGTGTCTCAGTGTGTGGGGGCTGCTGTAGCCAAGCACCCATAGCCCTGTGGCTTAGGAACAGCGCACATTTCATTCCCGTGGTCCTGGACACTGGGGAGTGCAGAATTATTGTGTTGGAAGATTCCGTGTTTGGACAGGAGCATCTTTACTTCACGGACAGCCGTCCTCACTGGAACCTCACACGGGGGAAGGGGCAAAAGATCTCTGTGGTCTTCATAAGGGCACGAATCGCCCGTGAGCTGGTCACCTCACCACACCCACACACCCAAGGGACCCAGCACCTAGCGTCATCACATTGGGGTTTACGTTTCAACAGCACGTGAGTTTTGGGGGACACGAGCATTCAATGTGCAGTGTACAGTTTGTGTGGATGAGGCTCTGGGACCTAAATCATACCACAAAGTTGATGTCTCTTTAGGTTGGGGTCCGTCTTTTGTACCCCATATTTTAGAAGTCACTGGCTGTGGGCCATCTTCCTAAGTAAGATGCCATTGGCAGCCAGCATTTGTAGCTGTTTGTGAGTGGGTCCCGCATAGAGGAGGCCTGGTGAGGCACCCGAGTCTCTGAGTGTCCGCTGGTTTCACAGTGTGTGAGGTTTGTTTGTTTATTTATTTATTTTAAGATTTATTTATTTGAAAGGCAGTGTCACAGAGAGGCAGAGGTAGAGGTAGAGAGAGAAAGAGGTAGAGACAGAGAGAGAGATCTTCCATCTGCTGGTTCACTCCCCAAATGGCCACAAAGACCAGAGCTGAGTTGATCCAAAGCCAGGAGCCAGGAGCTTCTTCTGGGTCTCCCACACTGGTGCAGGGGCTCAAGGACTTGGGCCATCTTCTACTGCTTTCCCAGGCCATCGCAGAGAGCTGGATTGGAAGAGGAGCAGCCAGGACTAGAACCAGCGCCATATGGGATGCCGGCACTGCAGGCACTACAGGCGGCGGCTTTACCAGCTACGCCACAGCGCCAGCCCCATTGTGTGAGTTTAAACTCCAGCTCTACCACTTGCTGCCTAGTGAGTTGGGCAAATTAATGCATCCCTGTCCCTAATCTATAAACTGTCCCATAATAATCTCACTCAGGGGAGGGCATCGTGGCACAGTGGGGGAAGCAACTGCTTCGGATATACAGAGTCAGAACTCTGCTTTTGTCCGGCACTGTGGCTTAACAGGCTAATCCTCTGCCTTGCGGCACTGGCACACGGGGTTCTAGTCCAAGTCGGGACACTGGATTCTGTCCCGGTTGCCCCTCTTCCAGGCCAGTTTTCTGCTATGGCCCGGGAGTGCAGTGGAGGATGGCCCAAGTGCTCGGGCCCTGCACCCGCATGGGAGACCAGGAGAAGCACCTGGCTCCTGCCTTCGGATCAGCGCGGTACGCCGGCCGCAGCGCCCATTCAAGGGTGAACCAATGGCAAAGGAAGACCTTTCTCTCTGTCTCTCTCTCTCACTGTCCACTCTGCCTGTCAAAAATAAATTAAAAAAAAAAAAGAACTCTGCTTTTGATCCAGCTTCCTGTTAATGTGCCTGCAGGACAGCAGTTGATGGCCTCTGGTTCACTCCCCAAATACCCACAACAGACAGGACTGGGCCAGGACAAAGCCAGGAGTCAAGAATTCCATCCAGGTCTCCCGTGGAACTGAAGTGGGGAGTGAACCAGAGGGTGGAAGAGCTCTCTCTCTCCCTCTCTCTCTCTTTCTCTGTTAGTCTCTCAAACAAATAAAAATTTAAAAAATCAACTCTCAGTAATGTTAACTTTTATTATTATGTATTGATTGGAACTATAACTATTCATTATCTATTTTCTAGGTTTTGGAAATGCTGGGTATGAATTAATATTTTGAGTTAAAAAATTAAAATTTCACTACTGAATCTTGAAAGGCCCAAGGTCAGTGCTCAGATGTCCCGTGTCTGCTTGTTCTTGTACGGCGATACAGTTGCTCAGTACGCATGCTGAGTGAAATAATTACGAGCCGGTTGAATGAAATTTCTCATTAGCTCAACAGAGGAGGTAAGTGTGGGATCTCCCAGTGTGTCAGTTTGTAGGTCAGAAAAGCTTGGTCCTGCGCCCAGTCCCCTCTGCGATGCCTGCGGGAAGATGATGGACGCCTCCACTGCCAGGGGATCTCAGCTCAATCTGAGACATCTCCGGGTGCTGCCTTGACCTGAGACACAGAGACCCACTTAAACTGGCTCAAAAAAAGGGAGATTATTTTAATTTACAGAATTCAAAGAATGGCTTGATTTCATCCTAAGGAACGTGGGAATCAGAGCACCTCCAGGTTTTATTGCTGGGGGCACAGTTCTTTGGGACTGTAATTCAAGTTCTAGCCCTCTCGGTTTGGTGTCTCTTAGATAAAAATCTTCAAGAAATAGAATACGATTGGCAGTTGACTGGACCATCCTGCGGCGTGTATCCATGGCAGATCCATCCAGGAGAAGGTCCGTGCTGAAGGAGCAGGAGGCCTGTGAGTTTGGAGATGCGGTGGCAACGTGCTGGGTAAGAGCTGGGCTCAGAGCATCTCACACGCCCGGTACTGTGTTCTCTGCTTTCCTCTTGGTAACCTGGCTGGGCTGGCATGACCTCATCTTAGAGGTGTGGAGGCTGACCAACACTGGGTTAGCTCCCTAGTGCTGGCGTTGGGAAGGCAAAGTGGAAACAACTTACCTTATTTCTTGCAGGTTTTGCGGATGAGAGCGCTCTTGTCCAACACGGCTCCTCTAGGATTCCCTGTGCTGGTTTTTCTTTGCCGTGGATAAAAATGTTTGCTCCCCAGGCTGTGATGGTAGATCCGCATCACACCTGCTCGTTAAGTAAGGATCTCTTCTGTGAGCCCAGGGAGCTCGCTTGCTTACTGTGAGGAATGCATGCCACCTCTTGGCAACCCCGAGACAGTGCCCCATGTCTTAACCTAAGTCCCAGTTTCACTCTGGGCCTTTCAAGGCAGATCTCGTCTGCAGAGGGAATGGCGCTTCCAGCCATGGCCTGGGCAAGCCAGAGCCAGCAGTTCGAGGACCAGCAAGTGGCACAGTTGCTCAACTTGTCTTACTTGGGTAGCCTCATGGGTACACCTTTTTCCCCAAATTTTGATACTACAGATCGTGGAGTTATTCTGAAGCAGTGCTGGGAAAAGTCCATTGTTAATGGCCCCATCTATGTTTACTTTGTGTAGGGGACTCCAGTGCCCATTGCCGTTGGTTTACAACTTCCAGGAGTTCTCCGGTGTCCAGTCTTCCAGTCGGACCATTTTGTCTTCCTTCGCTGACATTTCTTCCCCGATTTGGCAGGATGTTGGCCGAGGCAGAGGCAGGTGAGTGTGCCCAGTCTCTGTGAAGGGGGAGCCCTGGGCCTCGATGTCATTTGCTGACAATTCTGAGACAGGGCTGGCTCCATGACAGACATGGACTCCCGTGTTTTGTGCTGCGTCATGGCAGAGGAGGAAGGTCGCTTCTGTTTGGGAGCTTTGAGCTTAGGTGCTGTGGTGTCCATCCCTTTCAGACACTGTTCCCCAAGTGTCACCTCACAGCTACCGCTTCTCGAAAAAGCATAGAAGGAAGTTGTATTTTTTTTTTTACAGGCAGAGTTAGACAGTGAGAGAGAGAGACACAGAGAAAGGTCTTCCTTCTGTTGGTTCACCCCTAAATGGCTGCCACGGCTGGCACGCTGCGCCGATCTGAAGCCAGGAGCCAGGTGCTTCCTCCTGGTCTCCCATGCGGGTGCAGGGGCCCAAGCACCTGGGCCATCCTCCACTGCACTCCCGGGACACAGCAGAGAGCTGGCCTGGAAGAGGAGCAGCCGGGACAGAACCGGCGCCCCAACCGGGACTAGAACCCGGAGTGCCGGCGCCGCTGGCAGAGGATTAGCCTAGTGAGCCGTGGCACCGGCCTAGAAGGAAGTTTTAAGACTTGATCGTCTCACTTCGTCTTTCTCTAATGAATAACTTTGTGATTCTTAATAGAAAGGTAGATTCTGCTGCAGACAAAATGACAGAGACCCCGAGCCTGCCGAGGCCCCGGGTCACTGGGCTCGGTCTCTGAGTGAGGAGACTGTTGACCCCTTTGCAGTGAGGAGGGTGAGTGTTTACAGAAAGGCTGTGTGTTGTTGGTCCACACTGGATTTTATCAGGAATTACCCATAGGGCACAGCTTCTTTAAAAATCACCTGTGACCTTAAGCCACAGCGGGTGAACCCACATACAAGTCCTTCCAACATTCTGCTCAGTTTTGGGCATTTAGAAATCTTAATAAATTATTTTAAAGCAAATGACCCACAATGTCTGCACCATCCATAGAACCCTGCCAATGGTGTTTGCTATGTCAGGTGACCTGGTGTCAGCTTTGAGGGATTTTGATGTGAGTATCTATGGGGTCCATTAGTAGGTTTGCTAAAGGAATAGCATGTCCCTCATGTACATATCTAGACATTGAAAAAAGTTTAAGATTTATATATTTATTTGGAAGTCAGAGTTACAGACAGAAGGAGAATGAGAGAGAGAGAGAGAGAGAGAGAGAGATCTTCCATCCCCTGGTTCACTCCCCAATGGCTGCAATGGTCAGGGCTAGGCTAGGCCAAAGTCAGGAGCCAGGAGCTTCTTCCAGGTCTCCCACATGGGTGCAGGCACTCAGGCACTCAGGCCGTCTTCCTCTGCCTTCCCAGGTCATTAGCAGGGAGCGGGATCAGAAGTGAAGCAGCCAGGATGGGAACTGGTGCCCATGTGGGATGCTGGCATTCCACTGGCATTACCTGCTATGCCACAATGCCAGCCCCTGGAAAGAATTTAATATATATTTTGAGTTTCTCTTACTCTCAGGCTTCCCCAGCATATCTTTAATTTCCTCATTATTTATCCGGCTGGATTTGGGGGATTGTACTCTTGGTGCATGGCAACCAGTTCCTGTGCTATTTTTACTTTCCACAAATTGGCAACTGAGTCTGGAGATTCTGTGAGACTCAGGTTCTCCTCTGTAGCAGGCAAAAGCATGGGCTCAAAAGACGTCCACATCCAAGTCGCCAGAGCTCAGGAGTGTGTTTGCTCGCATGGCCAGGACTTCGCAGACCTGATCACATTAAGAGGTAAAGATTGCAGCGTCCTAGGTTACTTACGGGGACCTTGTGTAACCCCGGGGGTCCTCCCAGGAGAGGCAGGGTAGTGAGTCCAAGAGGGAGACGTGATGGTATGGAGGTGTGACGACGTGGCCACAGCGCAGCACGGCATGGGGGATGCCCCTGCCCACGGGAAGGGGCAGGAAGCAGATCCCCTTCCAGAGCCTCCACAAGGCCATGCAGCTCTGCTGCCACGTTGAGTCTGAGCCCCGCAAGCCCCACGGTAGATGTCTGACCTTGAGCTCTGTGAGGGCTGAATCGTGTTGCTTTAAGTCGTTGTGTTTGCAGCCGCTACAGCAGCAGCTACAGGACATCGCCAAGCCCTCTGGCCAGAGATGTGGTGAAGTGAGCTCTCTGAACAGGAGACTCGCAGGGTCCGGTCTTGTCCTCTGTGCCTGTTAATTGAGGTTGTTGCCAACACCTCACCTGCTGGTGCACTGGGGTTGCAGAAAGATGCTGCAGCTCCCCGTTTCTTACATTGCCCGTTCATGGACTGGAGATGTTAGACGGGCACCCTCACACAGGAGGGTGGGTAAATGCTCACTTGTATGTACAGGGTCCTAAGGCAGTGACTTCCTCCAGCCTCTGAGAGTGACAGCCGGGCTTTTGTAGACAGGATTGGCGAGGGGGGCTCCGTCTTTCCAGACACAGTGCTCGCTGATGCTCAGGTTGCCCCATCGTTGGCGGTGAAGCCCAGGCTGGCTTCTGGGTGCCTTCGACCTTTACCGCTACACATCCTTGCATTCCATGGTAACAAGGAGCCCAGCCTCAGCCGAGCATTATGTGCCTTAGGTCTGGAGTTTGTCGTTTCTCCACTAAGTCTTGCTTTCCATGAGTGGGAAAGGAGATTGTAAAGGCATACTTGCATCTCTAAGTGATAACAAAGCAATTTTATCTGGGACTCTGGTATAGACTTACCCAGAATGTAATTGACTATGTGGGAAAAATGACTTTACAAATTTTATTTCTTATAAAAGTAACTATTGGCAATTCCTTTACTGGAAATAAAATAGAGTTGAATTTTCATTTAACTGTAGAATAACATTTAATCAACTTGTATTTCTGAGCTAATAAAATTTCAAAATTTTAAGGTATGCTTTTGATATTCAATAAAGTACTACTAGGTGTTCTAAGGCTTAGAGTTGTATATATTCTTTTTTTTAAAAAAAATTATTTATTTTACTTGAAAGGCAGAGTTACATAGAAGGAGAGGCAGAGAGAGAGAGAGAGAGAAGAGAGAGATCAATGTTCATCCACTGGTTCACTCCCCAAATGGCCACTGCAGCTGGTGCTGGGCCAATCTGAAGCCAGGAGCCAGGAGCCAGGAGCTTCCTCTGGGTTTCCCATGTTGGTGCATGGGCCCAAGGACCTGGGCCATCCTCCACTGCTTTCCTAGGCACATTACCAGGGAGCTGGATTGGAAGTAGAGCAGCTGGGACTCTCACTGGTGCCCATATGGGATACTGGAGCTGCAAGCAGCAGCTTAACTCACTGCACCATAGCAGCAGCCCTGTGTAGTCTTGACCCTGGATTTGTGGTTTTCTAACCAACGTTTCTATATTATTAATACACCTGCCAACTGATGAGTACTCCTGTGGCTCAACTGAACCACATGAATTCCTAGGCCACCACTCTCGGGTGCCTATTTTCTGTTCCAGTTGGTCTAAATCCCTCAACCTGACATTCAGATACTTCCCCACTGTATCCTTGGAAATTTTTTGAGAGGCAGAGGCAGAGGAGGGAGAGGGAGAGGGAGAGGGAGAGGAAAAGGGAGGAGTGGAGGAGGGGGAAGGGAGGGGGAGAGGGAGGGGGAGAGGGAGGGGAGAGGGAGGGGGGGAGGTATTTTTCGTTTGCTGGTGTGCTCCCCAAATGCCTTCTATGAGCAGGACTGGGCTGGGGCCAAAGCTGAAGTGGAGAACTCGATCCGGGTCTCCCACGTGGGCAGGAGGCACCCAACCACGTGAGCCGGAGTCCGCCGCCTCCCAGGGTGCTCACTAGCAGGAAGCCGGAATCAGAAGCAAAGCTGAGAATGCAGCTCGGGGACTCTGATGGGGTGCGGGCATCCTCAGTGGCATCCTAGCAGTTGGGCCAAATGCCCCGCCCTCCTCACCTAGTTTTTAACCACTTTGTTTTTCGTCGTTAGTTCTACAACACCTTCCAACCTTCACAGAGCCATCTGCTTGCCACCTTCTGACACTGGCTTTGTTTTCTGGGGTGTGAGTTGTGCCCAGAAGGCTAAGCTGCCACTTGAGTGCCTTATTGAGGCCTTATCAGAGTGCCTGGGGTTGAGTTCTGCCTCCACTATGAACTGTTTCTTACTCATGTTCTGGGAAGCCAGCAAATGATAGACTCAAGTACTTGAGCCCCTGCCACCCACGTAGGAGACCTGGGTGGAGTTCCTGGCTCTGGCTTTGGGATGGCTCAACTCTGGCTATTAAGGGCATTTGGGGGGTAAGCCAGTGGATGGGAGACCTCTCCCTCTCTCTCCCCAGATCTTTGTTGTTCTGCCTTTTAAATAAATAAAAATGTAAGAAACCCAAACATTTTAAATATATAAATAAAAGCAGCACCTCTTCTCCGGGTAACCAGGGCAGTTGTTTGACCAGTGTGATCCTCGCTTTCTCCCTGGAGGGAGGGCTCGTGGGAGGACTCTGCAGAGTGAGCACAGGGGAGGCTCGAGCCAGTGTGGATTCCACGCCCCTCTACTCTCACCCACTCAGACACTTCTCCACACGTCCTCCATGAACTCACACTTGACGCTTTTGGCAAGCTGAGGCTCCGTGCTGTCATCAGAGGGCTGCTCTGTGCACCCCGCAGGTGGAGCTGCCTTGGGACTTAACCCAAGGGAGGAGGATTTGCATTTGCTGAGCGCCCTCTGTATAGCTGGTCCCTACACTATACTGCTAGTGTAGACAGGAGTGAGAGGCCTGGAGTGGGGGTGGTTGGCGTTGGCAGAGATGCTAAGTGCTGGGATTCAGAGTGGACTGAAGGCAGGTGGGTGCGCGAGAGGGAGAACACCTCAGGCAAGTCTTGTGCTGGCTTTACCAAGAGGTGAGTGAGGCCATGAGCTGGGAGGGGAGCCATTCTTGCCACACAGGTCGAATACACTTCCCAGGGGAGCCAGCCCAGCGTTCTCGTCTCCCCTGGGAACAGCGCTCCCACTGCTCCCGTTCCTGGGGGCTGCCTCCACAGGACTAGGGCACCCCCGTGGGGACTTGCTGTGTCCCCGAGAGGATGAAGGACCCACTTCAAGTCTGGTCCTCGCCTGCCGCGCCCCGTGCCTATTGGTTGGATGGGGAGCATTGTCATCCTTGCCTCCACCAGCTCCTTCACCTGCGTGGTTCCTGGGGGCCTCCCTGGTTCATGCCGTCTCCTCTCCTCTCATGGACCCCCCCACACCACCGCTACGTGCAGCCCAGACTCGTTTCATGCAGGACTCACTCCCCACCCCTCACCTGCTCACCATTCCAAGCCCAGCAGTCTCCTTTTTGGCGGTTTTGGTGGGAGGAGGAAGAAACCCGAGACAGACCTCCAGGAGGCTCATTCTCAAAGGCTCTCCCCCGAGAGCCCCAGGTCCCCGTGGACAGCTCCCTGCCCTGGTGGCTGTTCCCCAGTCAGGGGCACGTGGCCGCTGCCCCAGAGATCGACCCTGGGGCTGCAGGTTCACAGCCTTCAGTGTAGCCACTGTTGGGAAAGCCTCTGGTCACCGATCCAGGTGTCACGGAGGTGTGACGTCGGACAGACTGCCCCTGCTGTGGCCTGCATCATTTCCAAGTGGGTAGAGCGAGAAGAGATCTGGAAACTGGAAGCGCAGTGTAGATCGGGGATCTGGGAAGGAGGCGTTTCTCTGTCTCCTGGGGGTCTGGCATTTGTGCGCCCAGAAGTCCATTCGCAGGCTGTTTGCTGGTTCTTCAGCTCCCAGGGCCACAGCTGTGAATTCTCAAGATGTTGTGCGACCTCACCGGGGAGTCAGGCCTTTTAATGGCAAACAATGCAATTTAAATGAGCTTCCATCCGTGTGGAAGGCTGTAACTATCGATGTAATTTACATCTTATTTCAGGGATGTATTAGCCAATTACGCATCCTCAGCATCGGATTCCTGCAGGAAGACATTCACAGTGACATTTTCACTTCCTCCTCCCGGTTGCTGTGGAAATAATTAGGATACTGACGTGTTTGCTAATAATTTGTTAGGTGGGAAAATGACTGCTCTTTCTACGGACTCCCATAGTAATAAAGCTGTCTTTTGTGTGAAGTCTAAAGGTTGACTTTTCTCTCATAACTTTCAATGATTAATACCTTGAAGAATAATCAAGATGGAAGAAAACAGGCTTGTTGATTGAAAAAAAAATTCTTGCTGCTGCCCGGCTCCTTCTTTAGCCGGGAGTTAGAAGCGCAGCACCTGTTCTGGAAGTTTCCAGCCAGGCTCACCGTGTGCTGCTGTCCTGGACAGTGTTCGGCTGCTGTGTTTCCCTGTGCCACGGAGCACCTCCAAGATGCGGTCCTAGACTCGGCTCTGCGTGTCCAGTCTCTCCTGGGGGCTGACTGCTGACCCCGTGGGTGCCACCCCAAAGCCTCATGGGCTCTGTAACCATAGTGGAGGCACCTTCCCTTGCCTTGGCATCATGTGGTTGACGATGGCGTGGGAGTTTCAGGAGCCTATGTAGGAGAGGACTTGGAAAGGCAGGCCCCGCCCAGCTGAGAGGGTGTGGCGCCCTCAGCTGCAGAGCGCTGAGCTCCATCATCATGCCCCCTCCACTCGGGAACCGCAGGACAAAGCTGAGTCTGCTTGATTGTCAGTTGATTGACTGTTTCTTCTAACCTCCACCTGCAGCTTCCTCTCCCCTTTAAAAACCCAGTGCTTGTCGGGTGGGAAGCAGTGCAGTTTGGATCCGGAAGTCACTCTCTCCCCAAGACCGCCAGGTTCTTGAAGTAAACCCACTCCTCTGACCAGCTCTAGCCTCCGCTGAACTGGCTGTGCGGTGGCGAGCAGCAAGGGCCAGCTCCAACCACGTTGCCCCCTTCTGGGTGCTGCTCTGCGAACCCAGAGGCTCAGCCTTCCTCTTCCTCCTCTGCTGGTTTGCTAAGAACTGCTCTGCAGAGCTGGCTGGAGGACAGGAAGTCTCAGTGAGGGGAGCCCGTGCCCCAGCGTGCCCAGCGTGCCCAGCGTGCCCCTCTGGTCCTGCCCTGGCTGGCCGGGCTGACTCAGAGCAGCGCACAGCCATCACCTCGTCCACACTCTGGACTGTGACCATGCACCTGCCTCCTCTTCTCTCCACGCAGCTGGTTTGGAAGAATCTTGGAAGCAGTCACCTGGCTGTGCTGGACCTTGGCCATGGAGGACACAGTGAAGCTTGTCTGGGGAGTGAGTGGGCAGTGGACCCAGTGCCCCTGAAGAGAGGACGCTCTCCTTAGTCTCTGTGTGGGGCTCTTGAGCCATGGGGACGCGTGTCAATGTCCCGCTTTCTGGCCTCTAGAAAAACCACAGATGTGCTTGACAGTGCCTGCGTCCTGAGCGACCCCCTCCTCACGCCATCTGCTTAGAAGAGCTTTTCTAAATGGCCCCAAACCACATCCAAGTGGACACAGCTGCTGGCCTCCATGGGTTACAGACAGCGTGTTTTGTTTAAGCACAGCTGTCTCTGGGACTCGGCATCGGAGCAAAGCAGGCCAGCTGTGCTCTACCCAACGGCCCTCACGTGCTGCTGGACCACCAGTCACCTGCTGGGGACCCTGGACTCGCTGTTGCTTCTGCTGCTGTGTGGGCGTCGCCTTGATCCCGCCTCGCTCTGAGTGCTGTGTGTGGAACGAGCTGGTGAGTGGAGCCCAAGTTATCTAATGATTCCTGTGTAGCCACCGAAATATGCAGTGTTGTGTTAATGGGCCTCTACTAGCTCTAAGACGTTTGGCTTTGCGCTAAGTTTGCTGGGGCAGCAAGGGTCCAAGTGGGAGACCCGTGGTGGTGTAGACAACGAATGTGTGTGTTTTAGGATACTTAGATTTCCCCTTGTCAGGGTTGCTGACTGAGCTTTTCAAACACAACGTAGAGTTGTTTTCATTTCCTCTGGATAAATACCAAGGAACAGAATTATTGGGTCACAGATAAGTGCACTCAGTGTTATAGGAAATAGGTATGTACTTTCTTGTTACTGAGTTATATGATTTCTTCATAAACTTAGCTACTAACCCTTTATCTGATATGTGGTTTGCAAATATTTTTTCCCCAAGTATAGATTGTCTTTTCATTGAGTTTGATATGGTTCCATTTATATTTATGCTTTTGTAGCCTGAGCTTGGTGTAAAATCCGAGAAATGATTGCCAAGACCAAGGTCAAGGAGCTTTTCCCGTGTGTGTTCTTCTGAGGGTTCTAAGGTTTCAGGTTTCGTGTTTAGTTCTTTTATACATTCTGATGTGGTTTTTGTGAGTGATGTAAGAAGGGTCCAGTGGCGTTGTTTTGCATGGGTTTATCCAGCTTTCCTGGCACCGTTAACTGAAGAGACCATCCTTTCCCCATTGTAGCCTTCTGGTGCCCTGGTTGAAAATTCATTACACATGTATATTTGGATTCATAAAATTCATATAACTCAACAGCAGGACAACATATAACCAAGCCAAAAATAAAATAGGCAAAACACTTGAGTAACCATTTCTCCAAAGATGGTGTAAAAGTGTCCACAAGTCCGTGTAAAGACACGAAGTTGCTCAGCATCACCAGGGACACACTGGCCAGCACACCTGCTGGGATGACTTTTATCAGAGACAGAGGTAGGAGTGTGGAGGGTGTGGAGAGGAGGGAACCCTTGCACACGGCTGGTGGGAGTGTAAGTTGGTGCAGCCGTTACGGAAAACAGTAAGGAGGTCCCTAGAGACATAAAAAAATTACATCTACCGCAAGATCCAGGAATCCTTCTGAGTCTATTCCCAAAGGAAAGGAAATGACCATCTCCTAGACGCCCATACTGTTCACTGCAGTGCTGTTCACAGTGGCCACGCTGGGGAGCCAGCTTGGTGGGCATCAATGGAGGAATATGTCTCCAGGTGAAACATATTATTATAGTTATTGGATCTCTACTAGGTAAAAATATTATAAAATTATATATGCAATTATAAAACCATATACATAGAATTATATATAAATTATAGCATATCATACATACCATATACAGAGTACATTGTTTATGCACTGTATTACAAACAGGAGTATAAACATATATATACAAAGAGGTGTTACTCCGTTTTTAAGAGGAGGAGAGCCTGCCATTGGCTACAACACAGGTGCACTTAGAGGACATTTTGCAAAATGAGGTTTTCCAGACACAGGAAGACGGCTCTGCATGATCTCATGTTTGGAATATACAAAGAAAACGTCAAATATAAGGAAATAAAGACCAACTCAGGGCTGCAGTTGCGACAGGAAATGGGGAGATCTAGGTGAAAGGCTACGAGGAGGCACAGACCAAGGGCTCTCAGAAAGCTCCTAGGAAGATGTATATGAAACACGCATGTGTTTAACGGGTTTTCTGCACCAGAACATGCTTAATCCCATGTCCCCGTGCATGTAGAGAAGTCCCCAGTGTGGAGGGTGAGCAAATCTACTGTACAAAGGCTCACAAGGTGCTCACACGCTGTTTTGTAATAAATAGACTACAGCTACCTTTAGATTGGGAAGCAAAGAAAAATATCCACGGCCAATTTTAATTTTGATAAGAAACTTCCTGTTACTAACATGGAGTCTGTTTTTTTTTTTTTAATTCGAAATATCATCAAATATCATCATTCACACTTGCAGTCATGGACGCACGTTCACATGCAGTCACTGACTGAATAAAAGACTGTTTTGTTTCCTGAGAACCCACCATGAAATGAAGTTTGGGGTGTGGAGAGCGCCAGTGGAGCGTGCCGGGGGGCAGGACAGGAGTCATGGGAGCCACGTCCTTGCAAGCCTCGCGGGCCCCGAGCTCCCGCCCCACGTGGTTCTCCCAGGTGTGCAGGGCTCTCCACGCAGCTCTGCTCCCAGCGTTGCCAGATGGTGCCACATCTTGACGCCGACTTCTCCAGTGGCGGCTGCCCTGGCGTGCTCCATCTCAGGCCCAGGAAGGGCAAGGAGCCTGGCGCCCTGCAGGGGTCCCCCGGCTCGCAGTGGTGGCGGGGTGACCTCCCAGTGTGGCCTCTGAGGAACATTCTCTCCCTGAGAAACAGGTGCTTTTCATGCACATGACGCACTCTGAAAAGGAGAAGCAGCGTCTGGCTCCGGGGGGCACTTCAGGCTGGTCCGTGCGGCAGCTTCTCCTCACCCCTGGGCGGTGGGCGTCAAGGCTTGTCCTGCCTGGCCGTGCCCTGGTCCCCTCGCCTCCTCCCCGTGGCTGCCACCTCCACGTCCTGTGCCCTGGTGCCAGTCTCCCTGCAGACAGCTGCGTATGGGTGGGGCAGCCGAGTGCGGTCTCCACGGGGAGGATCTTCCATTCTTTATGCTTTGAGAACCACCTTGCTCCAGGAACCCCACACAGTCTCATCTGTTGGTCAGAGGCAGGGGTTCCACGCAGGGCCCCGCCCACAGCGTGAGAGAATGCACACAGCAGCGTGTGTCTGATTCACAACCCACAACCCTGTGCAGAGTGTGGGGGGCAGGGTTTCCTTGGGGATTGCAGCCTGAGCTCGTTCTGTTGTTGTGGACATGAGAGAGAAAAGAAAGAGCAGGTGTGCTGTGGGCGCTGGCCCTGAGGGCTCTGGTTCCATCTGGCCCACTTTACCCAAGCATCCAGTGCCCCGGCTGGGGGTTCCAAGGACCTGAGATGTGTGGTGGGGGCCGTGATTCGTAGCAGGACGAGAGGGAGCCCCCTGCCTGCTAAGGCACTGGCAGACCGGGCAGGCCGGGGCCCAGGAAGGCTGAGGTTGGCGCATTATCTGTGCTATCTTTCCTTCCCACCGCAAGTACACACGGCGTTTGGGAGGTCATGACTTGACTCCCGGGGCAGCCACAGCTGTATCCGTGAACCACGGACTGGCAGGGGGAAGTCTCTTAAACACGTGAGTGTTTATTTGCCTTTGGGCTGGAGCGTGAAGACAGGGCTGCGATTTCCAGAGCATCAGAGGTCGTTCTGGATCTGTCTAGCTCCCTCGTGGCTTGAGTGCCCCCTAGGCAGCCCCAATGGGGCGAGTGCCCAGCAACAGTAACCCACGGCTCAGGGCAGTGGCCTGATCGGCAGACAGCCGTGGGCTGAGCCTGGAGCCGTGTGCAGAAAGGCCCACAGGGCCCACGGCTCGCCGGGCGGGCCAAGTCCCCAGGACCTCCAGCCGAGGAGTGAGCTTCCTGGGCGTGGATGCCATGAGGACCCGACGTCATCTCTTTTCCCTCTCTGACGTCACTGTCACTCGGGACTACCTGCTGAGACTGTGACATTGACCTAAGGTTGGGTGGGAGCAAGTTCTGTTTATGCACAGCGTCCCTTCGTTGGTTCCCGGAACACGGCATAGCTTTGATGTCTTTTCACTCTAAGGAAAAGCAACAGTCTTGATGGCTCAGGGCTCCTGTGAGAGCTGTTATCCCAGGTTCACTTAATTAGTGGAGTGATATTTAACCATCATTATGTATATGTAGACACACACTCTCGCATGCACGCATTCCAAAGGGCATCCTAATTGCTTGTCACTTTGCACTTCCATCGTGTTGGATTTTATTCTGAGCAAGTGAACCTGAGATAGTTCAGTTTCTCCTTGAGTTCTGCAGAAGCACGGGGCGACTGATGTGGAGTTGCCCCAATGGGGGGGGGGACATCGTGCTCGCACCGACCTCAGAACCCCCGTGCCCAGAGAGAGTTGGAGGAGGAGGGTGGCCTGGGAGAGTGTGTCTCCGCTGTGAGTGGCGGTGCGGCACTGCTCCTGTTTAGAACCAGAAGCTGAGTGAAGGAAACGGAGAGGTGTTTGTGATGGTGGGAAGGACCCTGCACAGATCTGATGACCTGAGGAGTTCCTAGGAGCCTCTTGTTGCTGCGTGTTGGCTGGGTGCCTTGTAGCCATGAGACCCTTCAGTGCTGAGGGACGCCAGGAGGCAGGGGTGGGAAGCTCCCGTCTGCTCGGTTAGGTGCCCGAGGCCACACAGGAAGGCCAGTCTCCACCCTGATGGTCTCAGAGGCTGTGCCCCTGGGGGCTGAGGCCACATCAGGGCTCGCCTGGGGCGTCACTGCTGCCTGCATCTGGGGCTGGTGTGGCTGCTGGCGTCGGCCTTGTCTGGGGTGCAGAGGGGGTGGGGAACGCTCCTAACTTTGGGCAGGACCTCAGTGTGGACGGTGCGGGTGGCCAGGTTCTCCAGCTTCCGGGATTCGCCAAGCAGGCAGAAGGCCAGGGCGTCTAGGGGGCTGCCCCCTCTCTCCTGGCGGGGTCCCGAGCATGGCGCCTTTCCTGCCAGTTCCCTTCAGTGTGCCAGCCGGGCCTGGTCGCTCTGCACGCCCCGGTGGCGTGCAGCCCCGTCCTGGCCTTCACGTCTTGTCAGCGCTGTGAAGGGAACAGAGTTAGGTCTTTTATGTGAGCTGCTTTCCCGGCGGCTCTTCTTGGTCTAAAACTTAGACTCTGACACTCTGACTCGGAATCGTCTTTGAGGAGGATCGGCGATGGTGGGCTACAAATACATGATCTACAGGTTAAAGAAAAAAATGGAGGCAGAGCTTTAGGGGCACGAACAGAATCCTTTGAACGTGTGGGAGTTGTGGGTTCTTGTGATTGACAGCGCCGAGCTTTGGAAAATGATATTTACTAAGCTCTCACCTTTGACTTAGGAAACTGGGCTCTCTTGTTCACAGCAAAACGTCTGGCAAGGACAGCCCTTGAAAGAGCTCAGCAGACGCAGCGCACAAGCCGCCGCCAGAGCTGTTCTGGGAGCTGGGTTGTTTTCCTTTGTGAACGTCATCCATCTTTGCTTCCTCTCCACGGAGTTTGGCTGAAGGGCGTTTCAGTACATTGCTGGCCTCGATTGTGAGTAGAAGATGATGGCTTTGGACTATAGCCAGTAAAACACCTTGATGGTTCCCGAGGCAGGCGTGTGATGACAAAATCGCTGTCCCCATGAACCAATGGCCGTGGCTAACGTGAGTTGGTCATCCTGCCTGGGCTCTGAGCTGACGCAGGCGAGGTGGGCGGAGTTCCTGTGCGCCTACGGGGTCCGGCCTCCCCTCCCATACCTGTAAAAGTTCCAGTGTTGAGTTGAGGAAAACACAGTGCAGAGAAACTCACATAGGTTCCAGACTTCCCTGTGTCCTTAGCGTGAGCCAGATCCTGGAGGCGCGAGCCCTGCGTGCTGTTAGGTCCACTGGGAGGTTCCTGCTTGGTGCCCTCCTTGGGCAAGGAGCTGAGCTGCATGGCTACACCCGAGAGGGCTGCACAGCCGGTTGCTCCCGTTAAGTTCTCCTTATGGAGAAATAGGACTTCCGGTAGTTGAGGTGATGCCCGTGTGTGAATGGGACAATGTCAGCTCCACGCCAGCACTCAGCCCTGCACTGGGCACGTAACTGCACCCCTGCAGACAACAGCTCTGAGACGCAGGTGGTGTGTGACACAGTTAGAGCCATCTTCTGGGCCGAGGGGCCCCCTTGCTCAGGTGCTTGGGGTGCTGCTGGGACACAGCCCCCAGCTATCGGCTCTCCCAGGGATTGCTTCCGCAGAGAGGGGTCACGCTCCGTGCTGTGCCCTGCATTTAAGGCCCTAACTACAGGCCATTCCCGGCTTCAGGACACCCCACAGCTAAGACGTCGAGGGACATTGCATTGCAGCCCCTCTGCCCAGTCCTCCGCACAGCTCACGATGGCAGGCGTTTATCTGCTGATCTTCATCTTGGAGCCAGCTTCCCGGGCGCCCGGCCTGTGACGATGCAGGGCCTCCCAGGGTTCCCCGAGGTCTCTTCTCCAGATGTGGCTCGAGTGATGCTTGCCAAATGCTAGTCGGACGTCTGTTACTTGGAATACGTCAGTGGGTTATCTTTGCTCTGAGAGACAGACAGCTGCCCCCGTCATGTGGCCGACAGGAGGACTGGACTTCAGCATCGTCACTGAAACTACGGCACTTCTTGGAGTACCACAGAGCATACAATATAGTTTTAAAAGACTTATTTATTTGAGAATGCAGAGTTCCAGACAGAGAGAGAGAGAGCGAGGTTGTCCATCCACTGGTTCACCCCCGGGATGGCTGCAATGGCCAGAGCTGGGCGAATCCAGAGCTAGGAGCTTTGTCCAGGTCTCTCACATGGGTGCAGGGGCCCAAGGACTTGCACTGTTCTCCGCTGCTTTCCCAGGCACATTAGCAGAGAACTGGATTGGAAGTGGAGCAGACAGGATGCAAACCAGTGCCCCTATGGTATGCCAGTGCACGGGCAGAGGCTTAACCTACTAAGCCACAGTGCCGGCCCTGAGCATAAAATATTTTAAGTAATTTTGAAATGCTTATAAATTTTGAAACATTCCTTTACTGAATGACAAGTTGGTGCATTCTAAACTAATTCTATCAGATAACTATTAAAAAACTGCCTAAAATATGAAAATAGCATACACATAAGGCAATATTTACTCTTTATATTGCTAATTGGAGCAAGAAAATAAAATAAGAGAGGTCAGTGCTGTGGTGCGGTGGGTTAAACACCCTCTGTGGCGCCGGCATCCCATAGGGGTGCTGGTTCAAGTCCTGGCTGCTCCTCTTCTGATTCGCTCCCTGATAATGCACCTCGGAAGGCAGTGGAGGATGTGCCAAGTGCCCGTGCCCCTGCCACCCAGGTGGGAGACCCAGATGAAGCTGTTGACTTCCTGGCTTAGGCCTGGCCCAGCCCTGCCTGGCCGCTTTGGCCAACTGGGGAGTGAACCAGCAGATGGAAGATCTCTCTGTCTCTCCTCTCTCTCTCTGTAACTCTGCCTTTCAAATAGATAAATAAATAAATCTTTCAGAAATGAAATAATAATAATCACATTCATAAACTTTGTAAGTTCAGCAAATGAATCTCTACTATTAGGTCTGATTTTTTTTCTGAAGAATATAGTTTTCTCTCTCTCCTCCTCTCCTCTCCCCTCCCCTCTTCTCCCCTCCCCTCTTCTCCCCTCCCCTCTTCTCCCCTCCCCTCTTCTCCTCTCCTCTTCCTCATCCAGTGGTTCACTCTCCTAAGTGTTTGCCTCAGCTGGGGCTGCTGGGCTGGGCTAAAGCCAGGAGCAGGGAACTCAGTCTGCGTCTCCCACAGAGGTGGCAGGAACACACGTTTTCCAGCTATCGTCGGCTGCCTCTTGGGGTGTGCAGTACCAGGAAGCTGGACTCGGCCAGATCTGGGAATCCAACTCAGGTATTGCAATGTGGGCCCAGGCATCCTAAGCAGTGTCTTAATCACTAGGCCAAATGCCTGCCCCTGGAGAAGGTAGTTTTAATAATGTCTTTGTGTGTGCATCTTGTAAAAATTGCAATATTCTACAAAGTTGAATTTTATGGCTTTTGAATTTGAAGATACTAGTCTCCTTAACTGACTGTTCTGCACGACCATGGCACCTTTATTTGAGAATCTTGTCCTAACAGGTGCCATGTGCCTGGGAAGCTCAGAGCCACTTCCCCCACAACAGAGGGGCTTCTCAGTTCCAATCTTTATATTGAAATCCATGAGTAACAAGGCAGATATCTAGTTTCTGACTTCTTGCCTCCTCTCGAAGTACCATTCTTTGCTAGATATTTTTATACAATAAAATTTAGTAAATAAATTATGAATGTTTTAAATGTGTCACCACATTTCTTGGAATTAAAAGATAAGTTTATTTTGGGACCAATTTTGAAGTTCATGCAATTTTTTAATTGACATATACACCGAGAAATGCACATAAGGTATGAGTTTGTTGTCCTCTGATCACTCATACCAACACCCACAAACACAAAACATCGCAGCACCACAAGAGTGCTCACTGTTCCTCCTCTCCATTTCTTGCTTTGTTTGTTTGTTTGTTTGTTTTTTAAGTGGGAAAGAAGAGTGCATTGTCATTTACGTGGTGTGACCCAGGGAAGCAGTTTCATAGCCATGTACCAAACGATACGACATCCACACGGTGTTTCTACTCTCTATGTTAATTACCACAGGCAAGGGAAAGCGTGTGATATCTGACTTTTGGGGTCTGGCTTCTGTCACCTAGCAGACTCTCCAGCTGCATCCAGTTTGCTGCAAGTGTCCGGATTTTATTCTTAGAGATGAGTAATATTCCGTCATGTATTTATATACCACTTTCTTTATCCAGTCATCAGTTGATATCTAGATGGATTCCATATCTTAGCTATTGTGAACTGAGCTGCAGTGAACTTGGGAGTACAGAACTCTTTCATACGCTAATTTCATTTCCTTTGGGTAAACTCCCAGAAGTGGGATGGCTGGTCATATGGTAGATCTGTTTTCAGATTTCTGAGGAATCCCCATACTGTCTCCCGTAATGACAGTACTAGTTTACATGTCCACCAGCAATGTATTAGGCTACTTTTTTCTCCACATCCTCACCAGCATTTGTTATTTTTTGATTTTTGAATGATAGCCATCCAACTGAGGTGAGACGAAACCTCCTTGTGATTTTTATTTGGGTTTCTCTGATGGCGAGTGATCCTGAGCACTTTTTCATGTGTCTGTTGGCCATTTGTATTTCATCCTTTGAAAAATGTCTGTTCAAGTCCTTTGTCCATTTCTTAACTGGATTATTTGTTTTGTTGTTATGGAGTTTCATGAACTCCTTATATGTTCTGGATATCAATCCTTTATCAGATGCATAGTTTGCAAGTATTTTCTCCCATTATGTCAGTTGCCTCTTCACTCGGTTAATTGTTTCATTTGTTTTGCAGAAGCGTCTCAGCTTGGTGTAATCTCATTTGTCTACTTAGTTTGTGTCCCATATTTCAGTGTTGAAAATCTTAGGTATCCTCTGTTTCTTTCTGTTTTGGTGCCAAATATAAACCTAAACAGCTAAAAGAAAATCCACTAAAATTTCTTCACAAAAACTGAGACATGGAACTCCCAGTTATAATTTGAATACCATATGAGCTCTCATGTTTCAATTTGTTTAGTTGCATAATTGCTGTTTAAGGCTAACTTTCATTGTTTTCGTATTTGTTCACTTTGTTTTACATCATTGATATTTGTTGAGAGCAACTTGTCCAACATTACTGCATACTTGCATACAAGGGATCTTTTAAACGTTCACAGAAAATGTGTTTTTTTTTTTAATACACTTGAATTTCAATCTTCTTTGCACCAAAGTAAACTTATTTAACACATTTAAAAAATATTTTAACACACAAATAAAAACTGTATATATTCATGGGGTTTTATGTGTTGTTTCCTTACATGTATACATTGTATAATATCCAGTCATGGCAACATGTTTATCCTTTTGAGCATTTAAGATTTCTTTATAGTGAAGACATCCAAAATCCTGTTCTAGGAATATGTAGTAATTGACATTTTTATTTATATATTTATTTTTATTGGTTTAAAAGGCAGGTAGAGATCTCTCACCTCCCATTGTACTCCTCAGATGCCCTCAGCAGCTGGTGCTGGGCCAGGCTGAAAGAAGGGGCCGGAAGTGCAGTTGGGCTCACCCGTGTGGGTGGCAGAGACTCCAGTACTCGAGTCATTACGGGTTGCTTCCAGGGTGCACCTTGGCCGGAAGCTGGAACCAGGGGTGGAGCCAGGACTCAAACCCAGGCACTTCACTATAGGATGTCCCAAGTAACGTCTTAGCTGCCTCACCAGATGCTGGTCCCTAGATTTCTCTTTAAATTCCATTTTCCACAAGCCTTGTGAAGTTCCTGTGTTTTGGTGAGCGCTGGCAATGGCGTAGGCACCTGTGTCACAGACATCCCAAGAGGGCACGGACAGTTTTCAGCATCTCAGAAAGTTCTCTCGAGTTGCCCCAGGCCCTGTCCTAGCCCTGGAGACAGCCACTGGTCTGGTCTCTATCTCCATGAACTGGCTTTGTCTGCAGTTGAACTTCATATAAATGGAACCATAAATCACAAATATGTATTCTTTTATGGCTTCCTTTGCTTAGCATAATGTTTTATTCCATCTCCTCTTGGTGGACGTTGGATGGTTTCCAGTTTGGGTTTCCAGTTTGCGATGAGTATTACTTTACACGTCCTCTCTGGCCTTGTCCTTGCGTTTCTCTCACGCACAGGCCTGGGAGTGGGATGGCTGAGTTCACGGGAGGTGTTTGCTTGACCTTCTCTGACACTGCCAGTCTGTGTTTGAAAGTGACTGTGCTGGTTAGAATTCCCTTCAGCGATGTGGGAGAGACCCAGGGGCTCCCACTCTGCAGAGTAGTTGCTATTGTCAGTGATGTTAATTTTAACATGGCGGGGGGGGGGGGCAGGTGTGCAGTGTACCCTGGCATCTCCTTGTGAACCTAACAGGGATCTCCCTGCTGACTAAGGATTCTGCACTCCTTTCCATGAGTTTATGTATTTTCTTTTGTGAACTGTCCTTCAAATTGGTTGCCTCCTTTTGAGATTGGGTTGTTTGCTTTTATTATCGACTTGTTGGATCTTGTCGGCATGTCCTCTGTCAGGGACTGTGTGTGTGTTCTGAGTATTCCCCTAGCAGGGTCTCGGCATCTCGGCTTCCAACCTGTGTCTTTCGAAGACCATGAGCTGATAGCTCCACTCATGTCTAATTTCTCTGTCTACATATTTTGGTTTTTTTTTGGTCAGTGCTTTCATGTCCTAAGTGTTATTAGGAAGGTGGAAACTCAGATTTCCAAAGCTTTGTGGTATTAACTCTCCCTTCAGCTCTATGAGCTGTCTTCAGTTAACTTCTTATACGGCACAATGCTGAGGCGAAGGCTATTTTCATTTTCATGGATATCGTATTGTCCCAGCACCATTTGCTATATTAGACACCTTTGTGCATTTGACATTATTTTTAACAAAAAAAGTGGTTTGGTAATTCCATACTGTGCATATGTTAAAAATCTACACATCAGGTAATGGGTATTAGTAGATGTCTCAGCTGATTTGAATACAATTATGGAAGCACCATAAGGAACTTCAAGTGAAGTTCTGATTTATAGATTTTTAATTCAGTAAGAGCATTACTTTTGCTAAGATATTTTGCTCCACTAAGATTAGTGTCCCCACCATTATGCAGCACAAATGATTCTTTTCAATGTTAATAATTTTTTTTTTGACAGTCAGAGTTAGACAGTGAGAGAGAGACACACAGAGAAAGGTCTTCCTTCTGTTGGTTCACCCCACAAATGGCCACTACTGCCAGCGCTGCGCCGATCCGAAGCCAGGAGCCAGGTGCTTCCTCCTGGTCTCCCATGGGGTGCAGGGCCCAAGCACTTGGGCCATCCTCCACTGCCCTCCCTGGCCACAGCAGAGAGCTGGACTGGAAGAGGAGCAACCAGGGCAGAATCCGGCGCCCCAACTGGGACTAGAACCCGGGGTACCAGCATCGCAGGTGTAGGGTTAGCCTAGTGAGCTGTGGCGCCGGCCTCAATGTTGAATTTTTAAGTGAATATAAAGGAAAATGAACAATAACCTTTCACCTTCATCCCCCAAAAAAGAAAACTCCCGAAAGCTTTTCTTCGACATCGTCGATTATCACGGTTGTCTGGGTTTGTATGAAGTTATCTATCTAGTGACGCTGGTGGAAAGTACATCATGCAGGGCAGGCATTTGGTCTGGTGGTTCTGGTGCTGGCTAAGAGCCCCACGTGACGCCTCAGGGAGCCTGGCTCGGATACTGGCTTTGGCTCTGGATTCCAGCTTCTCGCTGATGTGGATCCTGGGCGGCAGCAGTGACTCCATCAATGGATCCCCACCACCCCCTGGGGACCAGGATTGAGTTCCTAACTCCCAGTTTTGGGCACTTGGGGAATGAACTAGTGGATGAGTTCTCTCTTTCTCTCTCTCTCTTAAATAAATTTTTGAAGTTAAAAAAAAATTGTATCATTTAACCTTTTGCAACTGTTTTCTGTTATGCAACCACTGTATTAACAATTATTCTTCACTTTGGTGTTGAAAACAAGCCATGTTAATTTAGAAAGCAGTGGTTTGATTTTAAGTCAAGCTACTCAGTGAAAAGCCTGCTGCCTGTCTACACAGCAGGTGCTGTGCTGCCACCTTCAGATGTCTTCTCATTGAGGTCACCGATGTCTGTTTCCCGGCAGAGCTGTGGCTTCTGGTTTTTGTGTATTCTGTGATGCCGCTATGTCCTACCTACATGGGCACAATGGATGAGAGATGCCGACAGGCAGGTTGTAAGAGCTACCTATTTATCACCAACATTCTTGAAAAATAGAAATGTTTTCACTAAACATGTGCTTTCATTTTTTAGCTCATTGCTGCTAAATGATTTATTGAAACAATTGGCAAATCAAATGAGCAAATAATTTGAAAATTACGACTTTTAAATTTGTTAGCAACCTGTAGTAGCAGGAGTGTTCAGATGCCCGGGTCCTATGATCCGGCCTGCGTTTCGGGCACTCCCTAACCTATGAGCCCCACGTTTTAGTCCTAACTTTGCTGACAACTGGTGACGGGATGTATATTGAGCCTTCAGCAAGTATGGGACACAACTGGCTAGTAGATCAGTAGGTAGCCGGGCAGCGGACTTAAGACATTTTCCCATTATGGCTTGAGAGAGGAAGGCTTTAGCTACTCCTCACTGTTAGTATCTAATCATTTTTACAGCAAGGTCGCTGCACAATGACCTTGAATGGTCCATGCAGACCACACCGGCTGTTGGAGAGGATCAGGCCCGCAGCCGGCGCTGTGAGGAAGAGCTCCAGCGAGCCCGTGTCACACTCTAGCTGCAGCCAGCAGTGGGGGTGCTTTGTTTCAGATGGAAACACCTGACCAAGGCGAGGTCTAATGGGAATCCAGAGCATCAGGCATCCTCGGGATGGGCCTTTTCCCCCTGGGACCTGTGGTCCCCTGTCTGTAAGAGCCTGCAGGTGCGGCCCCTCCTCTCCTCTCCTGTCTCACGACAGAAGCGCTCGGCACCGGTGTCTCGGGACCTCAGTGGGCGTCTGCTCTGGATCTGTCTCCACCCCTGGACTCAGGCTCTGCAGGCACAGGGATCATAACTCCACCACTGGGTCCTTCTGTCCGCAGGTGCCTCCCATGTGGGTGGTGATGCACAAGTCGCCAGTCTGTGGGCAGGAGAGGCTCAAGACAGGGAGGGTACAGACTCTCCAGCCCTGCAGTGCAGGGGGACAGTGGCTCCTTGGAAGGGCCGTGTGCACTGATCTTTCTGAGTGGGGAGGGGAAGCAAAGGTGTAGACATTTTCTAGTGGCTGCCTGTCCGGTGTCTCTAGTTGCACTTTTCCATGACCACATTTCCACTTATGATGTAGCCATAGTACTTGAATAGTACTGAGTGCAGAATACTGGGTCCTAGGAAAAGTCTACTCCAAGTACAATCTAAATTCACCCTTCTACATCCCAACACACACACACACACACACACTCAGGCCATATGATAAGATGCTAGCATAACAATAAATTTGTTTATTATAACTTCTGTTAAAGTCATGTATATTTGTACAAATATAGACATATAAACAAATGTATATTTCTTTAGGTAAAGTGTTACAGTAAGTAATTCAGGCTTCATGTAAGTCTGTTTTTGCCACAGTCACAGGTCCGGCACCTGACGACAGTGGTTCTGCTCCACATGGGGCTCGGGGCACAAGGCTTGCAGAGGCTCCAGCTTCCAACGGCTGCATCTTTCTCAGATGCTGCAGCTTGAGGGCCACTCGCCAGCTCCTGAGTGCTTGGTCCAATGTTGCAGGACCTCCCTTGGCTTCCATCTCCCTGGCCACGCTGGAGCCACAGCACATGGACAGTGTCCGCTGTGCTTCTTACCTGTTGATTTCCAGTTGGCCCGGCACAGGGTGGGTGTCCCACCCAGGGCACAGTGCCAGGCTGGGGAGGGGCCCAGAGGTGCTGCCTCTGCCCTCTTCCCAGCGCTGGCTGAGCTGGTGCCCTCACCTCCCAGGATGCTCAGCTCCCTTGGGCTCTCTGGGGCGTTGAGTCCAGACCCATTGTGGTTACCCTCGGGTGGCAATCTTCAGAGCAGCTGTGTTCCTCCCCACGGGTGTCAATTCTGTGACTTCATACGTTCGTCACTCACTCCTCCATGCCCGTCAGAGCCGGCCGTCTCGGTGTCCAACGAGCTGCACCACAGACACGCAAAGCCTCCTGGGCGCCCACTGCAGTGCGGCTGCCCTGACCTCCGGGGCTTTCTGGCTGCAGTGAGGCCATTTGTCTTTGTTGCCACGCATGGTCTCATTGGATCCTCGAGATGTGCAAATACGCCCACGACACCACCCCAGGGCCCCGCAGAGTCTTCCTGGGAATTTGTCTCAAGCTGCCACTCCAACATTTTCTGCATATGAGGAAATTTAACGTGGGGTCTTGTGAACATTTCGTCTTTGTGGCCACAGTGATGGTGGAATATTCTGGAGTTTGGCTCAGCGTTGCGGCTCTCCTGGGCTGGGGAATGCCTGGTCTCCTTCCTGCGGCTGCTCTCTGTCACCGGACTGTAGACCAGCACAGGGACAGCCAATGCACACAGGGCACACGTTCTGTGCTGGAAACAGGGGAGGCAGAGTCACACGCACCGTCCAGGCACCTTCCATTCGCTGTGGACATGCCGGGCTGTTGCGATGCCTGCCTGCGCTGTGAGAGTTGTTACTTTGTGTGATCCATGGCCCACTGAACTCAGCTGGGCTCCCAGAAGCACCTAGCAAAGCCAAACGCCAGGGAGAGGGAGAGAGCCAGGGTAAGACTGCGGGGCCTCCTTGGCTGACCTCTGCCTGGGCGCTGGTGGAGGCACTTGGTTTCAGGGACATGAGGAGAGACCTTGTGACAGTTGCCACTCCGGGATCCCACTGGCCACCTGGCATCTTGCATCCAGGGAGAGCAGATGAGCTGACTCAGTTTTCTTTTTCTTTTTTTTTTTTTGGACAGGCAGAGTGGACAGTGAGAGAGAGAGAGAAAAAGGTCTTCCTTTTGCCGTTGGTTCACCCTCCAATGGCCGCCGCGGTAGCGCGCTGCGGCCGGCGCATCTCGCTGATCCGAAGCCAGGAGCCAGGTGCTTCTCCTGGTCTCCCATGGGGTGCAGGGCCCAAGCACTTGGGCCATCCTCCACTGCACTCCCTGGCCACAGCAGAGAGCTGGCCTGGAAGAGGGGCAACCGGGACAGGATCAGTGCCCTGACCGGGACTAGAACCTGGTGTGCCGGCGCCACAAGGCGGAGGATTAGCCTAGTGAGCCGCGGCGCCGGCTAGCTGACTCGGTTTTCACACAGTGGCGTGGAGCAGCGAGAAGAAGCACATAGCAGTCCTCTGAGGCAACCTGGGTGCTTCAGGGTCCGAACCCTTCAGTCTGAGCCTCGCGTTGTGGTTGGGAGCCAATGCAAAATCCATTAGTATTTGTTAGCAAAGGCAGTCCAGGAAGATGCACATTTCTGTGCCCACAGCTGGGTCAGTGTAGGTCAAGCAGTTAGCTCAAGGTCGAGAGAAATCTATCCCTTCACCACGCCCATGCATGCGCACACACACACGTACATGTATGCACTTATACAGCCACACATGTACGCACGCTCACATAGGTCAGAGCAGACATGCACACATGCATACCACACCCACACACACAGTTACCATTCATCAATGACTGAACACACAGCCACACACTCATATCCCCACACACTCACGACAGACATATAGTGTACACAGACACAACATGCATGTTCTTGTACACACATGTGTATCTTCCCACATGCCATGGCACACATGTGCACACGGGCACACACTCATTTCTGCCAGTTTAAATGGCCAGAATTCAGAGGCACATTCAGTTCCCTGTCCTGCACAGCCCTCTGGCCCCCTGCCCGTCGCCCACCTTGGCCTGTCTGAGCAGCACTGGGCAGTGTGGCACACAGAGGCTGGCTGCATGGTGTCCTCCCAGGCTGGAGCAGGGGGCATCTGCAACCCAGGGGCTGCCATCTCCCACAGCAAACATCCGTGCAAACCTGCACCAGGAAAGGCAGCACAGGGGACCCTGCAGACCCCGAGGAGTGAGGTGTGGGCACCCAGCCAGGCCAGAGCCCTGACCCCCGGAGGGTCGTGCATGGTTCTCAGGACTTTTTACGTAGCAATTGCAGGACACACGCCCGCTATTGATGCCTGCAAGCTCTGAATTGTGTGTGTGTTCCTTCCAGCATGTTCTGGGTACGTGTCAGCTCTACCTAATTTCTTCTCCTTCCTCCCTACTACTGTGCTTGATACTCACTATTCTTGGCCAGCTCAACAGTGTGGCCTCCGGGCGAGAAGTGGGGCAGACTTGGAGGAGCACGTGCATTTCCTGGGACTGTTCCCAGTGAGGACAAGGCGCTTTTGGGGGAAGCTTCCATGTGCTGCATTAGGTAGAACAGGATGTTACTGGCGTCAGAAGTGGATGGGTGCTGAGTAGGAGCCGCAGGGGGCTGTGATGGAGCTGCTGTCTGCAGGGGCTACTGCCCCTGGCCAGCTGCTCCCTGCAGGCTGTACCCAGGGGAGCAGCGCAGCCTGGCGGACAGGACTGGGAAAGGCAAGGACGGCCCCCCTCCCTCTGCCTCAGTTTCCCATCTGTGTCTTCTCACCTGCACCTTGCACCTGGCGTGTGGTTGACGCCCGTTTCCAGCTCTTCCTGTAGCCCGAGCTCCGAGGGTCCCTCCCAGGTCCTGCGACTGCAGCCTGGGCCAGCAGGATAGCTCTGGGCCTCTGGGTCTACACTCTGCACGGCCCCTTCAGTCCTGCTCTGTCCACCTGCTTCTCCTTGAGTCCTCGGCCTTGGGGTGTGTTCCAAATGAACAATTTTATTAGCTATGGCCCCCAGAAGCCACGACAGAAAACCCCAAGCAGGGGTTCCCCTTCAAGCGTCTCCTTGGGGCGCCCTCACCAGCAGGGTCATGTAGCAGAACACAGATTATGTGACTTGTTTTTGTTGTTTACAGAACCTGGGGAGTGCACAGCACCGTTGGTGGCCACACACGCAGGTCAGCAGCACAAAGGCAGAGAGAAGCATGGAGTCACGAGCCAAGGCCTTCACTGGCCCAGGCATCGTCCAAACAGGTGGCCTCCAGCAGTCACCTGTTCCAGGAGGTCACACTGTGAGCTACAAGCAGCCACTTCAAGGGCAGATGTCAGCAGGCTCTGTTGAAAGGAAGCCATGAGGGGCCATGCTGAGGCTCACTTGGTTAATCCTCTGCCTGCAGCGCCAGCATCCATATGGGCACCGGGTTCTAGTCCCAGGAGGGCAGTGGAGGATGGCCCAAGTGCTTGGGCCTTGCACCCACATGGGAGACCCGGAGGAAGCACCTGGCTCCTGGCTTCAGATCGGCGCAGCGCCGGCCATTGCAGCTATTTGGGGAGTGAACCAACGGAAGGACCTTTCTCTCTGTCTCTCTCATTGTAACTCTACCTGTCAAATAAATAAATAAAAATCTTTAAAAAAAACAAAAAAGAAAGGAAGCCATGGCATAGTGGGCAGCCCACCCTGTGGGGCGAGAGAGAGGCCTCCAGCTGGGCTGAGCACTGGCTCCAGTGAGAGCCATCCAGGTAGTGCTGTATTCCAGATCACGTTGTGCGCCACTGAGCCAGTTCCTGGTTTGAGAAAGTCTCTCCTTAATCTGAAAACAGAGGTGGATTTGAGAAAATCGCATCAGTGCTCACTAGAGGGCGCCGACGGGTCCTCCGGGTACCGCACTCAGGGTTGTGTCGCTGGCCTTTGTGTCTTCTCTACACATAGTACCTTGCAGACCGCGTCCCTACATTCAGTTCTCACTGCTCAATCAGCTAGGGGGCTTCCTGCACCGCTGGCTGGACCTCAGGGGGCCGCCGTTCTTGTAAGTCAACGTTAAGGGCAAGAATGAGACTCCGCTAGGGCATGGGGTTGAGGGAAGCCTCTCCCATTGGTGGCGATGCTAGTTCAGACAAAACCAAGGAACAGAGCAAAGAGGATTTCTTGCTTGGAAGAGTTGAAGCTTGAGTATGTTTCAGATGGAGGGAAACACACACACACACACACACAGAGGAGGACTAGGGGATCATTGATCACATCAGTCTTAGGAGGATGGAGTTGACAGAGCAGAAGAGATGAGAGGAAGGAGGATGAGGGTGAAAACCTGCTCACAAGCAGGGAGAAGCAAGAGCGCTCCGCCCCGTGCTGCCAGAGGTGGGGTCAGGGCTGCTGAGAGGGAAGCCAGGGGGGTGGGAGCAGGGCGGTGGAGAGGGGAACAGCAGCTGACGGGACCGTGTTCCCGGGACTGAGTGGTGGCTCACAGATGGCCGGGCAGCACGGATGGAGGGCTGCCAGCCAAGGGCGGTGCAGGAGGGCTTCGAAGCTTGCAGCAGGGTGACCTGGGGGTCAGGTGCAGAGGGCACTGATGACACGGGGCTGGCACCAATGACACGGGGCCATCACCGATGACACGGGGCCATCACCGATGACACAGGGCCACCTCCAACGACACAGGGCCAGCACCATGTGCACTTCCCTTCTGGCCTCTTCTCACATCCGCGGTCTCCCTACCCCATCCTCCCAGCTGTGTCACTTATTGCCATTTTGAGTTTCTCTATTTTTGTCTTCCCAGCAAATTCTACCGCATGAGCAGTGAGACTTCGGCAATACTTGTAGGGCCATTTGTGGCTTCCTCAGCATTGCAGGAACCTTTGTGCCCAGTGACTCTTGAGGTCCCCGAGGTGCCTCTCCAGAGTGAAGAGCCGGACATCTGAGGAACCACGGGCTGGGTGCATAAGTGGAACTCTCTTCCTAAAATAAAGCCAGTTACATTTCCAACTCACACTAACATTTCGTTGGTATTTTAAACTCTCTTTCTGTTTCGGTGCTGCCCACCTTTCTACTCTGGCTTTTGTCAAATGTGAGCAACCCTTGGCTGTGGGAAGGGACTCCACCTTGAGGCTTTGGTGTGTGACTCGGGAGAAACCTGCACCCGTCGTCCCAGAGTCTGCCTTTGAGGCCGTGACACCGAGCTGTCCTCAGATTTTCTCAATAGTGATACCGGACCCAAGGAGCCGGTGGTGCTGGTCTTGACCTTCACTCTCCTCTCTACAGGAGGCACTGTTGTTTTGTTTTTGCTCTTGGCTGATGGTAAGCCAGGACTGTTAGCAAGCTTGGCTGAAGGTAAATTCCCAGAGAGTAGCTCTGGGTGTTTTGTCTGCCCCACTTTGGACACCTGGGGCGTCTTCATTTCCACCCATGGCCCAAGAGAGTGTCGGGCTGATCTTCCATGTGAAGGGTTATCCCCAGCCTCCCTCCTGTCCCCAGACAGCTGAGCCTGTGAGGCTGGGCCCATCTTTGAGTGCTGGGGACACCAGCTGTTGTTCTCCTTGGTTCCTGGCTCCTTCCTGTTTGTCCTATGTGTCCTGGTACAAAATGCCCCTGACTGGTGCTCTTTGCTCTTCCGTCATTTTCCTCAAAGTTCCAAACGGAAAGGCAAAGAGAATAGTATAGAGTATATGTCTGTGCTGTGACACAGCATCTAGGGGTGCGTGTGCGTGTGTGTGTGTGTGTGTGTGAGAGAGAGAGAGAGAGAGAGAGAGAGATTGGAAAACATGCCTTGCAGGCCACACAATGGTGAGAGGAGGGGACTGGTCCCTCTGTAGCCCATCGGAGTGAGGAGCAGGCAAAGCCAAGGTTGCCCGAGTTCCTGGAGAAAGTCCTCGAGGAGGGCTCCGCTGCCGGGTGCCGCCCTCCCCCTGCCGGAGCGAACACTGATAGGAACTTCAGAGCGTGCATTGATGGCACTGTGGCTCTGGGAGAGAGCTCGGCCACAGCGGTGAAGCAGGGCGTTGCTTCTCAGCTGCTGGGGCGGGAGAGAGGCTG
Source organism: Lepus europaeus (assembly GCF_033115175.1). Classification (NCBI taxonomy): domain Eukaryota; kingdom Metazoa; phylum Chordata; class Mammalia; order Lagomorpha; family Leporidae; genus Lepus; species Lepus europaeus. Next base: position 3,445,969 of record NC_084841.1, read on the forward strand.
CCTGGTTACAGCCTGCAGCACGAGGGAAAGCCCTGCCTGGCCCTGAGCCCTGAGGGCACTGGGCTCCCGGCCTTTGGCCTTTGTTGCTGCAGGGTTCTGAGTGCGGATCACGCCCGGGGCTTTCCTACAGATCCGTTCCGGGGTCAGCATTTCAGAAGTCCTTTGGGAGGACAGAGTAATAAGGGGGACCATGTCCTAAACCAGGTCAGCCTTCTCAGACGACAGGAGCACAGGCTGGGGAGGGTGGAGATGGCTGTGCGAGCTCGCCACGGAGTTCACAGCACAGGGGTTTCCTCTAACCCCCAGTGACCACAGTTAGAGGGGGTGGGACGGACACAGTTAGAAGGATGGGGTGGACACAGAGGGGATGGGACAGACACAGTTAGAGGGGATGGGGTGGACACAGTAAGAGGGGATGGGATGGACACAGTAAGAGGGGATGGGACGGACACAGTATGAGGGGATGGGACGGACACAGTAAGAGGGGATGGGGTGGACAGAGTTAGAAGGATGGCGTGGACACAGAGGGGATGGGACGGACACAGTTAGAGGGATGGGACGGACACAGTTAGAGGGGGTGGGGTGGACACAGTTAGAGGGATGGGGTGGACACAGTAAGAGGGGATGGGACGGACACAGTAAGAGGGGATGGGGTGGACAGAGTTAGAAGGATGGCGTGGACACAGAGGGGATGGGACGGACACAGTTAGAGGGGGTGGGGTGGACACAGTTAGAGGGATGGGGTGGACACAGTAAGAGGGGATGGGACGGACACAGTAAGAGGGGATGGGACGGACACAGTAAGAGGGATGGGGTGGACACAGAGGGGATGGGACGGATACAGTTAGAGGGGGTGGGGTGGACACAGTTAGAGGGGATGGGACGGATACAGTTAGAGGGGGTGGGGTGGACACAGTTAGAGGGGATGGGACGGACACAGTAAGAGGGGATGGGGTGGACACAGAGGGGATGGGACGGACACAGAAAGAGGGGATGGAGTGGACACAGTTAGAGGGATGGGGTGGACACAGTAAGAGGGGATGGGGTGGACACAGTTAGAGGGATGGGGTGGACACAGAGGGATGGGGTGGACACAGTTAGAGGGGATGGGGTGGACACAGTTAGAGGGATGGGGTGGACACAGAGGGATGGGGTGGACACAGAGGGATGGGGTGGACACAGTTAGAGGGGGTGGGGTGGACACAGTAAGAGGGATGGGGTGGACACAGAGTGATGGGGTGGACACAGTAAGAGGGGATGGGACGGACACAGTTAGAGGGATGGGGTGGACACAGTAAGAGGGGACGGGACGGACACAGTTAGAGGGAGTGAGGTACACACAGTTAGAGGGATGGGGTGGACATAGTAAGAGGGATGGGGTGGACACAGTAAGAGGGGATGGGACGGACACAGTTAGAGGGATGGGGTGGACAACGGGGCAAACGCCTACACGCAGAGTGAGGAGCGGGCTTTGATCTGCACTTCCGGCTCTGACCGCAGTGGCCCTGCTGTTTGGGGCAAGTTACCCCCTTTCTGAGCCCAGTGTGTCTTTGCCATTGGGGATGATCAAACACACATGACAGAGTTGTGGTAAGTGACATCGCTTCTGGGTAACTGCTGGTGCCCGAGTTCCCATAGCAGGTGCTTTGTAAATACCAGAGCTGACGCTGATCACAGCGACTCAAACACGCCTGTTTCTTTTGTGAGACAAAATGCAAACTCCAAATTACTCCTGGGGCTTTACTTCTGAGAAGGGAAAAAGAGTGAGGAAACAGGTGCTAAGTCATTCAGGTGATCACATAGGCGGTGAATCTATGAGCCAGGAGGCTAAACGATAGCCTAGCGCCTCTGCCACCAGCTGGGGACGTGGAATCAGAGCTGAGCTTGCTGTGGGCTTCGGCTTCCTGGGAGCAGAACCAGAGCTGAAATGTGAGGGAGCGCTTAGAGTAGACATGGATTTAGAGCAAGGGCTCTCAGCCAAGATTGATCTTGTAGCCCACAGGCCTTGAGCAAAGCCTGGCAACATTTTGGTTTGTCATAGCTGGAGGGTGTGATTGGCATCGAGTGGGTAAAGAGCCGGGCGACAGTAACATCCCAGAATGCCCAGGACTGCCCCCGGAGGAGAGGGTTACCCCCCATGGTAGTGGTAGTATTGAGATGGATTTGGATGACGAGAACACAGAGATCAGAGACAGAGGGTGAAGGAAATTTATTCCCAAGAAGGCACGTCTTGGAAGTTTGGGGGCTTACTCCTGACTCAGGGAGAAACTCAGGAAGGTAGAACTCCTGCGCATATTTGGAAGAAGCATCTTCTAGAATCCTTTGTAAAGGCCCTGGTGAAATTTGGAGGTGCGTGCAAGATGTTACAATTTCGATCGACTGTATCAACCGCCTCGGAGATAACTTTCTGTGTTTAGTTTCAAGTCTTATCCAAGTGGCCCATACGGTTTTCGGATAGTTTTATTTGTTCTCCTAGCCATGTGATTATTGGAAAAGGCTGGCGTGCAGAGATGTTGGCACGAATGCCCCCTCCCTTCCTGTCCCCCTCGTCCTTCCGTGGTGTGACTGGGCCTGGAGGAGGTAAGCTTTGTCCAGGCGGAGGGGTAGGTGACACCCACAGGTGCTGCGTGGATCTGTCTCCCCAGGAGAAGCACAAAGCTCCGTGGCTCTTAGGAAAGCAGGTTTTGCCACAGATACAAGGAAACAACTTCTTCAGGCCCCCAAGGCTAACACACGAAGTCTTCCTGGTTCCATTTTCATTTCATTTTAAAGTGAGCCATATTTACGAGTTAGAAGTCACTGATGACCACCAGCTATACCAGCAGTCCTGCAGGCAGCTGGCCAGTGGGGGGGACACAGGGATCATTCTCTCCCCACCCCAGGTTCCTCAGCTTGGTTTCAGCTTTGTGACACTCAAGGGCGTAGGAATGGGTGTGGAAAGAAACAAGGACAGAGAGACACCTTGAAGGTGGCACTGATTTTGTGTTGTGCCTGGACTTTGGTGCCTTCCAAAGAGCGTCTGGACTCAGTTGGCCCTGGACATCCTTAAAAGCTTTCTTAGTCCCGGATCTGCTGGGGATGAGCTCCTGCTGCACTGCAGAGAGCAGCAAAGCCCACACGACCACGTGCCCTGGGCTCTCCCTTCCTGTACTGTCACTCCCCTGGGAACCGTGAATGATCACGTTTACCTCTCCGTGTTCCATTTTCCTGTCCAAGGTGAACATGACATGATGAGCCACTCGGCCTGGATTGACACACACCATGTCTTCTGCTGAGGGAGCTTCTGCTTTTCAGGAGCTGTGGAGGGCCCAGGAGGAGGGTGGCTTGGGAGGAGGGTGGCTCAGAGGGGGGTGGCCCGAGAGGAGGGTGGCCTGGGAGACAAGGTGGGGTCATGAGCTCTGTCCTGGGCTGTTTTCCCTGCTCTCAGTCTCCGGGTGAGTTCAAGCACTGAGGCTGCCCTCCCTGGGTACACTTTGGGGACCTTGACTGCTGCTCCGTATTTTACCTAACCATGCTCAGTATTCTAAAAATAGGCTTGCCCATTGCTTATTTTTATCCCCTAACATGGCTGCCAAGCATTTGCTTGGAGTGAAATATGAGTTAGAACTGATAAACTGGCATGGTATTAATTATAGCACCCTGAATAGTAACAAAAAGCTGCATTGCTAAAATTACCGGTTGATCACTAACAAACAGTGCTTGGCAGTCGGTGTTTTGTAGCTGAAATTGGTATTATGTTGGGCCAAGGAACAGTGAAAATGTTCAGATCTGCTGTGTCCTCCAACAATCAACAATGCAAGTAGGTTTGTGCAAAGACCGGGCGAACAAGGACTGCAAGTGCAGCTCTCCCACTTAGGTCAAGTGTGTTTGCCTCTCTGGGACACGGAGCACTCATCTGTATTTTGAGGACCAAAAGGAAGACACAGCAGATACTGCCATTGAGAGGAGCACGCTAAGCACTGGACGCATGTTGAGAGTTTTACACTATAAATAACTCTACTTTCTGACTCTGTCATAAAACTGTACCAGGAGCGGTGGGACAGTGAGATACAATTTAGATTTTCCTAGTATGCAAAGATATTGGCCCTGGTTAATTAGAGAAAGTCCCCTCGGAACGACGGTGAAATCCAGAGAGGAGCAGCAGCTTCTCGACGGGCACAGGAGACAGCCGAGCTGCCTGCGCAGTGCAGGGAGTGCTCACCTGAGCTGAGGCAGAGTTGTCCACAGAACATAGGAGACTTTGATTCTGCGGTGAGGACGGTTCCCGCAGCGTGAGAGGATCGGGAATTCCCTCTCCTGGCAAAATGGATGGGTAAACGGGTTGATGTGATCCTTCACACGCTTGTTTAAATAATGTAGGCATAATTGCTCCTATCTTTATTTATTCATTTATTTTAAAGATTTATTTATCTATTTGAAAGAGTTACACAGAGGGGGAGGGGCAGAGAGAGAGAGAGAGAGAGAGTCTTCCATCCGATGGTTCACTCCCCAATTGGTCACAATGGCTAGAGCTGTGCCGATCCGAAGCTAGGAGCCAGGAGCTTTTTCCAGGTCTCCCACGTGGGTGCAGGGGCCCAAGCACTTGGGCCATCTTGTACTGCTTTCCCAGGCCATAGCAGAGAGCTGGATTGGAAATAGAGCAGCCGGGTCTTGAACTGGCACCCATATGGGATGCTGGTGCGTCAGGCTGCGGCATTAACCCACTGTGCCACAGCACCTGCCCCATTTCCTCCTATCTTTAAAAGCTCCTGGTTGATCTGGCAAGTACTTAGAGGGTCCCAGCAGCTGCTAACGACGACACCTTTTGTAAGTTGCTTTCCCCCAGGTACTGGCATTGCCTCTGGGTGACAGTGGGCTTTATGAACGGTAACAAGAATGCGAGGCCATTCCACTCTGCTGTGATTGGAATGTTTGTCTCCTAGAATTCGTGTGTTGGAAACGTCACACCCTAAGCCACATGTTAATGGAGTTGGAGGTGGCACCTCTGGGAGGTGACTGGGTCACGATGACTCTGCTCTCGGGAATGGAGTGGGCTCATGGTTTTTTTCTGGGATGTTGAATAAGCAGCTTTGCAATAAGAGCGAGCTCTCTGGCAAGTCTGTGCTGTCTCACCACGCGGTGCCCTCCACTAGGACATCACGCAGCGAGGGGGCCCTGGCCTGATGTTGGCTGCCACCGGTACCTTGCTTCTAGACTGTTCAACCTCCAGGCGTATACAGAATGAATTCCTCTTCTGAGACAAGTTACTCAGGGTGGTCTGTGCTGTAGCAGTTAACCTCCATCCACACCAGCATGCCTGGGAACAAGTCCCAGCTTCTTTGGAACGTGCACGTGGGAGGCTCAAGTACTTGGGTCCCTGTCACCCACGCAGGAGACCAACACTGAGTTACCAGCTCCCAGCTTCAGCTTGTCCCAGCCATGGCTGTTATAGGCCTTTAGGGAGTGAACCAGCAGATGGAAGCTCTTTCTCTCTCTGCCTTTCAGATAATCAAATAAATAAATTTAAAAGTAGAATAAATTGCTCAGCGCCAGGTATAACAGAGTATGGCATGCCTGTGTCCATCTCCCATGATGCTCAGCGATGTCCGGTGGTTGGGTTAGATCAGGGCCTTCAATAGCAGAAGGGTGGTGGGTGCCCAGCCAGCATCAGGCCCGTTGCCTTGGCGTCGCTGGCTCTCAGCCCGGGGCAAGCAGGGGAGGCTTGAGAAGTTAGACAACTGCTGACAGCTGCAGAGGTGACATCCCTGGGAGAAAAGGCAGGTGCAGGCCGGTGCCGTGGCTCACTGGGCTGATCCTCCTCCTGCGGCGCCGGCACACCGGGTTCTAGTCCCAATCGGGGGCGCTGGATTCTGTCCCGGTTGCTCCTCTTCCAGTCCAACTCTCTGCTATGGCCCAGGAGGGCAGTGGAGGATGGCCCAGGTACTTGGGCCCTGCACCCCATGGGAGACCAGGAGAAGCTCCTGGCTCCTGGCTTCGGATCAGCGCGGTGCAATGGCCGCAGCACGCCAGCCGCAGCGGCCATTGGATGGTGAACCAACAAAAAAGGAAGACCTTTCTCTCTCACTGTCCACTTTACCTGTCAAAAAAAAAAAAAAAAAGAAAAGAAAAGAAAAGAAAAGAAAAGGCAGGCGCAAGATTTGTTATATCAGGAAGAGGCGTTTTACCCAAAAGGCATTTCCCTCCCAGGACCACTGCTCCACTTCCTTCCTTCTGTCCCACCTGCCACCCCATGGCTGTCTTCGGGAGCTTGATGGACATCTCGGGAAGCTATACAAGGGGCAATCTCTTGGCAAACAAAGTGGATTACAATCCACACGAATAGAGAGGAAACAAATTCCGTGTCTTCCTAGGGTCCTTCCTCCTCTCCTCTGTAGACACACACGAGCCTCTTCTGGCCTGGGATCTAGGGCACCCTGGCTTCAGAGCCAATCTTCCTGGCTCGGCAATTTGGCCGTGCTTGGCACGGATTCTGTTCCAGGTTTGGGGCTCTGGTCTGGGGGTTTGTCTCCCTTGGATTCTCTGTGCTGTCATCTGTTGTCATCGCTATACCCAGGTTCTGATATTTGAAGAAGATACCCTCATTTTGTAAAGGCGTCTGTAGAGGACCTTCCCAGGATTTAACTCCTCAGAAGCTTGGGGGCTGCCTTGCTCTGAGCATCCCTCTTGCACGTCGGATCTGCTGACATTTGGTAGAGCCGTGAGGAAGCTGCCGCCGAGGCCCTGTGCCGTGTTGGAGAGCCGGGCTTCCGTCCTGGCTCCACTTCGCTCCCAGCTTCCTGCTGCACACTGTGGGGGGCAGCGGTGACGGCTCAAGCGCGTGGCTTTCTGCCACCCACATGGGAGACCCAGATGCAGCACTGGGTTCCTGGCTTTGGCCTGGCCTAGACACAGGTGTTATTGTGGGCATTTGGGAGACGAGCCAGCAGAAGGAAGATCCGGTTCTGTCTGTCTCTTTTCTCTCTCTCTACCTTTCAACTAAATAGACATTTAAAAATAAATAGCTATATTTATGTATATTTGGACATGCAATTGTTTATTATATAATGATGGATAGGTGGTCAAGAACCAAGTAGAATTATAGTCTGATCCCTTTTGTAAGGGTACCTGTATGTGTGTGAATGTGTCTGTATCTATCTATGCATGTTTGTGATTGTACACATGCACGTGAGTATGTATGTGTATGTCAGGCTGTGTATGTTTGAGTATGTGAATGTGATGCCTCTTGTGTGTAGTGTGTATGTTTAAGTGTGTGCTTTATTTTTCCTGTATTTTCCAAAGCATTTTAGAAATTGATGTGTATATATTTCTAATCAGAGAAGACACAAAGCTATTTCTGAGTGGGAAAGTGATGCTAGTCAGCACGCATACCCTGGCACTCACCAGGGGACTGAATTGTAGTAATTCATGGGAAATGGAGCAAGCGAGAGAGAGAGAGAGAGAGAGAGAGAGAGAGAGAGAGAGAGAAGCTTGAGACCAAATTGCAAGAACAAGGGTTCAGTTAGAGTCAGCGATGTGGAGTGCAAGCAGTGGGAGGAAATGTGGAATCTTGGGCAAGAAAAGAAAGCTCATGTTGGAGAAAGGAACTGGCCTCCTCGCGCTGAGAGACCAGGCGGCCCCAGCTCACTGCCCACCACCCCACCTGCCTGCAGTCAGCTGGGAGCGCAGGTCCAACTCAGAACCCTTGGCCCCCTCCCCTGCATGCCGGGGGCTGTGCCTGAGAGGGTGTGAATTAAGCACTTGGTGGGGGAGCCGACCTGACCTGGCAGAAGCCCTGGGTCATAACTAGACACCATGGTCACCAGTGACGCAGGAGGCTGGAGTGACTCAGCACAGCACCAGCTCCCGTGCGGTGCCCAGTCTGTGTAGCTTCATGGCCGGAGCCTGCTGCTTTGTAAATCGCAGGTTCTGAGGGTTGGAGGTGGAGATATGTTTTCTGCTTGGAAACATTGGGGCAGGGTATTTAGATGCGCCAGCCTGGAGTTTCTGATACCCCTTTCCTCCCAGGGTGGCAGAGCCTGCGTGACCTGGTCCCACACTGGATATGCCCCTCACCCTGGGCAGGACCAGACCTGCTCCTGGAACCCCCTCCCAGCTCTGCCCTCCGTTCCCCTGGCCCAGGTAGAAGCTCCCTCTCCTCCACACTGAAGGGTTTTCTGGGAATTTTATCACATGTTTCCTTCTCACCCGTCTCCCAAACATCTGGACAACCCAGTAACTCAGCAAACTCTTACCCAGGTATGGGTCCAAATTTTCTGCCTGCATGTAACTATATATTCTATAATAACGGATAGAAGATCAACAACCAAACAGGATTATAGCATAACCCTTTTGTGAGTGTATGTGTGTGTATCTGTGGATTTGTGTGTGTGTGTGAGCGTGTATACGCATGTGAGTATCTACATGAACTTAATATTTATTGTGTGCAGTGCATAATGTGAGCACCACAGGATAGGAAACTTCCAAACTGGGAGGATCCTATTTTCCGGTAGATGGTGTGCCTACTGCACAGCCTAAGAGCAGTGACCAAACTGCCAGGGGTGAAGTCCTCTCTGTCCCCTCCAGTGTTGCTGTCCCCAGCGTGGACAGAGCTGTGTGGGGACAAGCACTATACAGGGAGGACCAAAGCAGATCAGCACTTGTAGATCCCCAGTGGCAGGGAGCTCATGTGCAAATGATGTCTCATACAGACGGGGAGTGGCAGGCTGGGCTCCCTCTGAGTCCCAGGAGATCAGCACGGTGCTCATCTGTTAAGGCTGCAGCAGGACAGGCTGAGCACGGATGGGTGTCTGTGCAAACCCTGCCGCAGTGTTCAGTACTTCTATTTTCAGCAGCGTAGTCTGCACCATGGAGCAAACTGTTATTACATAAACACCGTCTCGTCAGCGCCTCTCATGTCTCCACGAGGCGTGGGCTGGTAAATACTGTTATCCCATTATTCCAGACGAGAGCCCCATGCTAATCATTGGCCCCCTTCACGTCTCAAGGTCATGATGCTCTCTGGAGGTTCAGCTGGGGACAGCACCTGGGAGATCTGCGTCATTTGCAAGGTCACCCTGTGCTGCTACTGCCATGACTCACAGAGATGTCTCCCTGCCCCCAACTCCTGGCCCTGTGGGCCATGGATCTGAAGCCCCTGGGGTGAAATCCCCAGGAATTCTTTTTTAAATCGGGTAGAGTGAGAGGCAGCCTATCCCTGGCCATGGAAATGATGTTCCCAGCCACTCAGGGACTGGTTTTCCAGAGCTGCCTCGCAGGTTATGAGTAGTGAGAGCAGAACACAGGTTGCCAATAAACAGTCCCAGGAAACTGCCAGTGTTTGGCTTTGGGAAGCACCGGCGCTGGCCTTTCCGAGCCGCTGCTGCCCCGGGAAGAGTAAGGCAAACGCTGCTGTCTCTGCCCTTGGCTGAGCCTTCCCCTTGGAAGAGGGGTTCTTCCCTTGTTGGTTCGTCCTTGGGAGCAAAGACCGTAATGAGATTATGTCCACATCGTTATTGGATGAGGAAACTTGTCTCAAAAGCCAGAAACCAAAGGTCTGGTGAATATCTTAGAAGGACACAAAAAGCCCATTTTCTTCATGTTCTTTGTGCTATAATTTATTTCTCCTATTTTGTGAGTGACGATAGCAGATTATGATGAGCTCACTGTAAAACCGCTCCTGGCACAAAGGACGGCGAAGGGCAGAGGTGGCGAGGCTGCACCTCGGTGGCTGTGCTGCTCAAACAGAAAACCAGTCTGATGCTCACCCAGAAGCCTCCTCTGCCCACAGGTCCCCCAGCTGAGGACAGAGCAAGGTCACCAAGCCAGTGTTCAACAGGACCTGCGAACCCTCACAGAGAGCATCCTACGGTCATGGGCAGGGCAGGGCTAGCAGAGCAGGACATCTTTTCTAATGAGCACAGGGATGAGGGAAGCAGGTGGCAGGCGCGGCAGGTGCTGGTGCACGGACAGACAGGGTGGCTGCCATCTTCTTCCCACATGACCTTGATCGAGTTGCCTTCTCTGTGCATCTTCACCTGTCAATCCGTCCGTCTGAGCTGTGCCTGTGGCTGCCCTGTTTCCCACTCCCAGCAGGAGCTCAGGAGCTGGTGGGGCAGAGAACTCTGCCTCTCTCCAGGGCTCTTGCTGCTCCCCCAGAGGCCCCAGAGCATGAATGCTGCTCCCTCTAGTCCAGGGCTCCGACCCGTGAGGCCAGTGTAGACCGGGGGAGCCAGATGGGCGCCGACTGCACAGCTCAACATCACCAATGCCAAGGGCATCGGCAGAAAGAGCAGGAGGCCTGTGCCCAGGTGCTCCCGTCACACACAGAAGCCCGGTGACACCAGTGCTCATTATCCTGCCTCCTAAGGGCTCCCCAGCGCCTCCTTGACCTCTTCCCGGTGGGACCAGTGACACCATGGACAGCTCCCCTCCCCTGCCTCTTCGCTTCTGTCCTAAGTGTCTGCTCATCTCCTTGACGGGACCTCGGGAACAGAAATGCAGGGGCAGCTCTGCCTCAGCCCCGTTTGTTCCCTGTGTTTCATTCCTGCTCTCTTCCTGGCCACACTGAGCCTTACTCGCAGATGAGTGTCTTCTCCACTGTTTTGTCTCTCTTCCCGGGGTCCAGCTGACTTCGGCAGCTTGCTCCTGCTTTATGAACGTCACGCCTCCTCCTCACTGACCTCAGGGCCGTTTTCCTCTCCCTTCCTCATCGATTACTGATTGATTGGCCCCGCACCAGCGCTTCCCCGTCTCAGCAGGTCAGACGCATAGCGATGGATCAATACGTGCTGATTGGCAATAGTGTTTCCACAGGAGGTAGGCATGGCAGACAGCTCTGGAAGGATTCAGCGAGGGAGTGTTCATGGAAAGATGCCTCCCGTCTCATGGTGGAAAGGGAACGCGTGGCAGTGGCAGTGGCCGTCTCGACTCTGGCCCCCCTGACTCCTTCGCTGATGCAAGTCCTGGGAAAGTCACATCCATGTCCTTGGGTCCGTCTCTTCATTTGTGAAAAGGACTAAGAAAGCCAGCGTGCATGTGCACTTGGACCTGGGTGGGGCTGGGTCAGAGGGCTCACGTGGGGTCTGTGGCACCCCTGCTGTCACCACCCGTCAGAGCTCCTAAAGCACAGGCTGAGCAGCACACATGAGGCCGATGAAGAGCCCTGTTTAGGTTGGACAATGGGTTGTGGGGGAACAGGATCCACTAACAGTGGCCCCTCTATCAGTCCTGCAGTGTGACTCCGGTGTTGGGTGCTGATGGTGCTCAGGCTCTGATGTCCAGGCGAAAGGGGACACTCAGGTCACACTTCCTCCGTAGGACAGTGGGGCTGTGTAGTGTGCAGCCTGAAGTCCCCAGGGGTGTAACAAGCCGTGAGGTTGAGGACTGGCTGCTGCCCAGGCGAGTGCTCTCAGGGGCCCTGCTGGGGCGGTCACACCCCCAAACCCTCACCTCCACATGTTCATTTATAAGCTGTCCCTCTGCTTACCAGATCAAGGAGGGAGGGAGTGGATGCCTGTTTTGAACAACATGGGCTGTCAACGAGAGGCTACTGGGATTTGAAGAGCCTCTCTTCTGCAGAAGTAAAACAGTTTTGCCAGAGTTCTATGGGCCACACATGTGAGTTTCAATGTTATGTGAAATGAATGCTGTGACGTTTAGAAAATAATATTTTACAACAGATAAGTTAACTCAGGTTGGGAGGCATTTAGAAATTATATTTAAATGTATTTTAAATGTATTAAACTGGAGTCCCACAGCTGCTAAAGTCTTAATGGCATACTGTCGCCTTTCGAAAGTGTCCTTCACACATGTGTGAGTTCCATCATTCGTTTCATGTGTGCTATTTATCCTGCGGTTTCCATTAGATGCAGGGCCAATCCTGAACACATGAGAGTGACCAGGAGTGAGCACCGCCCTCGATCTCCTGGTCTGGAGTGGGAGTGAGACAAAGCCGGACGCCCGCTCACACCCACGGCGGAAGTCAGTGGGCGGCCGTGCCCACCAGAGGAGGGCTCACCGCCCCTGCGGGGCCCGCCAGGTGCTACCACCGGCTGAGGAGGAGCAAGGGTGCACACGATGTGTGCTATTCATGTAACAGGGAATTATATTTATAACTTCAGATGTGGTCATTTAGAGTCTGGACTGTGAGTTTTTAAGTTGTAAAACTGACTCAAAGCCACCAGGAAATGTGTCGTAAATGCATGACAGCTGTCACAGAGTGAAAGGGGACTGTCCCTTTGCTCTTCCCTGTCTCAATGGCCGTTTCCCAGGGGGGGGGCTACTGTTTGGAAGATGGGCTTTGCTTACAGACAAATACTTGAAAATCAGGGTGTGTGTGCGTGCGTGTGTGTGTGTGTGTGTGTTTGGGCATACCTGCTCCCACACACACATGGCTTTTTCATGACTGGGACTAAATCATGCCGTCTGTTTGACTCTACTTCCGCACGGCCTGGGCTTGTTTCTGAACCTGTCCATCCGTGCACCTGCTCTTCTGTTTTCCAGCTGACCATTGCTTCCTGAACTGGGAGCTGTGACAGTGTGCGCCTTCTGTTTGGGTGGAATTCACAAAACAGAATCAATGTTAAGCTTAAGGTGGACAATTCAGTGGCTTCTATGCATTCACAGTGCTATGTGACAAATGACCGTCTAGCCCTGGGGCACCCCTCCCCCAGTGGAAGATCGCATGTCTGTTCAGTAGGCTCCTGTCATCTCCTCCCCATGGCCTGTGGCCACCGGCTATCTGCCTCCTGTCTCTGTGGACATGTTGACTCTGAGTATTTCATATGCGTGGACTCGCACCATGTGTGCGGTTTTGGGTAGTCTTCTGTCACTCAGTGTGATGGTTGGAGGCCATCCACATGGCAACAGACATCCTCAGCACTCCCGCCCCTTTCACGGTCGAGTCCTGTTCTCCTGTGCGTGTACTCGTTTCCCAGAGCTGCTGCAGGAAATACCAGCAGCTGGACCACAGACGTGTGTCGTGGGGTTCTGCAGCCCGCTATCAAGGCCTCTGCAGGGTCGATTTTTTTTTCTAGGGGCCACAGAGAAGCATCTGTTCCTTGCAGCTGCCCCAAGTCTCTTCCTTGGCCTGTGGCGACGTCATTCCAGTCTTCACATGGCTCCTCCCTCGCTGTGTGTGCGTCCAGATTTCAAATTTCCCATTTGCAGGGACACCATCCTACTGGATGTGACCTCATCTTTACTAATTACGTCTGCTGCACTGACCCTAGCTCCCAGTGAGATCAGGTTCTGTGATATCGGGGGGTAAGCTTTTGACATGAATTTGGGAGAGGGCGCAGTGCAACCCAGAATGGTGGGGAGTCGCTGTTTTTACTTATTCTTCATAGTTGATGTACATTTTTGAATAGTTTCGATGTGAGTTGTTGTGAATACTGTTGCTGTGAGTGCTTGTTTTGAATTCTTCTCCAAGGGGTGAATTGTTGCATCGTTCACTACCTCTGTGTATCCACTGGAGAAACTCACAAGCTTCTTCACCATGCTGGCGCCATTTGACATCCCCACTGGCACTGTATGACGCTTCCAAGTTCTCCACCTCCTCTCTAACACCTGCTATTTGGCCTTTTTGTTTGTTTGTTACAGCCAGTCTGGGGAGTGTGAAGCGGCGTCTCGCTGTGATCTCCATACTGAAGTGCACTCCAGCCAGTGGATCCCTGGTGGGTGTTCAGGTGGCTTCCAGACTTCCACTGTTAGCACACAGGAGCTATGGCATCCTTGTACATTTGGACTTGGGAAGATCTGTGAGTGCTGTTCTGGGGTGGAGTCCTAGATGTGGGATTTCTGAAAGAAGTGCATTTGTACCTAAACGGTTGACCAATGTTCTTGGGAACTGCTTTACTTTTTCATTTATATGAAAGTCAGAGAGACAGCGACACGGAGATGGAGATCTCTCATTGGGATTCCTTCCCCAAATGCCTGCAGCGGCCAGAATAGGTCAGGCTGAAGCCAGGAGCCTGGAACTCAACCTCGGTCTCCCCCACGGGTGGCAGGGACTCGGGTCCTTGGGCCAGCACCTGGTGGTCCCAGGGTGTGCGATATCAGGAAGCTGGACCTCACGCAGAGGTGGGACTGGAGCCCAGGCAACATCTTAGTCACTGTCAAATGCCCGCCCCAACAAATCTGTTGACCTAACAATATTTTAAAATTTCTAAGTTCACCTAACAGTATTTTTAAAATGTATACTCATGAAAGTATTTACCATTACATTTTCTGCTTTTTGAAAGCCTTGGATTTCAACTCACAAAAAAGCGTGCTGCCAATAATAATAATAAATTTTTAAATCTCTCTCCCCCATCTCTATCTCTACCTCCATTGAACTCTGTCTCTTCTCTCTGCCTTACCCCTTCCAAATATGGCACAATACAGGTAAAAGATATTTACATGTGTATCATAATATTCTCTTTTTAAAGATACATTTATTTATTTGGAACACCTAGGGGAAGGGAAAGAGGGAGGGAGGGAGAGAGAGAGAGAGAGAGAGAGAGAGAGAGAGGGAGAGGGAGGGAGGGAGAGGGAGAGAGAGAGAGTCTTTCATCTGCTGGTTTATTTCGCAAATGGCCACAATGGCTGGCACTGGCCCAGGCTGAAACCATGAACTCCACTCAGGTCCCCCTGTGGGTTCAGGGAGCTGGATCGGAAGTGGAGGAGCTGGGACTCAAACCTGTGCCCATGGGGAATGCTGGCACTGGAAATGTCAGCTTAACCTGCTGTGCCACAACACCAGCCACCATCGTGTTGTTTTGTTGTTGTTGTTACTATGGAAAAACTTTATTACTTTGTACAGATTGCTTTTTTGATAACTGTGGATTACTTGTTACAATAAATTATCAAGGTTTTCATTGCAACAGCATTTTCCCACACACATCAGAATCTGGAAGCAAAATGCCTTTCTCAAATTCTCGTTTAGTGTTTCTGTCCCTACCCTTTTAATGGAGAAACCAGTTTTGAATATCAACTGCCATTTATAGAAGCCATGAGACACAGATACTCATGAACATCACATGAGCACCAGCAGAGGAACCTGGACTCGTTTATGATGAGTGAAAAATGTTGGTTCTAGAAGTGGCAAATGTGGCGGGAGTCACCATAAACGCCTGCACTTGTCCTTCTGAAACCAAAATGAGGGGAACCTGACTGGGGTCTGCAAAGCACCACGAGGACTCACAATGCTGTGTGGAGCACCGGGAGCCCAGCAGACGCATCACAAGACTGAACTCCAGGTAAAGCCACCGAGCTCATCACTGAAGGAGATGGAAACATGACACCAGGCCGGCGCCGCGGCTCACTAGGCTAATCCTCCGCCTGCAGCGCCGGCACCCCGGGTTCTAGTTCTGGTTGGGGCACTGGATTCTGTCCCGGTTGCCCTCTTCCAGTCCAGCTCTCTGCTATGGCCCAGGAAGGCAGTGGAGGATGGCCCAAGTGCTTGGGCCCTGCACCCGCATGGGAGGCTTGGAGGAGGCACCTGGCTCCTGGCTTCGGATCAGCACGGTGCGCCAGCTGCGGTGGCCATTGGAGGGTGAACCAACGGTAAAGGAAGACCTTTTCTTTCTGTCTCTCTCTTTCAATGTCCACTCTGCCTGTCACACACACAAAAAAAGTAATACCAAATTTCTTTAACACAATACTATTTTAGAAGCATCATCAAGACAAATGGAGATTTAATAATAAGTTGGCCTGGGCTACTTCTGTGGTGTGGGTTTTGCTAGAAGAGAAGCTCGAGCATCCTAGAAAAGCCGTGCGGTCATGCTCGGTGTCTTTCCTGAAAGGCACGTTGGCAGGTCTGATGATGCCTGTTTACCTCCCCGGGACTCTGGAGTTCTGCATACCAAGGGGCCCAGTGACTGCAAGGAGAATTTAACCGCAAAGGAGGAGACCAAGAGTAGTCCTTGTATCAATATGTACTTGATCGATGGAGTTTTAAAAATTGCGTGATAAATGTAAGTCATAAAACCAAACACACTCACAAGGGTACACCTGTTTTATGTCACATAAAACTGCAGACTGCAAACTGTGCATGCTTACCGCTAGCATTCCATGTGGGAAAGCCCATGAGTAGGATCTCCTGCAATTATTTATGTGCAAACTGCAAGGTCCCCCAAAGAGCAGCTGCCGAGTATTTGTACTGAACCACGTTACTAACCGATGCCACAGGCAGGCGATGGCGCTTCCCAGAGTTTACAGCACGGAACAGTGCCTGCTGCAGGTGCTGCTCCCTGGCCTTCTTCCCTGGCCGACGGGCTGACTCCTCTGTTCTGGGTCCTGCTCACCCTCAGTCTGGGTGTCTGGATGATCTCTTTAAGGAGCTCCTCAAAAGCCCATTGCTGGGGCTGGCACTGTGGCACAGCGGGTAAAGCCACCACATGCAGTGCCAGCATCCCATATGGGCGCCAGTTTGAGTCCCGGCTGCTCCTCTTCCCATCCAGTTCTCTGCAATGGCCTGGGAAAGCAGTAGAGGATGGCCCAAGTCCTTGGGGCCCTGCACCCCTGTGAGAGAACCAGAGGAAGCTCCTGGCTCCTGGCTTTGGATCAGCGCACCTCTGGCCGTTGTGACCAATTGGGGAATGAACCAGCAGGTGAAAGACCCCTCTCTCTCTCTCTCTCTTTCTCTATCTCTCTCTCTCTCTCTGCCTCTCCTTCTTTCTATATGTAACTCTGACTTTCAAGTAAAATAAATAAATCTTTTTTACAAAGCCACATTGCCTCTCTAAACACCATAGAATGCTGTGTGCCCGTGTCAGGCCTTCATTCCTGTCGACCTCACAATTTTCCTGACCAGTGTTATTTCCAACTAGCATGTCTACCATGCCATTTCTTGTTCCCAATTCATTTTACCAGTTATCCAGTTCAGCAAAGGTGTCCCGTCTCGTGACATCACGGATTAAAATAGCACCCCGTGCACCTCTGGGACAGCTGGGGTTGCCGTTCTAAACCCCTCTGGACCAGAGCGTCCCATGCTGCAAGCTGAGCTGAGTTCCATCCACTGAAATTGTTCCCACCTGGAAGTCAGTGGCTGCAAGCTCTGGATCAAGCGTATCATCTGTGTAGCTCAGGAGAGGCTGCCCTGGCAATTCCACTCCCCCATCATTCTTTTTTATTTGACAGGTGGAGTTACAGACAGTGAGACAGAGAGACAGAGAGAGAAGTCTTCCTTCCATTGGTTCACCCTCCAAATGGCTGCTACGGCCGGCACTGTGCCGATCTGAAGCCAGGAGCCAGGTGCTTCCTCCTGGTCTCCCATGCGGGTGCAGGGCCCAAGCACTTGGGCCATCCTCCACTGCCTTCCCGAGCCACAGCAGAGAGCTGGACTGGAAGAGGAGCAGCCAGGACAGAATCCGGCGCCCATATGGGATGCCGGCGCCACATGTGGAGGACTAACCTAGTGAGCCACAGCGCTGGCCCCCCATCATTCTTAAATATTCTTGAAACTTAAATAATCTTTTCCTGAGGATAGAATTGATTTAGAACCGGAAGTGCTACATTGGTGGTAGAAAAGAAGTTCTGATTCGACTCTTGGTGATTATTTTCATCTGACATCGTTTAATGTCTCATCTTCCTGTTGGATTTTCTCCCGTATGACTGCCGATCTCTATGCATGCTTCCCTTGGGAACACTGTGCTTTGTGTCCGTGGATCCCTGTAGTCCAGATACCGCCCCTCTCTCACTGTCAGCTGTGGCCGTTCTCTGCCTGCCTGTCTCGAGCCGCACTGGTTCCGATCTGATGGGTGTCGCTGTTCCTCCTGTCTGGCGGTGAAGATGGAAGGAGTCCAGTGTTGGGCAGAGGGCTGCGCTGTGGAGGTCCGAGTCTGTTTTGCTGGCTGGTCCCAGGCATGGCCAGCAGGAGCGTGTCAAGATGGCCGCTTCCGCCGCACTGTTTGTTTTCATTGTGCAGGAGCCAACCCATGCCCTGTGCCTGGAGCTGTGCCTGGTGCAGGTGGACGTGCCCGTGGGCTCCTGTGCAGACCACTCTCGTCCCTCTCCCCATCCACCGTCCCTTCGGAGATGCCACAGGTCCCCAGCAGCCCTCTCTGGTAGGGCCAGCGGGATTGGGTCACAGCACCCCTGCTGTTGTAATGTCCTGTTGCGGTCAAGCCATTGATTTACTTTTCCCAACATAAGGCCAGAGACTGCGTGTTAGGAAACTGGCACAGTTTTAGCCAGGTGGCCATATGGCCCAACCTCCATGGTCAAGCTCCACCCCCATCCTAATGGGATTCGCTGCTCCTGCTTCCCTGCCCGCCCACGGGCAAAGTTTTAAAAGGGCCTGTTCCTGAACATGTGCTCTCTTGGCTCTCTCTTGGCTCCTCTCCTCCTCTCGTCTCTCTCCTCTCTGTCTCTCTCTCTCTCTTACAGTCTCCTCTCTTTTTCCCTCTTCGCCCCTCCCCTCCAGTCTACTGAGTTTGTCCCAATAAACCCTTTCCCTTACTCCGGTGTTCGGTGTGTTTCGTGACGGCTAACATTGGTGCATTGGCCAGGAATCGAACCCAGGCCTCCTGCGTGGCAGGTGAGAATTCTACCACTGAACCACCCATGCGTGTGTTTTGTGACGGCTAACATTAATATATAAGACTGCGTCTCATTTATATTCACGTGCCAGTAAATGTCACAGTGCCCGGCACTTCAGCCTCTGAAATTGGTCATTTTATTGGAAGGCTAAGAGACAAGCAGGAACGACGTGGCTGATGCTCATGCACACTCAGGTACTCAGTGGGTTTGGGTGACCTCTGAGGTCATGGCCAGGCGCCCAGCCTGCCTCACGTCCTCACCACCCCGGCACGACCTGGGGTGAGGATACGGAGTCATGGCGTGCAGCTGGGGCTCAGCAGGACTGCGATTCAGCAAGTCTAGGCTCAGGTGACCGTGAAAATACGCTCATGAGCTTTTACAAAACGGGGACATATTTAAAGCGGAACGTCACGAGGGGGATGGACCTGCAGTTAGGCCCGGGGCCAAGGTCAACATGCACACAGTGACCTGCAGTTAGGCCTGGGTTGAAGGTCAACATGCACACAGTGACCTGCAGTTAGGCCTGGGTCAGGCCTTGTTGTGGACATGGGCAAGGCAGAAGCAACCCCATGTGGAGCCGGATTTTACTTATTTCAGCCACTGGTAGGAGCCCAGAGTCACATGGGGCTAGGCAGGCAGGGATGTGACAGTGCGGGGTTCAGGAAGTGGGGTACACCCAGGCAGCAGGGTGCAGTGACTGGGTTGTGGGGAGTGTGGGGCCCGTGACTGCCTGGAACAGTCCAGGGTTGGCCCCAAGCTCTTCTGCACTCACATCAAAGACAGAGAATCAATTTCCACTTCATTGTCTGCTTTCCCTAGGCATAGCTTTTGTTAAAACCTGTTAGATAATTAACATAAAGAAGAAAAAGAGTTTTGACAATCTTTACCCTAAGGTCCACAATACTTGTTGATATTTTAGATCTAACAGAACCTTTAGAGACATGTGTTTAACAAGGTGAGTTGTTGGTGTTGCTTTGAGGAGAAAATAGGATGTTATTCTCTCTCTGTTGAGATAATCATTTGATTTTTTGCCTCTTTCTCCCCCAGTGTTGAGAATAGCATGTATAGACTTTCTAATATTAAGTCCTACTTCAATTCTTGAAATAAATGCAATGTAGACACACGGATTATCATTTTATTATAGACTGCTGAATTCAGTTTGCTAATATTTTATTTAAAAGATATTGAAACAGTGTTCAGGAGTGAGTTTGATCTGTGAATTTTTTTTTTTTTTCCTTTTTTGTTTGCTTCAAACTACTAGCCTGATGCTTTTCTCTGCGGGAAGATTTCTTTAACTAGTGAGGCCTCACTAGTTCTAATGTTATTCAGACCTCCTGTAGCTGCAGTTTTGTTAACTTATGTATTTTCTGGAGCTTCTCCTTTTTGTTCGATTTCAAATTTATTGACATGAATGGTTCAAACTGTATCTTTTTATGTCTTCTTTAAAATTTATTTTGACAGGTAGAGTTATAGACAGAGAGAGAGAGACAGAGAGAAAGGTCTTCCTTCCGTTGGTTCACCCCCCAAATGGCCACCATGGCTGATGCTGTGCTGACCCAAAGCCAGGAGCCAGCTGCTGCTTCCTGGTCTCCCATGCAGGTGCAGGGCCCAAGCACCTGGGCCATCCTCCACTGCCTTCCCCGGGCCACAGCAGAGGGCTGGACTGGAAGAGGAGCAGCCGGGACTAGAACCTGGCACCCATATGAGATGCTGGCGCCACAGGCGTAGGATTAACCTACTGAGCCACGGCGCCAGCCCCTCAAATTGTATCTTAATCTGTGTTTTGTCTGTGGCTATGTCCGCGTGCTGTTCTAATGTTGCTTATTTTCTTGGCCATAATATCTAGATGTTTTATCTACTTAATTAATCTTTAAAAAGTATCAGCGTTTAGCTTCTCTATTTAATTGATTTCTGATTCCCTTTTTATTATCTTACAGGTAATTAACTAGTCAATTTTTATTTGAGAAGCAGACAGAGAGCTCTCATCTCCTGGTTCAGTCCCCAAATGCCCACAATGGCCAGAATTGGGCAGAGCTGCAGCCAGAAGTCAGGAAAATAATCCTGCCTCCCAGGTGGGTGGCAGCAACCCACTTATTTGAGCCATCACTGCTGCCTCACAGGGTCTGCCTTGGCAGGAAGCTGGAGCCAGGGGCCAGAGCTGGGAGTGGAATGCGGCTCCCCCTCTGATGGGTACACAGGTGTCCTGGAAGGTGTTAGAACCACCGCCTCCGTACATTTATTTCATTTGGGTCTATTCTTTCCAACTTTGAAAAAGTCAATGCTTTACACAGTTTTGTTCATTTGTTTCCATTTTATTTGGAGAGCAGAGATAGAGAGACAGATAAAGAGACACAGAGAACTTTTCCGTTTGCTGCTTCATTCCCCAAACATTCACAACACCGGGGCTGGGCCACGTGGAATCCAGGAGCCCAGAGCTCCATCCAGGTCTCCCATGCAGGTGGCAGGGACCCAGGCACTTGAGCCGTCTGCTGCTTCCCAGGAAGCACGTGGGTGAGGAAGCCGGAATTAGAAGAAGAGCCAAGACTCAGATCCAGGCTCTCCACGATGGACCTGGGCCTCTTACCTGCTGCCAGATACCAGCCCCCACTTTCCAGCTTTCTAAGTTAGCCTCTTAGCTCATTGATATTCAGAGTTCTTTCTTTCTAATAAAGGAGTTTAAGAGTAAAATATTCCCCTTAAGTGTTACTTTATTTGCATCTCACAAGTTTTAATGTAGCATGTTCATTTTCATTCATTTCCAAATTTCCATTTTAATGACTGCTTTGACTCAGTAAGTTGAACGTGAGTCTTTTATTTTCTGAGGATGCCCAGGCCTTTTCTTCTCACCCTCCTATGGACCAGCGCGGTAATTGCTCTAGGCTCCCACGGCTGGCCCACGCGGTGCCAGTGCCGTGGGTCTCCGACACTGCTTTCTGTGCTCCCGCGTGGCCGACCTGCTGAGCCCCGTGTGTGTGGGAGACTGATGTGAGTCTCCCGTAGCTGGGTGCGGAATCTCTTACAGGTCCCGTAAACCGCGCTGGCTAGTTGTCTTGTTCAGATCTTCTGCACCTTTGATCACGTCTCCTTTGATGGTTTGCTGTAGCAATAATTGAGAAATGTGTATTGAAAGATCACGCTGTGATGCAAGACTGTTCATTTTCGCCTGGTGTAGCTATCGATACTTAATTCACATATTTAGCAACAATTTACAGATTTCACAGAGGCATAAAATTGTTAAAATCTCTTATTGAGCTGATTTTAAAAGCAGTCTGTGTCGACTCTTTCTGTGCTGAAATCACCTGGAAGTTTCTTTAACTGATAATGGATCAGCATTGCGTCTGCATGCATCGTTCTAGCTTTTCCTCTCATATTTCCTGTAAGTCCCAGTATGTCTCTTCTAGAGACCATGTGTATAGACTTTTTTTTTAAAGTCCAATCTGATGTCTTTAATTTTCACTGTTTCTTTTTCATTGGAAGTTCAAAATAATTTTGAACTAGGGGCCCTGCATGTGCGTTTTGTATGGAGTCCCCCAAGTGTCCCTGCAGGAGGGGGACAGGCTGCCTGGGCAGGGGAGGCCAGCACCAGGTTCGGTGCACCGCCTGGTGGGCTTGGCCGGCGGGACGCCCGGACATTCTTTCCCACGCATGACCTGGTTCTCTCCCTATGCTACCTTGTCTTTAAGAGCTGAGTTTATTGAACGTTGGCTATGGACTGGGCTGTGTGTTAACAGTGAGGCATTCAGTCCTCACCGTAACACTGTGGGCGGGATTATTGCTGGCCCCAGTTTATAGCTGAGGTCAGGGGGCATCCCCAGTTTGTAAGTCACGAAGGCCTTCACCTGTAGGAGGCAGGGCCAGGGTGTCTGGCTGGGACACTGTCCTGGCCGCTCTGACCCACAGCTCCTTTGTTGGCTTGGGCCCAGCAGTGCTGTCCCCAGGGCTACTTTTCTGATGTCCTCAGCCTCCCCGAGGCTCCCTTCTCAGCATCTGCTTCTCCAAAAGCCCTCTTTGTTCTGAGCTTCTGAGATCTGCTAACAGCCAACACTGCAGGCAGCTGCCCTTGGTGCTCTGCTGGGAGGGGTGAGCCCCTGCTCCCTCATCTCCGCATGCCCCTCCCTGTGTGTCTGCACCTGCACTTACCAAGCCACCTGAGTGCCCAGGTTCCCTGCTGTCGCCCAACCTGTGCACCCATCCCAACACACTGTGGTTTGACCCCAAGTCCCAGCTGCTGCTGGGAGGGCGTCGGTTGTCCCCAGTGCGTCCTTGCTGCTGACACTGTCCTCTGTCACCTTGTTGTAGGCGTCTCCTTTCCCTCCTTGCTGGTGCACACAGGGCGTCTGGGGCGCCCTGAAGTTCTCTGAGATTCCTCTAGGGGATACTGCTCCCCCCACCTCATTCTACTCCCCTGTGGAACTCTAATCGGAGCAGTCTCTCCCTGCATCCTCACTCCCTTAGCTCCCCCAGGGAGACGGCACACAGCAAGTACCACACTCACACCCAGCGCGGCGATCCAATTCCTTCTCCAGTTCAGCTCCATCCGCTGTGCAGCACCTGAGCCCCCATTAGGAATGCCCTTCGCCTGTGCTGAGGGTGGGATTTTCCTCTCGGCACCCGCACAGGGCAGTCTACCGCCACCACCACCGGCTCCCATGTGACCCTGAAAACCAGAGCTTCCAGACAGTCATGGCAATGTTCTTTGTCTTTTTAATGCCACGTTCCCGTGAGCTTCGTGAGGCCAGTTCACGTCTGAGGTCTCCCTGTGCTGCAGACCGGGTAGATAGAGTGCAAGCCACAGAAAGGCAGGAGCTATGATTCCCTGTTCTTTGGAATCACCATGCAAACTGGCAAAGTACTGGTTCTTATCGGTGCGCGCACAGGTGAACCGCAGCTGCCCAAAGCTCCCAGCCAGAAGATCCTGCGAGGCTGGCACCGGCTCAGCTGCGGGAAGGAGTTGCCCACGAGGCTCAGACCAGCGGGGCTGGACTGTGTGTCGCAAGGTCAGCCACACTGCTGTGTGACACACATTTCTGTGCAGATTTCCTGAGTCAGCATCTTCATCTGTGTGCCCGACCATTCAGTAATGTTTGCTCAGCTCAACATACGGGAAAGTGATCTGACCGCCACCGGCGACGCGCTGACCTCTCTCTCGTGGGTCCGCGTGCTCCGTGGCGTGTGTGGGGTGGCTTCCATGGGTGCGCTGACTCCCTTCTGCCTGTGCACTGTGCACCTTCAGGTTTGCAAGGTCCCGAGTTCACCCTGGAGCTTAAGTTCTCCTGGGATAACTTCAGATCTGGGACTTCAGTATTTTTAGCCCCGCCTTTCCTTGCGTTATTTCTGAATTCCTCAGCTATTTTCCTGTGGTGTGGCAAGGCGAGCGTTCACTTTCTACCCACAGCAGAGCTGTGATGGTAGCGCCGTGCGGGACTGGGTGGCTGATGAGGGGATGTTCACGGCCTTGTCGATTTCAGTCTCCTTTTCTCGTTTGCAGCTTTTAAATACACGTTGTTGGTTGTCGACATTTCACTGGCCCCTTCTTCAACAGCAGGGTCAGAGGTCCTGTACCATTTGCTGAAGGGGAATCATTTGTTCTCTCCACGACTGTGCTGCGCTGTAAGCATTAAGATTATAAACACCTTTAAAATGCAGTGTTATTTTTAAGTACATTATCCGGCTTAGCTGGTTCCCTTGCGAAGATTAGGAACTGTTCCTTTCTTGCAGCTTCCAACAGAAGTTGGCTTCTTGTCTGTCTTGAGACTTCGTTTATTTTTTAAAAGCTGAGGCTGTGTGGCCACATGCATCATCATAACAAAATCGGCTGGAGACCAGGTACAAGTTGAGTTACTTAAGGCTGCTATTCTGCACTTTGCCCTGAGAACCAGAACTACCAAGGTGTAAGTGACAGTTTAAAGAGGAAAATGAAATTTTAAATTTTACGGCATAACAGCAATGAATCCTTGAGATCTGAGCTTCATGTTCTTAAACAGAAAAGATCAGAGAGCAGGGGTGAGCAAGGACTTCCGGAAATCTGCAGCAGCAGGAAGGGGCACCAGGCCCGGATCAGGGGCTCGGAGATCTGTCCGAGGGCAAGCAGGAAGGAAGGGGCACCAGGCCCGGGTCAGGGGCACGGAGATCTGTCCGAGGGCAAGCACGAAGGAAGGGGCACCAGGCCCGGATCAGGGGCTCGGAGATCTGTCCGAGGGCAAGCACGAAGGAAGGGGCACCAGGCCCAGGTCAGGGGCGTGGAGATCTGTCCGAGGGCAAGCAGGATCAGGAGCAGGAGGGAAGCTGGCCTCCGGGGAGAAAGGGAGCCGCCGCCTCCCTTCCCGGGCAGGTGCACCTGCTGTCTGTCCATCCAGAGGCAGACCCCGGGGCAGAGGTGAGAGCTGTGCTGGTGCGAGATGCAGCCAGGGGCTGGTGAAAGGCAGTGGCGAAGGGGTTTGTTCAGTGCTAGCACAGTGGGAGGGAGGTTTTAGTAACATTTAGCTCAGTCCCAGACACAGCCACCCAAGGACTCCTAGCCAGGTGGCAGGGTGTGAGCTCAGGGGATAGAGAAGTACAAGGCGAGGGGTCGTTGCTGAGGGCAGGCCGGGGGCCTGGAAGCCAGGGCTGAGGGCTGACAAATGCCACCAGGTGGCCAGGCTGGGGGCAGGTTTCTCCAGCTGGCTCAGTATAGTTCTTGGTAAAACCAAGCCAGGTAGCCGGAGGGAGAAGAGGGCCCGGAGGAACGGAGGCCTTTGGTCCTCTGGTGAAGGCTGACCAGGGAGCCGATAAACACTCGGCACCCTGCCCCCCCGCAGGTGTGGGCTTGCTGTGGCTCCAGCCCCTGCTCCTGGGCCCCTCTGAGCAAGTGCTCCCCGTCCCCCCCGCCCCCAGGCAAGGCCTGGATTGCAGCCTCTCCCCAGGCTTCCTTGTCGGGCTCCAGTCAGGGGCTCTCGGCCCAGTGAGGGGCACAGCGGGTACTATGGGGCCAGACAGACCCTGCTGCCCTGAGACCCCCTGAGGTCTACTCCCTCTGCCGTGCTGCCGTCTCTCTCCCCGGGACCTTCATCTGAGCCAGGACTATTGCTCTTCCGCCGCTCTCCCCGACCTTGCCACCTCCCAGGATTCTCTGCGAGAGAGGCTTCTGGGTCTCTCCCCAGGAGCCCCTGTCTGCTGTGCACACTGGAGACTGCACCGACCTCCACAGGGAGGAGCAAGCTCCTCCTACAGACCTGCTGCCCTGGAAGACAGAAACCCGGATGCTGTTTCTTGCCACTGATGTACTGAACCACTGTTGGCTGACTGAGCTGCCCACCAGGGAGAGGATGCCTGTGGGCGTCTGAGTGCGTGTGCTGCCCACGGTGCCGTTGAAATGCAGGGCGAACTTGTTTTTGAGGGGCCCTTGCCCTCCTGCATGCAGGCAGACTCCCTGGAGACGCTCAGAGGCGCCCTGTTTGTGCCGGTCTCCCTTGACATGGCTCCCGGGCCGTGGGTTCTCTGCCCATTATGGAGCTGCCCGGGCTGTGCTTCCCTTTCTGGTCTGGAAGGGATGTGCGTGGTCCTGCTGGGCCCCTGTGCTGCCCGTGCCGGCATCCGGAATGGCCGCTCTGCTGCACCCTGACCGTCGGCCTGAGTCGCCCGCTCACTCCGAGCTGAGCCTCCGCAGCCTTGGCTTTGAGGGGCACACGCTTGCTCTCTTCTGCAGCAGGAAGGGCTGCAGGTGACTGTGTGTTTTGAAACGCAGGAACCTCTGTCCTTCAAGCTGGAGCCCTCGCGCTCCCGTCTCCCTTTCTGTGTGCAGCCCGGCTGGTGCAGCCCGGGGACCTGCTCAGAGTGTGCGTGAGAGGGTTGTGTGTGGGTGTTTGTGTGCCTCCTGAGATTCTCAGAGCCCCTGACCCCCTCCCACAGCCAGAGCCCTGGCGCGTCCTTCTGGGCTGCTGTGGATCTGCCCGCGGTGCAGGCCGGTCCTGAGCAGGTGACTGGCATTGGGGACAAAGCTCATTTCCTGCCATGCTCCCCGGGGAGGAGAAACGGCCGTCTGCGTCCTCCCTTCTCCTCCTCCGTCACCCCAAGCCCCTTGCATTCCTGGGCACTTCAGGGAGAAACACCTGTGTCCGTGCTCCGGGCGCACCCTGAGCGGTTCTTCATGGTTCATTTAATTCCATAATTAAACTCGAACATGGGGGGTCCGCTCTCCTTCTGTGCTGGCTGAGTTTTGGGGGGGCTTGAGAGGGTCTGTGGGGTGTGTCTCACTGTCCTGCTGCAGTCTGTGTGCCTTGCACACGGCAGGCTTTCCCCCAGGGAACGTACTGTTGCTGCTGCTGCTGTTCTGTAGGGAGTGTAGGAAGTGTAGGCGTCACTGGAGTTGTTTTATGTCCAGTAGAACTTTCCAGAAAGCTGGGGGTGCCCCACACCCTCAGTGTCCAGGGGTGGGCCCTGGCAATGTGGCTGCTGCAGCGGAACTTGTGGAGGCAGCCTAGTGCGCCCCCCCCACCCCGAGATGTCCACGTTCTAATGCCTGGACATGCAAGCAGGAACCTCCGCTTATGCCGGGGCACGAGGGCAGCAGAGGGGATTCCCGTCGCTGATGCGCTGAGCCACATGAGCCGGACGGCAGCAGAGGAGAGCGGGTGAGGCCTGGAGGGACTCTGGAGATGGAGGAGCGGCCACGCGCCCAGGGATGTGGCCAACCCCTAAGGGCTGGAAATGCAAGCATGCAGATTCTCTCTTGTCCCCGCCAGACGGAAGCAGTCCTGCCAGTGATGGCCCTGCAACGGGACAGGCATGGCACTTCCGGCTTCCAGCACTGTAAGCTAGCACATTTGCACTGTTTTAGGCCAACCCGTGGCGGTAACTTAACAGCAGCACGGGACGCGTTGCATTCCACTGTAAATATCCGAACGGGAGGCCCCCGCGTGGCTCCTGGCTCCTGTAGGGCATGGGAGGCAGCCAGGCGCAGGAAGTGGGGGCCGCCCCACTGTTGTGTCTGCTCTCTCTCTCATCCAGCAATTCCTGCCCTGCTGAGAAGCAGAGAAACTGGCTTCCCAGTGGGTGGGATGGAGCCTAGAAACTTGCTGTCCGCCACCATTACTCTGCCTGCCACTGAGCCTTCCATCCAGGGCCTTGGGTCAGCCCTGGCCGGGGTCACAAGGGACCAGTGTGCGCGGGGGCGTCCTTCCCAGGGATGCTGCACACAACGGGAAAAGCTTCAGGGGTGATTCAGGGTGCACCTGCGGCTGACAGGTGCCCGAGGTCTGGCCTTCCTGGAAGGCACTGGGCGAGAAGTGAATCACACGGAATGCAGTGAGACCTGGAGAGATGGCCAGGGAGCACAGTCAGTACCGTGGGCTGTGGGCGCAGAGCCGTGCTGAGGGGCCGGGGCCTTGCTTCCACCTGAGTGGGTGGAGTCGGGGCCGCCAGGTCTGGGAGCATCCAGGTTTGCCTGGGAGGCAGGTGCCACACAGTTCCCACAGCCGCCTCTTGGATGTGCCCTTCCAACAAAGTCCTGCTAAGGCTGAACGGAGAGGCTAAGTTGTTTTGTCTTTCCATTGAAATGTGATTAAGTGATAACATGTCCTGTCTCCCCCTGAAGTAGCTCATACTAAATGCTATTTTTTTTTAACCGATAATAAAAGCAATGGCTACAAAGCGCGTTGTGGAAAAGGTGTAAAACAGGTGGTGATACACAGTGGGAAGTCTGCTCAGGCAGGAGCGGGGAAAGGAGCAGCTGGTTAGCACTGCACCGCGGTAACCACCATTGTTCCTGCCAGAAACGTCGGGAAGCCACTTGGTGGCCTGCGATGTCCCGGGGCCAGGTCAGCCAGGGCCACCAGCCCGAGTTCAAGGGCTCAGTCTTGGCTCGAGGCCTCGCCTGTGGCTGTGAAAGGCAGGTGGTGATTGGGTGCTGCGTGGGAGGGGCCCCCGTGGCTACCGGGGCAGCACAGCCGGATGCGGGCAGAGACGAGGGTGGGCGGGGAGGGAGCCACGGCAGCGCTGAGGAGGTGGTGGCGCTCGTCAGCGCACAGGCAGGGGCTGAGCGCGTGGCTTGCAGAGCGAGGAGAAGCCACGCCCTCGCGTGGCGTGAACAATGCCGTGGAGCAGGTGTCGGGGACAGGCTTTCTGTAACCCAGCTCCTCTCCGCCTTCCTGGGGAAATTCCGAAAGAAGAATTGCTAAGGTCACAGAGAAGGGTGGGCTCTGAGCATCCTGCGCACCGCGGTTCAACACCGAGAGGCTCAGAGTGAGGGAGCAGTCCTGAAGCCGGTCCTGGGCTGCTCCCAGGTGGAGGGCGGGCAGCGTGTGCCAGCCCTGCGGGGAGGTGGAGCCGCCCCCAATGCCTGTACACCTGTGACTCAGTCTAGGGAGCAGAGCAGCAGGCATGCCTCCTTCCCCGTCCCTGCTCCAAGAGAAGGCAGAGAAAGGCTGCACCTGGCCCCGCACTCAGCCGTGTCCCACCTGCCAGGGGAGGAGTGCAGTGGGGCAGTAGGTGAGGACACATAGGGTCCTCGCGGAAGCTAGGGTGGCAGGGAGAGAGCTGCTCCCCCATGAAGGGTGAGGAGCTTGAAGCCCACAGCCAATCTGGTATCTTCAGAGGCGAGGGAAAGCCTCCAAGACCTCAGACTCAAGGATCGCACCTCCCAAGAAGGGGAGAGGGAAAGGGGTCACTTCAGGGTGGAGACACTCTCTGTGCCCGTGACCCCTGACCAGGAAGACCCTGTGGACTTCACAGCCCCAGATATGAAGGGTTGAGGACAGCACCACTCTGCTGTCCCTCCCAGAAACCCCTCCCCTTGTGCCCTCCTGATGGCTGGGGGCGGGGAACACCCTGCAGGTGTCAGGCCCTGGAGGACCAGGAAGACAGAGAAACCCCCTAGAGCTGGGGAGGCCGGGGAGGCTGGCTGGGTTCCCATGCATGGGAGGCAGAGTGGGAGCTCAGCTCGGGGGAGAGGCATTGATGGCAAAGCTGATGAAGTCTTAGAAGTCTGCAGCTCGGTTAGCAACGCTGTGCTGGGGTTGACTGTGAGAAATTGACAGGCGCTCCCTGGCCGCCTAAGGTGCTAGCCACAGAGACAGTGGGTGAAGGGCGCACTCTCTACTCTTTGTGGCTTTTCTAGGAATCTACAATTAAACCCCAGTGAAACATGTAACACGGAAAAGCATCCAGCGTAGAAACCACGTAGCAGCAAGCCTGCAATGCAGTAAGCGCTGGCTCTCAGCAGGAACACGCGATGCTGTGCAGCCCTCCCTTTGGGCTGGCTGCTGACTGGCATGGTGGGGCCCCTTCTAAAAGTAAATATTAAAATAATATTATAGTAAGGGTTAAAAAGTTTAGCTGCTGACAGTAGACATCCCTTAAAATAACTGTGTCTCCACCTGCCTGCAGAATAACCTTGGGAAACTGCCTTGTGAAACTGCTCTGTGTAACTGTCTCACGCGATAACACTTGCAGAAGTCCGGAAGAGTTGCAATAAGGTTCTGTGACCATGGTATAAACTTACCCCTTCCCTCGCTAAAATCGCAACAAGAGTTTGCCCTTCAAAATAGCTAATCACCAAACGTCCCGCATACATATGTTAATCAGGTGGCTACTGTCTTTAAAAACTGCTGTAACCCCTGCTTGGGGCTCTCTCGCTCTCTCTCCACTGCCTGTGGTGCTGGGGAGCCCGTTTGCGCAAACGCCTAATAAAAATCCTCTTGCTCTTGCATCTACTGGGCTGGAGTTTTGGGTATTTGGGCGACCACCCGAGCGCGTTGGATTCCCAGATTTGGGGTCCTTCAGCATGGTGGGGCCCCCTGTGGGGGGGGGCAGGCCAGGCTGAGGCGTGTGGGGAGGGAATAACCCGGAAGGAGAGGAAATTCTCTAGGACTTGGGTGGAGGCGTGGCACATTTACATTTCAGAAAGATGGCTTTTGCTGGCATCCTCCGCCTACAGCGCCAGCACCCCAGGTTCTAGTCCTGGTTGGGGCATTGGTTCTGTCCCGGTTGCTCCTCTTCCAGTCCAGCTCTCTGCTGTGGCCTGGGAGGGCAGTGGAGGATGGCCCAAGCTTGGACTCCTGCACCCACATAGGAGATCAGGAGAAGCACCTGGCTCCTGGCTTCGGATTGGCGCAGTGCGCCGGCCGTAGCAGCCATTTGGGGGATGAACCAACGGAAGGAAGACCTTTCTCTCTGTCTCTCTCTCTCACTGTGTCTGCCTGTCCAAAAAACAAAATGGCTTTGGTGTCCATTTACAGGTGAAGCGAGGCCTGGCATCTGTCTAGGCCAGTGCATTAATCAAAGCCACATGTTACAAACATCTGATCTACAGCCATGACGGTGACATTGGGACCAAAGACAGAAAAGCAGAGGGAGGCGGCTGCCAGAGGAGGTGCCAGGACCTGGCGACCCACCCAGCGTGGGAGAGGGCTGAGGCGAAGTGGACGGCCGTCCACCTGCGCACAGGGAGAGCTGGGCTGCCTCTGGCCTGCGGGAGAGCCCACTGCCCCGTGGGGTGGGTGGGATCAGCGTTCCTGATGTCGGGAATATTTACACGGGAGCCTGCGGGTCAGGCAGAGAGCAAAAGGGAGGCCTCGCTATTGAAGTGACAGCCGGGCCTCGGTGGGCTGTACACGGACAAGGAGCATAGACCCTAAAGCTTGGGTTTCTTTGCAAAGAACAGAAGAGAGAGCGCTGTTCTGGTGTGAGGCTGGGGGCGGGGGAGTGGTGCTCAGGAGGTCTAGGGGGAGAAGACCTGAGAGGAGGGGCCGCGGCAGATGGACCACGCTGGCGGTCCTCACTTCCAGGCCCCTGGCCAGGACAGCTTAGTCAGCAGGGAGTGCTGGGAGGGGAGACAGGTGGCTCTCCAGCCTCCCGCCCGTGGGCCCGTGTGAGCACAGCTTTCACTCGATTGTTTTCTTCTGGCGCGTTACCCCTTAGCCTGATGCCAGTAGATGCAGGGCTGAGCTTTTGCAGGTCCAAGGTCACCCCCTGTCACTCAGGCTCCTGTTGGCTTTGACAAGGCCAGTGGAGGGGGCGGGGTGCTTAGAGGGCATGAGTGGGGGCCGGTGGCCTTGAGGCTGCCTCTGCAGTGGGCAGAAGTGGTGCGGAAGCCATCAGAGGTCCCCAGAGCCCAGTCCCTGAACAAGGTCTGGATGAAGGGACAGTGCTGGCCGGAACCCATGCTGGAGTGGAGGTGAGGATCGTGGAAGTGCAGGACCGGCTCGTGGGTGAGCCTCTGGACAGAGCTGCAGCCGCGGGCCTTGGGTCCAGAACAGAACAGCAGGCCACTAAGTGTAACCACCTGAATCCAGCACCGGTCCCTGGGCCAGCAGAGCAGGCGACGTGGACGTGATGGGGACTTCGGTGATGCTCGGCTCGTGTCGCCCCCAGGCTGCTCTTCCTTCACAGACAATCCCAGCAGCCCCTCAGGGTGCCGCTGGTTCTGCAGCGTGGGCTGCTGATGTGTTTGCAACAGCATCCCGGAAGAACTCGGGTCGAGCTCTGGGAGGAGGGCGAAGCCTGCCCTGGGCCGCAGCTGTGAGGAGTACAGAAGGCACGGGGAAGAGGCACGGCTGACAGTGACAGATTTCCAAGCGGATGGTAATGACGGCACCTGATGTCAGGTGTAGTTTGGTTCAGTGAATTTGGTCCCCATCACGACGGCGCTGGACCAATATTGCTGCAGCCGGCTGAGCGTGCTGATGACCGGGAAGCCATCTGGGTCGGGTGCTGGGGTGCTGGGCGCGCGCCCTCCGCCAGTGTGCTCCAGTTCAGTCCCAAGCTGTGCAGGTGCATTTCCCTGAGTGAAGTGAGCCGGGTTTCCAGGGAGCTCACGGCCGCAGAGCCTGCATGGCTACGGGGAGCGTGTGGCCTACTTTCTGCCGTTTAAATGTGTCTTTGCCTTCTCTTGCGCTTATAGATAAGGAGCTGGGAAGCTCCCGGTGTTGAAATTGCCCAGTACGCCGTTTCTTGCTGTTTTTGGCCCCATCTCAGGTCACCCCCTGTTGTCACGGCAGAGCCCACACCATGGAGAGCAGCTACAGATGCACAAGGCGTTTCTGTTCTTTGCAGGTGGACACTCGGCTGTAGCCCCGGGACGGTTGCCTGAGTATCCAGTCTAATTCACCTTCCATAGAGGATTTAGTGAAGTAGTGAAGTGAGCTCTCAGCCAGAGCAGAATAATCCCAAATGGGAAAAAAGAATCCACTCTGTTTTTCTGGGCGCCCCCCGTAGTGGCGGAAGACACCCAGCTGGATGGGCACGGGGCCCGCTTCCTTCTGCCCCGTTGCAGGGCTCAGCATCCAGCTGGGGACGGCAGGGAACGGGGCAGGTACACAGGCATCTGGGCGCCGGCACCAGGAAAACCACCCTTCCCGTGAGGTGCAAGCACACACGTGGTGCACGCCTGCCGGCCGTGTCTGGAGGCTGCAGGTCCTGAGCCAGCCGAGGCACAACCTGGCCCCGTCTTTCCTCCACTGATGGCCAGGCCAGTGGAGGACACCGCCTGGCCAGGAAGACACAGCCTGGCTGGGTGGAGCTGGGCAGAAGACCTGTCAGGTGGGGTGGCTCTCCAGTGGCACCCCTGCCCCACGCCAAACGCTGGGGCACCCACCTGAGCCCTTGCAGGCTCCCACCCCAAGCCAGCTTCATTCCTCATTCCCAGGAGGGGGAGGCAGTGCAAGGCCTCCCTGCTGCTCTGGTTAGCTCTGGGCAGACAACGGCTTCCTGTCCTCTCTGTACCTCCCCAGCCTCAGTGCCTCTTGTGCACATCACAGGCCAGACATCAGGTGTGACTGGATAGGGTCACACACACAGACACTGAAGTTACGTGACCGTGGCTGCTCAGGCTGTAAGATACACTCACGCACGCCACGCCGACCCAGGTTCTCCACCTCTCCAGGCCGGCATCCCACGTCGGAGTGCTGGTCAGAGTCCAGGCTGCTCTGCTTCCAGTGTATCTCTCTGGTGATGTGCTTGAGAAAGCAGCAGAGGATGGCCCAAGTGCTTGGCCCCTGCCATCCACGTTGGAGACCCGGGTGGAGCTCTGGGCTCCTGTCGTCAGCCTGGACCAGCACTGAGTGTTGCAGCCATCTGGGGAGTGAGCCAGTACATGGCAGATCTCTCTCTCTCACTCTCTCTCTCTTTCTCTACCCTCCCATAAATAAATATATCTTTTGTTTGAAAAGGACCCACTGTGCTGCCTCCCCCAGGAAGCCCCTAGAGGGGGGTCCCTGGTGCCCTGGTCAGTCTCCACTGAGAACGCTGGCCGGTCTTCTAGATGACGTGCAAAGGCAGCAGGTGCTGCAGGTGCTGTGTTAGAGCCCGACTCACTTGCCCTTTCTGTCTCCAGCCACCCCTTTGCCTGCCTCTGCCTGGCAGCAGATCAAAGACACCAAACCAGTGTTGAGTGCGTGTCTGAGGGAACCAGGGGCAGTGGAGCCTGCCCCCTCCCCACCAGGGGCAGGTATTTTACTTGAGGGAGACTGGAGTGCTTCCAAGTCAGGTAAGGCCAGGTCTAAGGCATGAAATTCAGAAGAAACAGCCCCCGAGTCAGTCAGCACCTCCGCTGTGGCCTTGACGTTAATTTCTTTGTGTGCCTTTGCTGTGTCTGTGTTCCCTTCAGGGAGATCAATGATCACTTTCTCCTGTTCCTACGAAGGTCACAGGGGCCTGAAGGAAGTGAGGGGCCTGTCCTTGTCCGCTGGGCAGCAGACACCTGTGGCCGAGCAGCAGGGGGCCTTTATGAATGTCTTGCAGGTTGACAGGAGCCAGAACAGTGAGAACTACAGCTAGATCCCAAACTGTTTCTTGGGGTTTGGGCATACAGTAAGGAGCTCTGGAAAAGTAGCTGGCTTCCCTGAACGCCCCCCCGGTTCTGTTTTATTGGGCCTATGCTGTCATTTGAAAGTCAAATACTGGGTCAGAAATAAGGGCCTACACGTGCAAGGAACCAGCAGTAGAACATGCGTTGCTAAGTCTCTTCTCAAAGTCTTCAGTGAAGTTGGCAGAATACGGAGCAGACATGCTCAAGAGCCAGTTTTGCGCCACACCAACGCCTTCCTCTGGCTCCGGGGAGTAAGGCGTGGTCTAACCAATATCTGTTTTAATCCCCTTCGTGGCTTGTCTCTGGTCAAACTTGTCTGTAGGCTGTGAGGACAGGGTTTTCTGATGTGGCTCAGCAGGAGGCGGAGCAGGGCTGCGTCCCGCCTTCCCCCGGGCCTTCCAGTAGAGCACAGCCACGAGGCTGAATAACCTGCTCACACACGCAGCCCCTCACGTGGCACACTTGTGTAAATGCTCACAGAAGGGGGGGTGACCCTCCCTAATACACAAGATGGCGGCCTTATCTAACGCCACATAGTACTGATTTTTTCTGTACGTTGAACCAAATGTTTGTTTTTGACCCAAATCCAAGCAGTTGCCTGTACCTAGGTTGTGAACTTCCTTTGAACTGAGTTCACTGGATCCTGACATGTTACTGTTAATTACCCAAGAAAAGGAGAATTTGCTCACTTCCCCCGGAATCAGCAGGGGTCCCTGGCCAGGGAATGCCAGGGTATAAGATGCGACCCCATAGCAAGTTCCCATTGTACGGAAGCCCGAGTGCTGGAGGCTGAGTGCCATCGGGGTGCTCAGAGTGACACGTGCACGCCCTGTAGAACGCTGCTCTTCTCACATAGAGCATTTCCCAAGTCCCGGGTTTGTGAGAGAGGGGCTTCTGGGAGGAGCTGGGCTTGCTTGGGCGGGATCCCGAGGCAGGGACCCGCAGAGGCCACGGTGGGCGGAAGTGCAGCTGGGGCTCCTCTGACTTAAGCTGCAGGGCCCTCCCTAGGAAGCAGACTGTCCCCTCCCGTGACGGTGCAGCTGGGGACACGGCGCCTGGGAGCACGTGCCTGTCTCAGAGGGGGCGGGGGGCGCGGAAGGTGGTGCTGCGACCCGTCCGAGACTGGGGAAGCAGCACAGCGCTGGCGCTCGTGGGCCCCCTCTGAAGCCGCTCTTTAGCCCCTTTCATTGCGTATTTATGTAGTGTTTCATGGGTCAGATTGTGTGTGTATAAAACCCGTATGGGTGATGAAATTTGTCCATACACTGAAACACACACCCCTCTGTTTTGAGCAGGGCACCTCCCAGAACAGTGGAGCCCTCCGGCACGCAGCCTGCCTCCCTGGGTGGGCTGAGCTGGCCGAGCGTGGCCGGAAGCAGAGCCAGCTCCTCGTCCCGGGCCCGTGCTGCGCTCGCGGGTCCCTTATTGGGCGTTGTCGCTTCTGGAGCTTTGTCAGCATGTGCTGGGCTTCCTGACGGCCCACACTTGGGAGGCAGGCGGGGACTTCCGGGATGCAGGAGAGTCTCTGATGTGCACATGGGTCATGCTGGGCACACATCTCCGCCTTGCTTCCCCCTGCACCTGCGCAGGTCAGGATGCCGGCAGTCCTGTCTTGCAGGCGAGGACACGGAAGCTGTGAGGGCCGGGGGCAGCAGGGCATGTGAGTTTGCAGAGGCAGGAAGCTGAGGTGGTGGAGTCAAGCCTAGGTCTGTCCTATTGTGTAGCCCAGGTGCTTCTAAGATGCAGCCATTGAAGCAAATACTGAGAGCGCACTCACTGCACGTCAGGATGGCTTACGGTGCAGGAAATACAGCCAAGACCAAATGTTTCAGGGTTCCTCCTCTCCTGGAGCTGACAGTCTCATGGGGACAAGGTCAACAGGCCAGGTGAATAAACCATGAGGGATGTCAGCATGCTCAGTGCAAAGGAGGAGGGAGGAAAGGGACAGCCTCCCTCACAGGGGTGAGGAGCAAGCCCTGTGCCTGTGTGGGGAGCAGACCTCCAGGCAGAGCCAGTGCAAGGGCCCTGGGGTCGGAGGTCTTGGGAGAATGCACCTGTTTTAGTCACTGCATCCCGCACCTTAGCATCAGAAAACCCATCACACGCTTTGCCTCCTTATGTAAAATATGACAGGGAGGCTACTTAAAAATACCTGTCTATTTGTCTTTGGGTGTATAGAGATGAAACTTGTTTTTAAGATGAGAATCTTTAAAATTGTCAACTTATTTTTGTGTGTGTGCTTAAAGTTTTCTATTTTCATTCTGTGTTGAGTTAGGCGGCATTAAGCAATGCCCAGGGAAACGTTATTTTGCCCAAGTGGCTTTGTCTTCACTCTTATTGGAACTAATGGATCAACAGCAAGACCTAGACCCTGGTCCACCTGTGTGCTTGCCCATGGCGGACCCTGGGTCAGCTCAGCTTTCACGTTGACTCTCTCCGCTAATTGGAGGACAGTACGTCCCTTCCCCTCTAACAGCCTCTCTGACCACCGTCTCCTCCGACAGCCTCTCTGACGCCTCCTCCCTCTGACTGCCTCTCTGACACCTCCTCCCTCTGACTGCCTCTCTGACCATCGTCTCCCATTGCTCATGCATCCTCGGCTCTTTCCTAAGAACTGGGAGTGAGAAGCAGCCAAGAGGCGGACAGCCTCAGCCAGGGAGTGGACTGGGGATGCGGACTGGATTCCTCCTCTCATGCTGGAGCCATCGTCCGTGTGATGGTGCATTTCCTCGTGCCAACGAGCGCAGTTCACTTCATCGGTTCCCTTTCCTCTTGCAGCTGTGTTGGCAGTGGATGCTGGCGGATGCGAGGCTGCGGATGGCTGCAGGGTGCGTGTGGGTTTCCATTTGGCTCCTGGTGCTGTGGTCTCCATGAGAACATGCCCGGGCTCTGCCAGATGAAACGCATGGAGCAGCACGGGGTGACCAGTTGTCCCGGCCAAGGCCCTCCCACACCAGCTGACTCATTAGCCATGTAGAGCGGAGCGAGCCTGGCCATGACCAGAACTTCACAGTAGAATTTATATATATTTGAGATTTATTTTGTTTATTTGAGAGAATTACAGAGAGAGGTAGAGACAGAGAGGGAGAGAGATCTTCCATCCGCCAGTTCACACCCCGAATAGCTGCAGTGGCTGGAGTTGAGTTGATCTGAAGCCAGGAGTCAGGAGCTTCTTCCAGGTCTCCCATGTGGGTGGTGCAGGGGCCCAAGGACTTGGGACATTCTCCACTGCCTTCCCAGGCCATGGCAGAGAGCTGGATGGGAAGTGGAGCAGCCGGGACTTGAACCGGCTCCCATATAGGATGCCAGCTCTTCAGGCTGGGGCTTTAACCCGCTGCACCCCCCAGCAGAAGTTCTAACTCACCAGCTCACACACTCAGGAGCCGTACGTACCTGAGTTTCTGGGATTGTTTCCCACGCGGTGTCAGTGTGTCACTGTTTAACGTGTGGAGATACTGCTGGTGCTCCATGGGGAAGTTGGAGCCGGCGGCCTGTACTCCCAGTGGGTAAGTGGGCGTTGGTGTTTGCAGTGTGGCCGCCCCCCGTGGAGACCTGTGTGGGATGTTCTCTCTCAGCTCTCCTGCGCTCAGCAGCCGCGTGGGTTGCGCGCATGGCCTCCCCTTCCCCTGGAATCCAGCAGGCTGGCAGTGCAGCCCCGGGGAGGAGGAGGGGAAGGCTGGGAGTGTCCTCCGTGCTCCAGCCCAGCCGCAGCGCCGGGTCTCCTAAGGTGGGTAACCTCAGTGATTACCTCTGACTGCCCGGAGGCCCCACGCAGGGCTCTGGCTTCCCCAGGCTCTGGGAAGTCGCTTCTCCTGGTCACCGGACTCTGAGGGTCCTGGCATGCATGTCAGTTTGTTTGGACCTGCTCGCTGCTCTGTAGAGAGCCCCTGCCGTGGCCTCTCTGTATCCTGACCATGTCAGAGGAACCTGCTTGCTGCCCAGGCTGCCACTCTAGCAAGGAGTTCAGACTCCGGTGGGGGAACCCGTGCCCCTCCTCCGCCGGCTCCGTGCAGAAGCCGTCTGTTGTGGGACTTGTTCCGTCTCTGCACGGCATTCAGACACGGCTCTGGGTGAGCGTTTCGATGTCCTCTTCCCGCAGAACACGAGCTCCTTGGGAACTAAGCTCTAATCTGATTTTCCTAATCTGGGGTCCCTCTCTCTGCCTGGAGGAGCACGTGGCCCAGAGCTGACGTAGCTGAATATCAATATACCACTCATGATTGAAATCATTTTGTGGAAACAGATAAAATATTTTTTTCTAACTTCAGACTATACGTTCTAGGACCCAGCAGGTTCACTTCTCATTGACAAATACAGACACTTAAATGCTCAATTCCTAAGAGTGCTTGAATATGCATTGGGTTAGTCATTTTTGAAAGAGTCATTAAAAGACTCCATCTGGGTCTCTCTGTGTTGGTGGCAGGTGCTTGAGCCGTTATCTGCTGCCTCCCAGGGTGTGTGCATTAGCTGGAAGCTGGATCAGGAGCGGAGCAGCTGGGAACGGAACCGGCACTCTAATATAGAACACACACACGCCAAGTGGCGCTTACCCCACTGTGCCCGGAGCCATCGTGGTAAGATTAAGATCCTGGTGTGACCTGGAACATGGATGCACAGGAGCGGGGCAGGACAGCACCCGAGGGTGGCAAGTCTGAAGACGCTTTCCCCTTGAACTTGAAGCCAGATTCTCTCTCCAGAATCCCAAAGCCGCGAGGCCCACCGCTTTGGTAGGATACACTTCCTGGGCAAACATGTCTTTGATGAGCCTGGAAGGTGGGAGAATGCACAGCTGATCCCTGGACGGTTCTTTTGCCAATCATAGGCTGCAAACCAGACGTGAGAGGAGAGGGCACGTGGGTCCCAGCGACTCAGCCTGTCATTCAGGCAGCCGAGTGAGGCAAGGCCACACTTCTCTCGGGAAGTGACGGTGAGGACCCCCGACTCGGAGTCGGGGGCAGGAAGTAACTTCCACCAGAAGAGACAAACAAGGGCTTAACTCTGTCCTTGACGTAGAGACAGAGGTTGGACACACACTGTCTTGTCTGTACCTGAGTCCCAGCCAGTATTTCCTGCCGAGGGCTCCCTGCCTGCCCCTTCTCAGAGACCCCCGGTTCAGAGTGTGACGCTGTGTGTGGACAGTCTGCTCTCAAAACAGGAGTACGGCATGCGGCAGTGGGGCGTCGTCAGCGACCGGCCTCAGGCTTCTCTCCAGTGGGCTCTGACCCCACCTGTCGGGGCCGTTTTCCTTCCAGAGCCAGCTTTAGTGTAGTGAAGGACTTGTGAGGCGCGGGAGGGGATTGATTCCACGCTCGGGTGTGCGCGGTGTTGAGAAGTTCTCTCCGTGGAAACAGCCTTTGGTGGTCTGCACCCACTGTGCAGCGGGTAGCGCCACTGCACCCGGGCTTGGTGATTACCTGGTGACATTATTGGTGTCACAGGGCCGAACTGTCACAGGACCTCCCTAGCAGTATCCTAGATGTGTTCCGTGTCCCGGGGCACCTAGGGAGAAGGGACATGAAGCCCAGAGGATGCATCAATGCAGGAAAGGGGTCTTTGGCTCCAATGGAGAGCGGACCCTGCTTGGGAGCCCACCAGGAAGAGGGGAAAGGGAAGGGTTGCTGGGCACGAGGTCCCTGGGTCTTCGGCTGCTGGACGCTGTGTCCCTCCTCCCTCTTCACCTCTCTACTCACGCAGGCTTCCTGCACTCTCACCTGGACGGCTCCACGTCCTCCACACCTGGGCTC
The DNA here is from genome assembly GCF_033115175.1 of Lepus europaeus. Taxonomy (NCBI): domain Eukaryota; kingdom Metazoa; phylum Chordata; class Mammalia; order Lagomorpha; family Leporidae; genus Lepus; species Lepus europaeus. The sequence goes on from NC_084841.1 coordinate 3,485,992, forward strand.
GCTCCGGCTGCTGGAGTCAATGATTTTGATCTGTTCCACTTTTTTTTTTTTTTTTTAGTTTGACAGATAGAGTTAGACAGTGAGAGAGAGAGACAGAGAGAAAGGTCTTCCTACTGTTGGTTCACCCTCCAAATGACCGCTACAGCCGGCACACTGAGCCGATCCAAAGCCAGGAGCCAGGTGTTTCTCCTGGTCTCCCATGCGGGTGCAGGGCCCAAGCACTTGGGCCATCCTCCACCGCCCTCCAGGGCCACAGCAGAGAGCTGGCCTGGAAGAGGGGCAACCGGGACAGAATCCAGTGCCCCAACTGGGACTAGAACCTGGTGTGCCGGCGCCACAAGGTGGAGGATTAGCCTATTGAGCCACGGCGCAGGCCCGATCTGTCCCACTTTTGCCCCAACCACCCGGGAGTTAAGCTGCAATGGCAATACCCAGACTGCAGATTCGAAGGACAGTGCAATGGAGCCATGAATACAAAAGTGCTTTGTCAATGGCAAGTGGCAACTGACACGCAGGGTGTGTGTTCATGAACTTTCCCCTCCAACCAGGCTTTCATTTTCTGTTCATTATTCTGAGACTGAGTTTTCCTGAGTGCTCACGATGCAGTGTGCACTCTCTGCACGGCAGGAGTGTAAATACCGACTGAAGGAACCGATAAATCAAGTGAATGGATCCCCATTGCAGGCGAGAAGCTGCTCCAGCTGCGTTCATTTCCCTACAAGTGAATTGTGGCGTCAGTTGGTTGCACCACTTTCTGTGGTCACACAGCCAGGAAGGAGGGCTGGCTTTGACCCAGGCAGGCCCTGTGCTTTGAACAATCATGCTCATTTATTTATGGAAATGGCGCCACCGTTACACCCTGCGTCTCTGCTACTCCCTCTCATGCCGACCTCGCGGCTTCCTCAGTTCTGACTCAGCCCCGCCTCCTCTCCCTAAGCTGTGACATCAGCCTCCTCACCAGCCACCAGCACCATTCTCTCTGCCCCCTCCCCCATCTACTGTGTGCACAAATTCCAATCATGGAATGCCTAGGATCCTGAATTAATTAATAGACCTAAGCCTCATCATGGTCCCATTCACTCCCCTCCGTGACCTGGCATAGATCATCTGCCTGCCCTGGGTCTTTGCGTGACTCCCTTGTGGGACACCCAAGTCCAGTTCCTCTCCCTTCTTGGGGATGTCCCAGTTTTGCCTTTTTAAAAAGATTTTATTTATTTATTTGAGAGGTGGAGTAACAGACAGTGACAGGGAGAGGTAGAGACAGAGAGATAAGTGTTCCTTCCATTGGTTCACTCCCCAAATGGCTGCAACAGCCAGAGCTGTGCTGATCTGAAGCCAGGAGCCAGGAGCTTCTTCCTGGTCTCCCATGCAGGTGCAGGGGCCCAAGCACTTGGTCCATCTTCTACTGCTATCCCAGGCCACAGCAGAGAGCTAGACTGGAAGAGGAGCAGCCGGGACTAGAACTGATGCCCATATGGGATGCCGGCGCCACAGGCAGAAGATTAACCCACTGTGCCACAGCACCTGCTCTTCTGCCCTTTTTCTTACCTGCTGTGGGGCCTCATGTCTGCTCTGTCCAGTGGTGGCCTCTTCTCCCATGGGATCTTCTCAGAGGGTCCTCAGGCAGAAGCAAAGCAGAACCCCCAAAGCTAAACGGCAGGCAGGCAAACGAAGGATTTAGCATCTTCCATCACCAGGAAAGACGAATTGAAGCTACAGTGAGAGGTGGGCATTTGGCATAGTGGCTGAGACACCTCAGGATGCCCGTATCCTAGCTCTGCTCCCGAGCCAGCTCCCTGCTCCTGCACACCCTGAAGCAGTGGGTTAAAGGCTCACATGGTTGGGTCCCTGTCACCCATGTGGGAGACCCAGGCTGAGCTCCTGGCTCCTGACTTTGGTCTTGTCCAGCCCTGGCTGTTGCCAATATTTGGGGGTGAACCAGCAAATTACAGGCACCTCTCTATTCTTCTGCCTCTCAAACAAAACAATGAAATAAACTAGCAAATGAAAACTACAATGAAGCAACTATATGCTCACTAGAATAACAAAGTTTCAAAGACCACAAAAAGAAACTGTTGATGAAAACACAGAGCAACAAAACCCCTCAGACTTTGATGGTGAGGGGAAAGTGGCTCAACTACTTTAGCAACAGTTCTGGTGGTTTTCTTGTGAAACTAAACATCCCACGCCACTCATAGCTGGGTACCTATCCAAGGGAAAAGAAGGTTCACAAAAGCACTTGCATGAGAAAGCTCATCACAGCTTTGTTCAAAGGAAACAAATCCTGGAAATGATGTACGTGGCCGTCACCAGAGGAAGGAATCCGCAGCCTCTGGAATGTTCACCCACTGGAATCCTACTCAGCAAGCATGGAAGGCCATTGGCACAATGCAACAACACAGGTTGATCGCAAGCAACACTGCCCAGAGCGAAATAAGGCTCACACAAGAGTGTATCCCTGCGAGGGTCTACAGCAGACAAGCCAGTCTGTGCTGGAAAAGTCAGAACAGGGGCTGCACCTGCGGGCATGCAGGTGATGGTAGACCGAGGAGCAACATGGGGCCTTTCTGGGGTGAGGGTGAGGTTCTGTAGCACTGGGGGCTTGGATTACAAAGTGCATCCTCTCATCAAAACTCACCAAATGGGAGCCAGCTTTGTGCCCTAGTGGGTTAAGCCACCACCTGCGGTGCCGGCATCCTATATGGGCAACAGTTTGATTGGCAGCTCCACTTCAGGTACAGTGCCCTGCTAATGTGCTTGGGAAAGCAGTGGAAGATGACCCAAGTGCTTGGACCCCTGCACACATGTGGGACACCTGGAAGAAGCTCCTGGCTCCTGGTTTTGGCCTGGCCCGGCCCTGCCTGTTGCAGCCATTTGGAGAGTGAACCAGCAGACAGAAGATCGCTCTGGCTCTCTGCCCCGCCCCATGCCCTCATAACTCTGCCTTTCAAATAAATAAGATAAATCTTTAGAAAACAAAACTCACTGACTGTAGCTTAACCTTGTGCATTTTATTATGTGTAAAATTACATCAAAGTAAAAAGCGTGTACACAAATACTTAAGCCTAATTAGTACTGTAGATGAGGATTTTAGTGGGAAAGGTGTTGACAGTTGCAGTGGATTTTGAAATGCATCAACGCCAAGGTGGGGTGATGGCCGTACAGAGGGGCAGATGGGTAGCTGGCTAGAAACGAGAAAAAGCAAGTAGAGCAAAGGTTAGCAGTGGACTCCAGGTGGCCGGTTTGTGAGCATTCGTGATGAAATTCAACCTTGCTGTCTGTTTGAAAATTTCGGTAATAAAATGCTGGGACAGAGAATCCCACAGCAATCTTCCTCCCCTACTTTTGAGCTGTTTAGTGTCTCTCTACTTCCCCTTAGCTCCCAGAGTGCGGTGCCTTAGACACTGCAGCCATAAGCCGCGAGGAGCTTCAAAATGTGGCCCAGAGGCTCACAGAGACCCTGCGACCTTCCCGGGACACCTGCAAGGTCAAGGTCATCTTCCTAATAATACCAGGATGCAAGTTGTGTTTAAAAACTCGTCCTTTGCATGAGTGTTTTTGAAGGCTGCATGATTTGTGAGACCTCTGAAGATTAAATCCAGAAGCAGCTTGCCAATCACCATGCCATTTACTGAGCCAGGCCAAGGAATTTTTATGTGAATATAAGTTGCATCTTCTGACCATTTTTTGTTGTTTTAGATAATGTAATTTTTTAAAAAATTAAGCTATACAAGTTTTATATATTTCATGTATACAGATGTAGGAACATAGTGGGACTTCCCCCCACCCCCACACACATTCTGACTTTTCCTCCTCCTCCCTCTCGGACTCCCGATCTTGATTTTTCCAGTGATCTATTTCAGTATACTTAGTGATCGTACAGTTAGCTCTACTCTAAGTAAAGGAGTCCAACAGATAGTCTGAGGAGAAACAGAACAAAACAGAACAGAACCTTGTTCCTCAATGGAAGAGACTAGGGCTGAACAATCATCCATTCTCGAAATGTCTATTTCACTCCAACACGTTACATTTCTAATATGTTACATTACTTTTATTGGATCAGGGAAAACATGATATTTCTTTTGGAGGCTGGCTTATTTCACTGAGTATAATGATTTCCAGTTGTAACCATCTTGTTGCAAAAGAGAGGATTTCATTTTTTTTTTATAGCTGGGTAGTACTCCATAATATATGTACACCATAATTTTTTTATCCCGTCAACAGTTGACATCTGGGTTGATTCCATATCTTAGCTATTGTAAATTGTACTGCTATGAACATGGGGGTACAGATAATTTTTTCATATGCTAATTTCTTTTAGTTTGGGTAAAGTCCCAGGTGTGGGATGGCTGGGTCAGATGGCAGGTCTATATTTAGGTATCTGAGGTGTCTCCATACTGTCTTCCACAGTGGCTGCACCAGTTTACATTCCCACCAGCAGTGGATCAGGGTACCTTCTCTCCCACATCATTGCCAGCATTTGTCATTTGTTGATTTCTGTATGGGAGCCATTTATCTGACTGGAGGGGGCAGAACCTACTTGTGGTTTTGATTTGCACTTCCCTGATGGCCAGTGATCCTGAGCATTCTCACAAGAGTCTGTTGGCCATTTAAGTTTCTTCTCTTGAAAAATGCCCATTTAAGTCGTTGGCCCATTGCTTCAGTGGATTATTTGTTTTGTTGTCATTGAGTTTGTTGAGCTGTTTATATAGTCTGGATATTGAGCCTTTATCAGTTGTGCAGCTTGCAAACATTTTCCCCTGTTCTGTCGGTTGCCTTCACTTCGCTGAGTGTTTCTTTTGCAGTGCGGAAGCTGCTCAGCCTGATTCAGTCCCATTGGTTGATCCTGGCTCTGATTACCTGTGCTCCGGGGCTCTTTTCCAAGAAGTCCTAGCCTATGCCAATGTCTCGTAGAGTTTCCTTCATGTCCTCTGTGCTGGCAGCGGTTGGGGTGGGGAGATGGTTCGCTGTGTCCCCCGAAGCGTTGGGTGTGGCCAGGTTGGGAGCTGGAGGGACCTATCAGAGGTGGGACTTGGAGCAGCGTGGCTGCGTCAGCAGGGACACGGCCCTTAGGAGGGACTGAGGGAGTCTCCAGGGAGCTGGGGTTCATTCTGGCAAGGGTGAGCTGTGCTGGCAGAGTGAGCCTGAGCCTTCGTCAGCACTGGCTTCCTGTTTTGCCTGGTCTCCCCCTCAGACACGTTCCCACAGCCAGCGCTGCCCCAGCATGTGACACGGTCAGGGGGCCCTCGCCAGAGCAGGTGCCATGCTGTTTGGACTTCCAGCCTCTATGGCTGTGAGCCCAATAAGCGTCTTCTCTTTGTGTCCGGTCTCAGACATTTTGTTAGAGGAACAGAACCTGCCCAGTACTCTCCTTGTGGATCCCAGCCTTCTCCCAGGAAGCTCTCCTCCCTGCAGACCCCTTGGGCCCCCTTGTGTTTTCTTGACATCATTCCCTCGCTCTGCTGAGGTCACTGAGTCCATCTGCCGACTCAGCCCCCAGAGCACAGCAGATCTGCTACGAGCAAGGATGGGATGAGTAGTAGACACTTGCTCGGTGCCCTGTTCTATCCAGCTGGAAGTTGAGTCATGGAAAATTCTAGGGAGGCTTCTGTGAATACTCCCCCGGGGCGTGGATTAAACAGAGCCACACTTGAAACAATTTGCCCGAAAGAGGTTCCGAGAACCGTCCTTAATAAAGAAAGAAGAGTGACTTCCAATTAGTGTGTCAAGTGTTTGTAAGTAAATAGATGCTTCAGACACTTCAAGGCCCTTGAGACAGTATGTTCCTGCAAGTCATTTTAGTATTTGCTGAAAATATTATTTCTAATACAGATTGCTCTGTAGACTCTCCTCAAATGGAGCATGCGATTAAACCGAAGTTTTAGCTTTGACTCAACCACTGCGTTCAGATGAACACGAAGGTTCTCACCGTGGAAGAATGGGACGGAAACTACGTGTGCACCTTGCAGGTTGATAATGGTGCCTCGTGCAAGGAGCGTGCCTGAGGATGCTTACTCGTTGGTGTCAAGGCAAAGCTGTATCGGGCTCATTCAGAGTCAGGGCAGGTGCTTCAAATGTGTGTTCTACCAGCGGGAAGTGAGTGGGGAGAGGGCAGGGCTACGGCGTCATGTCCCTTTCTTCAGCTCTGTAAACAACAGAGCTCAACTTTCATGAGAAACGGTTGGTTACGGGAATGCATCTGGCTTCCCGTGACCGCGGTGCAGAATTGCCTATTAATATGCTCCTGCTATGATGGCAAATTCACTGAGAATCTTTAATCCCAGACAGAGCTGGCAAAAATAAATTACAGACCGAACATGTATTAATACAAATTGCTTTCATTTACCACGCATTAGCTGCAGAATGAAAAGATATCCAAGAAAGCAAAATATTTTCAGGTCTGTCTCTGGGTGCAATTATCTGGGCTCGTTTGACAAAGTGCGGGAGCGAATGTGAAGCCGCTGCAGAAATATCTTGTGAAGGGATGCCCGGGCGCTAGCTGCTCGGCCTCGGAGGTCAGGGCGTTTCTGCTGGTTTTTCTCAGAAATGACTTTAGCCCCTTGAGATCCACATGTTGCAGGCGCTCTTTCCCTCCCCGCTGCTCCGCTTGCTGAAATCTAGCGTCTCCGTGTGTAACCACTCAGGCTGTATCCGCTTTCTTGTCCGTGTTACGTAAGAAGGCCCCTGCCCCTTGCTTTCTGTCTGGTGAAACACCCTCTTCCTTTTTAGATGCTTATCTTGAGCATGACTTCCGTGATGGGGATGTCTGTCGCGCCCTGTGCCAGCATTCTGTGGTTTGGACTCCGCCCCCAGGCAGGCCTCCAAGGGCAGTTTTGCAAGTTGTTCTCTCCACCCCCACCATCCACTGCTGCCTGGACCTTCCACAAGGGTACCTGTCTCTGTCCCAAACCTCAACCAAGCCCTCCCAGGGAGCTGCTCCTTCTCCCCAAGATCAGCCTTGCAAACTTGTCTTCCTACCTCAGCAGGAGACATCCCAAGCCTGGGGTGCAGGGCAGCCGGTGTTGCTACTGTGCAGACACTGTGCACGGCTGGCCTGCCTGCCCACGGCCCTGCCCGCTTTCTCCCAGAGCTTCCAACCTTCCTCTGCCTTGCCGGCTGCGAGCCTTCGAGTCCTGTGGGGTCGGTAGAGCAGGTTCGCCACCTAATGTTCACTTGGTACTTGCCCTGGCCCCAGTGAGCCCGGCATTCTGGTTCCTCCACTTCTGACCTTGGACCTCGGTTAATTAAATCCCAGTGCTCTCTCAATCCCCGGGCACCTTACCTTGCCTCTCCAGTGCCACCTCTCTTGTTTCATCTCATTCCATTCCCTCAGCAACACAGATTCATGAGCCCTTTCACGAGGGTCTCCCCCTTTCACCCCAAATTGCCCTCCAGTAGGAAACAGGTTTCTACCATGTAAGTCTTGGTCCGTGTGGTGTTCTGTTACAGATGGACGGGCATGTGCACCATAGGAATTTATTTCTCAGGTACTAGAGACGGGGCAGGCAGGATCCTGGGAATGGCAGTTGTACGTCTGGTTAGGACCACTTTCCAGCTCAGGCATGGTGAAGGAGTGAGCGCCCTCGCTCCGTTCTCTCTCCAGCTGTAATCTCATTAGAAGGGCTCTGCCCTGGTGACCGAACCGTTTCCTGAAGGCACCTAATCCCATGGCTCTGAGGGTTGGGGTTTCAGCATAGGGATTCGGGGGGACACTAACACTCGGTCCATGGCGATGTGTGCTCTCCTCTCCCTGAGCCTGCCCCTCTCCCTCTCCATCGCTCTCTCCTTAGCCTTCTCCTCATCTCTCTCCCTCTCTGTCCCCTACACACTCCTCTAACCCTGAACACCTCTGGCAAACACGAAATGCTCCTTTGTGTTTTCTATAGTTGAATGTTTTCAAATTGCGCTTCGGTCCGTGGAGGAGAGCAGGGAGGCTCACAGAACTGGACATGGACGCATGATGAGAGATATGCAACATACGGTGTGCTGTTTGCAAATGACTTTGTAAAACGATAAAATGATGATAATAAATACCACCAGCTGTTTATTCTTTAGAAGTAAATTATAACCCATACTCCTTCCATTTGGCTTACATCTCCTTTATTCATAGTCGAGAACAGGAGATGTTATTGTGTTTTGCTAACAATTTTCCCCATGAGTTACTCCACTCCTCAATCCATTCCATCCCCCCTAATTAAATTCCCGTCAGCCAATATTTATTGATCACCCATTCTGTGGCTCTCACTGCAGTCAGCACAGCACGCTGGGCAGGGCACAGTGTCTGGCCCCGCAGCGCAGAGACGAGAGGGGACGGCGGAAGCTGGGCGCGAGGGATGCACCACAGGGAGACACTGTCCGTGAGGCCAGGTCCAGCTGTGCTGTGGGCTGGGCCTCTGGCCCCCGAGGTGATGGGCGGGCATTAGATGGGGCGGAGCCTTCGTGGATGGCCTCTGTGCTCCAAGGAAGGAAGCCCCGGGAAAGCCTCGTCTTTGTACCCCGTGAGGCTGCTGGAGGAGACGCCCCTCGGAACCAGCAGTGGTCCTCAGTGGACTCTGTGCAGGCCCCTGGTCTTGGCCTCCCGGCTTCCAGTGCGTGAAAAACAAATGATGGTTGTTTACAAGCCACCGGGCGGCCAGGGGCAGTTTCTGACAGCCTCCAGCGGGGCTGTGGACCAGCTACCATCGGATGTGTCCAGGTGTCCTTGGGAGGGGGCAGAGTGTCAGCAGGGCCCCCATTCCCAAGAGCACACCTTTGCCTACCCTCTGCCTTCCGGCCCGCTGCTAGGCCTCCCTGGATCCTTAAGCATTTTATTCAGGTGTGGAAGTGGGGGAGAGAGCGCGCAGGCTCACATCTGCTGGTTCACTCCCCCAAGGACAACAGGCAGCACTTGGCCAGGGAAAACAGGAGTTAGGAACTCAAGCCAGGTGACCCATGTGGGTGACAGGAGTGCAGTTACTTGGGCTGCACTGTTAGGTAGCTGCAATTGGGAACTGGAGTTGGGGATTGTACAAACCCAGGGGCTGTGATATGGGCAAGAGCATCTTAACCCACTGCGAATCCCCCTCCTGTTTCCACTCATCTGTTATCATCACGAGATATTAATAGCAGCTCAATTTCCTACTTGGTCCTTTCACATTCCCAGTCTCTCTGCAGCTACATAAACACACACACCCTTAATTTTGCTGCCCAGTTTGGGATGCTAGGCTGTTTATTTTCCTACAGAATGAGAGGTGAATTCACTGCTTGTTTGTGGGAATGTAAAAGAAGCAGCATTTAATAACCGGCCACGGGGCACACTACAACAGTTCCCCATTGCATCCATAGCAAGTTAGCACAAGGTCGGTGATTTACAACAACACTCATTCATTGTCTTGCAGCTCTAGGGGTCAGGAGTCTCGCCGGACTCCAGGCCGGGGCTGGCAGAGCTGAGCCCCTTCCGGAAGCGGAGGGAGATCTGCACCCTGGGCTTCCCGGCTCCTGCACACGGCCTCCGCGTCCGGGCTCACGGCCTTCCCTCTGCAGCTTCGAGGCCAGCAGCGTAGCATCTGCTCACTCCGCTGCCTCCAGCTTCGCTCCTGTCGCTGTCTCCCACTTACAAATACATTTTGGATTGGATTAGCTCATTGAATAATTCAAGTTAGTGTCCCCACTTTAATGTTAACTAATTAGCAAGCCTAATTCCATCTGGTACCGTAATTCCCCCTACCATAGTCACAGGTGGTCACGAGTGGGATTAGGCTGTGGACATCTGGGATGGAGGTGGGAGGCATGGAGGGCTCACGGCTCTGCTACCTTAGCACCTAAGACTCTTCTGTTTGAGTGCCCTGCGTGCGGTCTGGTTTAAACACCGGTATAGGCCTGCATTCCATGCTGGTGTAACAGCCTCGTGCAGATCGCTTATCCTCTGAGAACAACTAGGAAATCTTGAGAAAAAGTTTCTGATTGAAGTGCGTCATGGAGGTGTTTAGGTAGCTGGAAATTACAATGTGGAGGCAATTTTACAGGTGTATGGAAGATGGAAAATGGAATTAAAATGTGTATTTTGGCAAAAAACATATCCATGCATTTTTTCATAATGCACATAAATCATGAACTTCTTAAAAGGCTCTTCATATGCATTGTTGTCAACATTTTTTGTACCAAAATAAGCATATTTTTAAAATTCCATTTTCCACAAACCTTTTACAGTCCCATCATATTGTAATGTTAATAGTGATGTTATCTGGAAGAGCCTCAAACTGGAGAAAAGAACACAGTGGATAAATAAATTGCATTGTATTCATAACAGAGAATACGACAAAGCAATCCAAATTAATACTGTACTGCTACATGCCAGGAAAGGCCTGGACTTCACAGATACAGTATTCAGTAAAGAAGCCATTTGTATGAAGTTCAAAACCATGCGCGACTGACCTATGGTGCTAGGAGGGAGGACGGTGGCGTGGCCCCTGTCGAGGGGGGAGGGGCATGGGGGCACTTCCAGGAAGCTTGGGAGGCTTGGTTTCTTCATCAGGTACCAGCTGAAAAATCCCTGATTTCCGTGACTTTTTTTTTTTTTTTAAAAAAAAGTCCTATAGTGCTCTGATAGACTTACGCAGTGGTGTTGAAAATACACATAAGTAAGTAAACGTCAGAATATGCTGGATAGGAGTAGGGAGTGAGCATTTGGCCAACAGTTAAGATGCCAGCTAAGAAGCCTGCATCTGGGTTTAAGTACTGGCTCCGGCTTCTGATTCCAGTTTTCTACTGATGCAGGTGATGGTTCAAGGTGTAGGGTCCCTGCCTCCCACATGAAAGACCTGGAGGATTGAGTTCCCAGCTGTCAGCAAGTCCAATTCTGCCCTGGCTCGGGACCAAGGTTCTGCCCTGGGTCTGGGCTTCTGAAGAGCAGGATCCAATCACAAGGAGTTCACTCTGAAAATCACGAGACAGCTCCAGCCCCGGGCTGACGACACGAACTCCAACCTCAGGATGACTCTGTCTGCTCCGGGGATAAACCTGGTGGTCTGAGCTTCACTGTGCTCTGCTCCACAAAGTCAGTCTCTCTTAGATTCTTTGTGCTCTTAAAAGTCACCCAACAACAGGTGCTTGTCCTCCTCGAGGTTAATGGAATTGTCCGCATCAGAGGAATGCGGAGACTCCCTCCTTGAGGGACACACGTGGCTCCTCCAACTGCTCAGTAAACACGCAGGTCCATTAACTCACAGCCATTTCTTCCAGGAAACAGCAAAAGGAAAACTCTAGAGGAAATTGATTTTATCAACTGCAACGTAAGTGTTTCTCTTGAGTGCAGCTGTGCGACAACATCAGGGGACAACAATTAGAACTTTGCTTTGTTTCTGGTGCCGTTGCTATTAGCATCCATCATTTTTCGAGACAGCGAAACTTCTGCTTTGATTTCTGATTTTTAATCTCATCCCGTGAGAAAGCGCACTGGAAACACAATCTGAGTCTAACTGATTTGTCGCTCCTGTGAAATGCGGCAGCTGCCTCACGTCTCGGACTGTGGTGGCACGGAGGGCCTTCGGCTGGTCACACCGAGTCACAGGGAGATCTTCCGAAGGCCAGACACCTTTCTTTGTGTCTCTGTTCCTGACGCTAGTTCATTGGGAAAGTGAGTTTTAAAAACAAGGCTTTACAGACTGACTCAAAAAAGCGACCCAAGGACTTTCAGTTCCACGCAACACGCATTGAGCGGCTGCCTCCTGTGGCCAGGAAGTGCACTGGACACAGAAAGGTGTGGGCTTTGCAAGACTGGGCAAGTTTTACTTGGTGAAGGGTCCTGTACACAGACATGCACACACATATGCACACGTACACGTCTATGTACATGTACACACACACACACACATGCAGGCACACACCACAGTGTACTTTGTTTGATCTTTGAGGAACAGAATCGTCCTGCCTCTGTGTCCCGAGTTAAGAGTGGGAAATCCCGTCCAGCCGGATGACCCCAGTGTGGTGAACTCCACGTCAGGCAGAGACAGGCTGCGGGGGGCAGTGCGGGCAGGGCTGTGAGGATGGTGGCGAGCAACGCACAGACAAGGAGGACCGAAGGGTGAGACTCGGAGGCAGCGCAGGGCAGTCCTCACCATCCCTGAGGATTTGAGCGGTACAGCACCTGGGGTGCACGGGCTACAGCACCTGGGGTGCACGGGGTACAGCACCTGGGGTGCACGGGGTACAGCCACACACCTTTACGTCTTCTCCGCAGTGGAGACGCCGACTCTCACGGGGGTGGTACCTGTGTGTCTTTACCATCAACTCCTTTGTGGCCCCCCTTGCCCATCTACAAGTCGGTTTAGAAGCAGGCATCATCAGACAAGAGAAGCTGCAGTGACTGTGCCCACAGGAAGTCCGAGTCTGCACATCGCTGTTACAGGGGCTAACAGAGCAGCCTGCTCAGCTGTAGACACTGACGCTGAGTAGCTGGGATCTAGATCCGAGGGAAGCTGGAGCAGCCCCAGGAGCTTGCGGGGGCAGGGATCCCGGGAAATGGACCTTCCCGTGCTCTCTGGGCCAGGTCCCAAACCCCAGGGGTCCTTTCAGGAGGACCCAGACCCTTGGCTGGATCTTGAAGACAAACCGAATGTGCTACCCAAGGCACTGGCCACATCATGAGTGAGCCACTTGCCAGCTTGGAATGTCCCCTTCTGAAAATGAGCTTTGCTTTTCCTAAATCAAATAGCAGTCTTCTTTTATGGCTCCCCAGGCAACGACACGTGTGTGTCTACACAAGCAGACTCACTGGAGTCTTCACAGACAGCACACACACAGTGCTCACAGCAGGCACGTGAACACGCATGCACGCACATGGTCTATCAGTCATACAGAGTCACAGTGCATTCAGGTGGCCAGTGATGAGAAAGCACTTAGGGACGACGCCACTCCCTGTCATAACATGAAATTGTTTGCCTCTCTCTGTTTATAGCACGTTAAGAAGCAGTTGTATTGAATCAGGAAAGATTACTTATCAAAACCAAGGTCACATATTCCTTTTTTAAAAAGATTTATTTATTTATTTGAAACTCAGTGTTACACAGAGAGGGGAGAGGGAGAGGGAGGGGGGAGGGGGAGGGGGAGAGGGAGAGGAAGAAGGAGAGAGAGAGGGAGGGAGGGAGGGAGGGAAGGAAGAAGGGAGGAAGGGAGGGAGAGAGGTCTTCCATCTGATGGTTCATTCCCCAATTGGCAGATCCAAAGCCAAGAGCCAGGAGCTTCTTCCAGATCTCCCACGCGGGTGCAGGGGCCCAAGGACTTGGGCCATCTTCTACTGCTTTCCCAGGCCATAGCAGAGAGCTGGATGGGAAGTGGAGCAATCTGGACTAGAACCGGCACCCATATGGGATGCCGGCACTGCAGGCCAGGGCGTTAACCCGCTGTGCCACAGCACTGGCACAGTCACATAGTCTTGTCTGTGTAAGTGTTTATGAACGCACCATGACCTGAGAAGTCTTATGTCCTAAATATACCCCATAATCTATGTATTCCCACAGACATCATTGTGCTCTAAAGGATCCCAGAGAAGTGGAGAGTGAACTGTTGGTCCTCTTTGAGGACACCGTTGCAATGCCACTCCAACGGAATCCTATGGACTGAGTGTGGTGGCAGAAGCCCATTTGCTCACAGGTCTGGAGTCGCGGAGCTCAACATGGTGGGTCCAGCTTCTGGGGCAGATCTTCCTTTTCTCTTTTTTTTTTTTTTAACTTTTATTTAATGAATATAAATTTCCAGTGTACAGCTTATGGATTACAATGGCTCCCCCCCCCCATAACTTCCCTCCCACCCGCAACCCTCCCCTCTCCCCCTCCCCTTCCATTTGCATCTAGATTCATTTTCAATTCTCTTTATATACAGAAGATCAATTTAGTATAAAGATTTCAACAGTTTGCACCCACATAGAAACACAAAGTGAAACATACTGTTTGAGTACTAGTTATAGCATTAAATCAAAATGTACAGCACATTAAGGACAGAGATCCCACATGAGGAGCAAGTGCACAGTGGCTCCTGTTGTTGACCCAACAAATTGACACTCTAGTTTATGGTGCCAGTAACCACCCTAGGCTGTCGTCATGAGTTGCCAAGGCTATGGAAGCCTTCCAAGTTTGCCGACTCTGATCATATTTAGACAAGGTCATAAAAGACAGAGTGAGGATAGTAACCAATGATCCTAAGAGTGGCATTTACCAGGTTTGAACAATTATACAGCATTAAGTGGGGAAGAGGACCATCAGTACACACAGGTTGGGAGTAGAGCCATTGGTGGTAGAGTAGAGGTTATGATTACAAAGGAATGAGGCCCAAGTGCACTAGACAGGGCCTAGAACAAAGGACAGAGTCATTATTAGAGGAGTTAAGAAAGGTGCTGTCTAAGCTACAATTAAGTTTTCTGATTGAGAGGCAAATAGAACCTGATAGAAGGGGCTTGATAATAATCTGGTGGGCTTTAGGCCTTGTAAATTCAGAGGCCCAGACCTATCTATCTCTTCACATGGGGTATATCCTAAGGGAGGTGTGAACCTCCTAGGGGAAGGCACTCTGTTGACTTTCATTACTTGGCTGGCCTGGGAGGAGAGCTGGCCAGGTAAAGGCAGGTGGCATCTCTAACAAGAAATTTACAGTTCTGCCTGCAATGTTGCTGACCCTACTTGACCATCCCCTCAGCTGCAGTGGTCACTTTGGGAGTTGGGCTGAGTGAAGGGCTTTTCAGCTTAGAGCCAATAAGATCTGTGGCTCTGACCTGGGCATCCTTCGACTCCAGGGCAGGTCCATTTCCAGTGATCCAACTCTTGGCAGAGCTGCCAGGGCTCTTCACAAGCTGACTTCTGCTGAAGTCCAGGCTTACCACATTGAAAGCCACTGCAGTGGACTGGCCTGTTGGGTCTCCTAGAGGGCAGATCACTGTACAGATCAGCCATTAATAGGCCTGCCACCCATTGCTTCTGATGCCGAGCTTTCTTTTCCTCCTGGTTTGTGTTAAAGCAGACCAGAGGATGCAAGTCAAGGGAGTGCCCAAGTCCCATCTCTAATCTTCGGTGGCCTGAACTACAAGTCTATAGTCACAGGCATGTTCTGTAGTAGTTTTTCTAAGGTAGACAATGCCCATGAGGAAAATTATATTCTCACTTTAAGACTTTCTTTCCCTTTGGTCTGAAAAGGGAGGTTTTTTCTACTTACTGTATACTTCACTGATGGCGAAGTGAATCTAGCTATGAGATTATTATTTGAGTTCTTATTTTGGCTATGCTATTGCAGAAAAATGTTAGCCATCTCTTTTATAAGGTCTAAAGATTAAATTGTGCATCCTACAGATTCCTTCATAATAGAATTAGTTTCCTACCTTGAAGAGAATAGAGAAATGAAAGAACAAGTTGGCCTTAGAATAGAGAAATGAGGGAGCAAGTCCTAGATCGCTTGCTGACAATAGCAATATCACGTGAATACTTAGCAAACCGTTTCAACCATTAGATAACAACTTAAGAAAACATTTACCAGAAGGTCCAATGCCTTCTATAAATTTTAAGAATCATGTATTTGAAAACACCTCTTAAATATCTAACATGGTGTAGTTTGTTTAGCCAGTAAACTTAAGCACAACCATCTAAAATGTTTTTAGTTTCTTTCTACCAACAAGTCTAAAACATATGATACACAGATTCAGGTCCCACAAATTAAAATGTATCTTTGATTGCTTTTAGCAGCTTAAATTTATGGACAATCTTATCTATAAGCCATTTAAAATAAAACTCTTAATAAAATTTCCCCAGGTGGACATACAATATGTACACACATATAACATAGCATAGTAGACCAATATATCAATTTTAATAATAGCTTTTAAAATCTTTAACTCTTTTTGTAGATTGCCAATTGATTTGAATTGCTTTTTCTTTTTCGTAACCTCAGTTAACCATACTTTCTCTCAGTTGGTACTGTTAATACATTATTGGCTTCATCTGTTTACAGAGCCATCCCAAAGTACTGAATACAATAAAAGTGGCTGGAAAAAGTCCATAGGAACCTATAGGAGGACAGCTAAACACAGAACCAACAACGCTTTAGTTTTATGAGCAGCAGATCATATATAACTGTGGATGACAAAAGACTTTAAGTCGCCATGTTTAAAATTATAAACTCATCAACCAACAAGAGGCACTTGCTTACTTCACAGTATTTTTGAAAGCACCTGTAGGATTTTACAAGTATTTAACCCTTTTAGCCTCTGGGGCTTTCTCATTAAGATAACTATCATGTCTAGTAACACAAGATCATTAGACTTTTTAATTCTCCAACATTTGTATTAATAGCATTTTCCATTATAGAAACTTAAAGTCTGGTACCACATCACATCTTGACAGTACTTCTAATATACTCCAAATAGACTGATTAGTTGGTGTCTCTATAAGATGAGAGACATAGGTCCTTCGATTTTTTCAGTTGGGCCCAAACTGGAAAAACCAAAGTCCAGGATTTACTGGAAATTTTAGAGACCAGATTGTTTGAAACTTTGATTTTTTGAATGCCTGTCAAGAATGCCAAGAAGGCTCAAAATCCAAAATATCTGGTTGAAATAAGATTTCTTAAAATCATGACATAACATAGACCAAATTTGATCATTGTTACAAGGTGATTATTCAAATTTTTGAAAAAAGCACATATTTAAATAACCCATAGCTCTTAATAAAAATTCAGCTGTTTTTGAACAATTAGAATTTAACAGACATCAAGAGAACATAATAGATTACTTTAACACATTGCTTTAACAGAGCATCAGAGTTTAATTCTATGTCAAAGAGAAATTGAGCTTCCTGTGATCTTTTGCTGTGAGGTTTCCTTCCTTTACCTTCTTTCATATTGGTGACCGTGTTTCTGTGTTTCTGTGTGTAAGACATCTTTAAGCATCTTTTGCAGGGCAGGATGAGTGGCAACAAATTCTTTCAGTTTCTGTTTGCTATGAAAAGTCTTAATTTCACCTTCATTCACAAATGAGAGCTTTGCAGGATATAGTATTCTGGGCTGGCAGTTTTTCTCTCTTAGTACCTGGGCTATGTCTCGCCATTCCCTTCTAGCTTGTAGGGTTTCTGATGAGAAGTCTGCTGTGAGTCTAATTGGAGATCCTCTAAGAGTGATCTGACGTTTCTCTCTTGCACCTTTTAGGATCTTTTCTTTATGTTTCACTGTGGTGAGTTTGATTACAACATGTCGTGGTGAGGATCTCTTTTGGTCATGTTTATTAGGGGTTCTATAAGCTTCCTGTACTAAGATGCCTCTGTCCTTCTCCAAACCTGGGAAATTTTCTGCTAGTATCTCACTGAAAATGCCTTCTAATCCTTTCTCCCTCTCCATGCCTTCAGGAACTCCTAGAACCCGAATGTTGGGTTTTTTAATAGTATCCTGTAGATTCCTGACAATATTTTTTAGATTTCTAATTTCTTCTTCTTTTCTTTGGTTTTCCTGTTTCCTTTCCTGTTCTCTGTCTTCTAAGTCTGATATTCTCTCTTCTGCTTCGCCCATTCTGTTTTTAAGGCTCTGTAATGTGTTTGTCATTTGATCTATTGAATCCTTCATTTCATTATGATTTCTAGTCACTATCAGAGTTTCTTGTTCCACTAGTTGTTTCATTTCATTTTGATTCCTCCTTAATATTTCACTTTCATGAGATTTTCTATCTTGTCCATGAAGGATTTCTGTAGTTCAAGAATTTGTTTTTGAGAACTTCTTAATGTTCTTATCAATTTTTTGAGATCCGCTTCTTGCATTTCTTCGATCTCATCATCTTCATAATCTTGAATTGGGGTGTCTTTTTCATTTGGGGGCATCATAGTTTCTTCCTTGTTCTTGTTAGCTTGGTTTTTGCGTTTGTTGTTTGGCATGTTGGAGATATTTGGTTTCTTCACTGTGGTGTTTTTTCTTGTTACACTATGGCTCTATATTAAGTGGACTGTCTGCTTTCAGTGGAGCCTTAGAGGCTTGAGATGAGTGTGGACTGAGAGCTGTGTTTGGTTCTTCAGGGTTGAGGGTGTGTTAAGGATGACACTCCCAGGTTAGGTGTGGTAAATCTCTCTTTCTTTTTTTGATTTAAAAGGGAGGTAATTCCGCACAGCTGAACGTAATTGGAGGTAGTTAGCAGGCAAATGATATACCCACAGGAGCCAGAGATAGGAAGCTCTTTCCCAAGGACCACACAGGGAATCTCTGCTGTCCTCAGAGTGGGCTCCAGTTCTCCTGCAGTCTCCCACTGGGTTGCCAAGTTAGATGCTAATCTCCTGTTATTTCACCCCTTTCCCCAAAGTCAGGTTTTTCTGCTAGGCTCAGGGCTGGTGCAGACCTGAGGTCGCCCTGCTTATGACGTATGTCCAAAATGGCGCCTGCTCTGTCTTGCTCGCCTGTGAGAGGTGAGCGGAGAGAGAGAAACTTGTGTCCGTATCAGTCACTTTTTTTATTTTTTTTTCTCTCTCTTCTAGTTAGCCTGGTGAACTTTTCCCCACGGAGTTTCAAGCCTCGTTCCCTCTAGCCTCCTCTTTCCGCTTGCCTGCTGGTATCTCGGGCTATGGAGGTTCGGCTCACCTCGCGTTCCAGCGCTGGTGCGTTGAGTCTGCCGCTGGTGTCCCGAACTTGGGCTCCCACGCTCTCCACGCAGGTCCACTGTGAATCACTAGTTCCGGAAGAGTTTCCTCTGCTGTTTCATCCCCTACTCTTCCTTGACCCTGCAGTATCTCCACTTATATTAAACTTTCTCTCCCCCCGGACTAAGTGTGCTTCCTGCCTATTCCGCCATCTTGCCGCCTCCCCACCTTTTCTCTTTTTAAAAAAGAATTTTATTTATCTGAAAGGCAGAGTTGAGAGAGAGAGAGAGAGAGACATATCTTCTATCTACTGCTTTACTCCTCAAAGTGGCCACAACAGCCTGGGCTGATGCAAGCCAAAGCTAGGAGCCCAGAACTCCATCCCTGTCTCCCACGGGGGTGCAGGGGCCCAAGTGCTTGGGCCATCTTCTGTTGGTTTCCCAGGTACGTTCGCAGGGAGCTGGATCAGAAGTGGAGCAGCCGGCACCAGATCTGGAGTTCTTGTGGGATGCTGGCATTAGCATTGCAGGAGATGGCTTAATCCACCATGCCACAGCGTTGGCCCTCCACCCAGCAGATTAGCTTCTGTTACAGACAAGGCCAAGGGTCCTCTGAAATGCTGCACCTTGTCCACACCTGCCACCTGCACTGTTCCTGCCTCTCCTGGTGGAGATTAGCATTGCTGTAGCTTTTTGAAGTGTAAGAGCATGACATATCCTTTTAAACAATGCTTTAAGAGTCTATCCCATTACAATAAAAGCACCCTGGGTATGAAATTATCTGTACAGTAGTATTGTGACACATTTCTAGAGTATCGCAGACCTGGACGTATTCCACTGCATGTTCCTGGCAGGTGTTTTCTGCCCCTCCATCCACAGATGGATGCCTTGCTTGTCCCTGGGTCTTGGCTATTGTGCACAACACGGTAGTGTCTATGGGAATGGACAACCGTGTTAATTAGCCAGAACTGTGATTCTGAAATTGTGATTGTGAGATTTGTGATAATCATTTCACAATGCACAGGAGCATAGGACTCACAACGCACTCCTTAAATTCGTCCAGTGTCTTCCAGCAAGGTGAACTTCCTTCTTGTTCCCGTTTCGACCCAGGCTGGACTTATTCTGGACCCACATGTCTTGTAGGTTCTGAGTTGCTTTAAGTACATATAGCAGAAAAAAATGGAATTAGCTTTCAGAATGTTTCAGGTTGCCAAGGAAACAGACAAAACGTTTCTCACTGAGCCAGGGTTCCAGGGTTCTGGACAAACAGGTCTCTCAACCGTGGCCATGAAGGGGAATTCTCCGAAGCTCTGCTGGGGTAGCAGTGGGCAGGGAGTGGGGAAGGACAGGATAAATGGGTCTTAGTGCCTTCAAGTCGGAGATGATGCTGTCTCAACTTACGATTGACACAATATTTACATCTAAGTGAAGAACACAATAACCTGGCTGAAATTTCCAGGCCAGCATTCAAAAAAAAATAGAGCCGTTCACGTTTTTAAAGCTGACACTTTTTTTTTTTTTTTTGGACAGGCAGAGTGGATAGTGAGAGAGGCAGAGAGAAAGGTCTTCCTTTTTGCCGTTGGTTCACCCTCCAATGGCCGCTGAGGCTGGCGCATCGTGCTGATCCGAAGCCAGGAGCCAGGTGCTTCTCCCGGTCTCCCATGTGGGTGCTGGGCCCAAGCACTTGGGCCATCCTCCACTGCCTTCCCGGGCCATAGCAGAGAGCTGGCCTGGAAGAGGGGCAACTGGGATAGAATCCGGCGCCCCAACTGGGACTAGAACCTGGTGTGCCGGCGCCGCAAGGCGGAGGATTAGCCTGTTGAGCCACGGCGCTGGCCTAAAGCTGACTTTTATTTGGAAAGAAGCCTTTGGAGATGGGAAGAGTAAGAAAATTCTAGGGGGAAAAGAACACAGCTGTGAATACATTACCTGGGAAAGACAGCGGATGGGAGAAGGACCTGGCCGTGCGGTTCCTTTTGCTGTGTAGCTAAGTTGCATGCCTCGTGTTTGTTTCCACAAGATTGAAGAATTAGATTTTAGAGTTCTGCCTGTGGAGTTCTCAGGTGAACATCTGACTGTGCAACAGAGGAGCAATGTGGGTGACTGTTGGAAGTGACAACATTGCTTTTCAAAATACTCACGTCAAAGGCATCAGTCTCTCCCACTGACTGCCTAGCAGCATGAGCCTGGGGGTGGGAGTCGCCCAGAGGAGGACAGGAAACAGTGCAGGTGTGGGCAAGGTGTGACGTTTCGGAGCGCTCTAGGCTTGGTTTAATAACAGGTGTTTTGATTTTGCTTATTATTCAAGTTCAACTTTTTAAAAATATATAACAAATTATCAAATTACTATAAAAAATATTTTAAAAATATTTGTTTATTCAAAAGGCAGAGTGATGGAGAGAGAGAGGGAGAGAGAGAGAGGACTGAGCCAGGCCAAGCCAGGGCCCAGGAACTCCATCTTGATCTCCCACGTGAGTAGCAGGGGCCAAGTACTCAGGCCATCGTCTGCTGCCTCCTGTGCCTATCAGCAGGGAGCTGGGTTGGAAGCAGAGCAGCCGGGGCTTGAGCCGCACTCCGATGCGGGATGCCTGCTGCATCACCACACCCGTCCTTCAGAGCTTTTTAAGGAGAAGCTCCCTGCCCAAAGCATGTGCAAGGCCTCGCCGCCCTGACCCAGGCAGGAACGTACCTGGTGGCCATGCCTGCTCCTCAACTCTGTCCTTTTCAAACCCCTCTTCCATCACCGTGCAGGTGCACGTGCCCCTGCCCCGTTCCCTGCACCTGCCGACAGGTCTTTGCTGTCACTGGGTGAAGGTCACCCTCATTGGGAGAAAATGGAAATGAGCCCTGATCAGTGAAGGGGTCCTTTGTCCCCAGGCTGGGGTGTGGTCTGCCCCTGTACACCTTGCCAAAGGGAACACGTGGGGAATTCTAAGCCAGCAAAGCGGAGTGAATTCTCCGTAAGGGAATGAGAGACATCGAGCTACTCCAACGCCCGGGGAAGGGCCTTTCCTGCAGCCTCTGCCCCGCTGGGGCAGGTTTGGGAGAGTGACCACCCCCTCAGCCCTCCCTCTCGCAGTCTTTCCTTTGTTGGCGCCTTGCTACCTGGCCTGGTGGCATCAAAGCAGTGTCCAGGTGTCCAGCCAGGCTTCCCTGGCCTGGACCTCATGCTGCAGAAGAGGAGACACTCCCCTGCCCTCCTCTTTGACCTCCTCCCTCCTTGTGCTAGAAGCCTACTGCATTGCTGCCCCTGTGCCTGGCTTCTTACTGGGCTCTGTCTTATGGGCCTTTGACATGCTCTGACATGTGTGTGGCCATATGTCCAATCATGGGGACCGTTCCGACAGGGAGCCCAGCAGGGTGCTGTGGGGGTGGGCAGTGAGGGGCCACAGAAGCAGGGAGGGAGTGAAGCAGTCAGGGGCCAGGGCAGGCCAGGGCCTCCAGAAGCTGCACCAGGGCACCAGGTGTCCTGTGACCGGCGTTAGCCTGTTCAGAGGCAGGGCCCCGTGGATCTCCGTGGCCCCCGAGGCTGATACTGCGTTTCTGAGTCCCATTGCCCCAAGACCACACATTTGCGTTGTCCTAAGCCATGGGTGCCAGATGATTTGTGAGGGAAGCCCCAGGAAGCAGGAAGAACGTCACTCACAGGAGGGCGCGGCCGCCTCGAAGGTGACTGCGTGTGCTTGTGTGTGCGCTTGTACACCCGGGCGCGTGCCCAAGGACGTGCCACTGCCTCCTAAACCCAGGTCGTCTGCTGCAATGCCCGGGGCGGCCCTGCACCCTGCAGATGTTGTCCTCCCAGAATCTCTGCCCCCCCATCAGCACTGTCACCTGGTGAGGCTCACTCTGCCTCCGTCTCCCTACACAGGGACTGCGCCTGCCACGGCGTGTACTCTGATCTCCGCTCGCCGTGGACCACAGCCCCTCCTCCTCTCTTCCTGGGACGAGGAAGGCAGGAGCTCCGTTTTGGGGTTGAGGAGGCGGCGTCACCTGTTCAGGTCACAGAAGCCTGAGAAGTGGAACACGCAGGTGCTCTCAGATGAAGTCATCTTGCTGCCATTGCAGCTCCTCTGAGAACGGGCACAACTCCCCTTCCCTGGGCAGCCTCCCCTCACCGACCGCCATGCGTGGGGAAGACGCATCGTGAGGCTCTTGGGACCCAAAGCACCGACACAGAGCTTTTGCCCTTCCTGTCATGGCCCCGTCCGTCATCATGTCGGGTAGGTCGTCGGCGTTTGGGACATGGAGAGTAGCGGTGCTTCTGGGTCTTCCACACGCAGATCCCAGGACGAGCACAGCTGTGTCACTGGGCACCTCTCCCCCATCCCCTGGGTCCCCGAGGCAGAAGCCACTGCACAGAAGGTCCAACACGAGGCTACAGGGAGGGCAGGAGGGTCTGAAGCCTGTTGCTGGCTGTGCAGGTGGAGTAGGGGTGAGGCGAGGAGCCCAGAACACAGACGGCCTCTAGGACCCAAGCGACCCTCAGCTGACAGCCAGCGAGGGCCCGGAGACCTCCGTTCTGTCCCAGGGAGCTGACTGCTGTCATCGAGGCAGGGGACAGAAAATGGATCCTCCCTGGGAGTCCCCAGGAAGGGACTCGGCCCTGTCGACATTCTGCTTTTAGCCTGAGAGTCGAGTGAACCGTCTGGCTTGGGTGTCTTCAGTCCCTGGGTTGGCAGTTTGTCACAGGACGCAGACCCTGGGGCGTGGTTCAGCGGCCTCGCCCATGGGCCACGAAGGCTCAGGGAGGATAGACGCGGGCCAGGGCTTCACATTCCAGGCACGGTGTTCCCATCGGAGGCGTTCTGAAGGCTTGGATTCATGGCTTTGTCACAGCTGTTTGCTAACACAACATCGAAGTTGCTGGAAATGGGATCTTTGGGTAAACGTTCTTGCCGCGGCTGACTGACCGTGCGATGAGCAGCAGCATCCACTTGCCAGAGAGGAACGGCTCCCCGGCCTCACTGTTTCTTCTGCCATTTCCTGATTTCACTGCGACTCTTCAATACACGCGCTTTAGGACAGCGATGCAGCCATTGTTGCTGCCCTGCCTCACTTTGAGCCGCAGAGCTGGGGGTCTGGAAAACATTCTTCTCTCTCTTTCTCAGCGACAGTTCTCTGAATTGCTAAATTGCTGCGATTTTTCAGGCCCAGCAGGGCGTCCAGGTCTTAGCGTCTGGCATGCACTCCTGATTTCCTGTGTAATCCTCCCGCCGGTGCCCGTGTTCCCACGTTCTGTACCCGTTGTCTGGCGTACGGCAGGCTACCTGGCTCCGTAGAGACATCATGCCCTTCTCTGGCTGGGAAAGCAATTATTTTCAGGGACAATCAAGGCTCGCTGCAGAGAGCCGGGAAGCAGGCAGTCAGGAGGGAGTCCCCCCACCCCAAGACCAGACACAGCCAGAGGAGCTACTTATGCGCTCAGCTGTGGCTCCCCTCGCCGGCGGGGGGTACCCTGCCCTTTCTCGCTGACAGCAGCTCCCTCCTTCACTCCCTTCTTCCCTTCCCCTGTAATCCTACCAGGGTCCCGGCACCTTTTGACCTAAACTGGCCACACACTCACAGTGATGCCATTTGAAAACCATTGGCTGGGGCCAGCGCTGTGGCTCACTTGGTTAATCCTCTGCCTGCAGTGCTGGCATCCCATATGGGCACCGGGTTCTAGTCCCGGTTGCTCCTCTTCCTTTCCAGCTCTCTGCTGTGGCTCAGGAAGGCAGTGGAGGATGGCCCAAGTGCTTGGGCCCCTGCACCCACATGGGAGACAAGGAAGAAGCTCCTGGCTTCAGATTGGTGCAGTGCCGGCCGTAGCAGCCACTTGGGGGGTGAACCAGCAGAAGGAAGACCTTTCTCTCTGTCTCTCTCACTGTCTATAACTCTACCTGTCAAATAAAAAAAAAAAAAGAAAAGTAAAGAAAGCCATTGGCTTGAGCGTTGCCTCACTGAAAGACGGAAGTCCCCATGGCCATGGCTAGTGGCACCGCCTGCCGGGTTCCCTAGGATTCCACGAGCCGTCCTCTGGCCTGATAAAGAGGAGTCTCAGTTGCGTGGTAGATTTCTTGCCCGTGTGCTCAGGGCACGCTGAGGGACACTGTGTCCATTTCCTGAACCTCCCCGGGGCAGACGCTCACTTCTGCCCCCTGCTGGCTGGTCATCCTCACTCAAACGCTGGGTCTCCAGCCAGTGGCCTCTGCTGCCCCGCCCAGCACTGCGGGCTCGGTGCCAGCCGGGGAGACTGGGGAGACCGTTCGTGAAGCTCCCGTGGTGTTGGAGGGCCAGGGTCGCTGCTCCGCACACTTCGCGCGTGGTGTCCTGCCGGCTGCGCCCACGTCCCAGCCCCCCACTGTGATGCCAGCCAA